>NW_027397068.1:13524738-13571502 GCF_003265705.2 Callorhinus ursinus
GGTGGGGGGTGGGAGGGATGGGGTGGCTGGGTGATAGACATTGGGGAGGGTATGTGCTATGGTGAGTGCTGTGAAGTGTGCAAGACTATTGAATCAGAGACCTGTACCTCTGAAACAAATAATACATTATATGTTAAAAAAACAAAAAAGAAGAAGATAGCAGGAAGGGAAAAATGAAGGGTGGGAAATCGGAGGGGGAGATGAACTATGAGAGACTATGAACTCTGAAAAACAAACTGAGGGTTCTAGAAGGGAGAGGGGGGTGGGAGGATCGGTTAGCCTGGTGATGGGTATTAAGGAGGGCACGTACTACATGGAGCACTAGGTGTTATATGCAAACAATGAATCATGGAACACTACATCAAAAACTAATGATGTAATGTATGGTGATTAACATAACATAAAAAAAAAGAGGTGATTTGAGAGCCACTGGATATGGTCATGTTGAAAATACGGAAGACTGGGGCATCTGGGTGGCTCAGTCGTTAAGTGTCTGCCTTCAGCTCAGGTCATGATCCCAGGGTCCTGGGATGGAGGCCCACATTGGGCTCCCTGCTCCACGGGAGGCCTGCTTCTCCCTCTCCCGCTCCCTCTGCTTGTGTTCCTTCTCTCACTGTGTCTCTCTATGTCAAGTAAATAAATAAAATCTTTAAAAAAAAAAAAAAAAACCTTTTAAAAAAAAAAGAAAAGAAAGTACAGAAGACTGAGGGGGTAAAACACAGAAAGATCCCAGAGAAAAGCTGAAGACATGAGAATTGGAGAACTAGAACAAGTAACTTTAAGAATAATGCAGTCCTGTCTCCTATAATGGGAGAGAAAAGGGGAAGGTTGCATTGGGTCTAGGAATCATTACCAATACATAATACCAATGCCGTAAAATACATTATGTGATGGAGCATTGGAAGCCATAAAAGTTTTTGTTCAGTACTATATGTTTTGTGCATTCAAATTTCTGTGATTTAAATGTGAGTCAAGGGTAAAGTAATTAAAAAAAAAAAAAGAAAGTGCATTTTGTTGACAACTTTTTGATAACACCTCTATTTTCATTATGTAAAATATTAGATTTTTTTATATTCCCAAAATCAATTATATCTCTGCTACCACTGCTGCTTTAAATGATTTTAACTTGAGCCTTGAGGCATTCCAAGATGATGTAAACCACCATCAGTTTTCAAAAATTTTAATGTAGTACTGATCACAGTTTTCTTTTTTATGTATGTTGGGGGTTGTGGAGTGATAGAGGGGAAGACCATTCATTTATCAGAATAATAATTTTAAATAATGAACTCTGAATATTATCTGTACACAATGAGAAAGGACAATAGCTTTCTGTTAAACTTGGAAATGAAATCTGAAAAGCTTATCATTGTTTAAACTTAATTGCCTTAAGTTTAGTATGATAATATTGGCATCAGTGTTATGTTAATATTACATGAAAGAAACTAAATTTTTAGCCACGGGCTATTAGGGGAAAAAAAGGAGTTGATTTTCACATTGAGGGTACAGTACCTTACTTCCAATGAGAACAGAAACTTAGATTTGAATTGAAATGACATTGACATGAATATACCCCTATCAACTTGGGGTTATATCGGCACTCCCATACTCTTTTACAATTTGCAAAGGGGTTGTTATTGCAAATGTTATTTTTTCCAATAAAAAGACAGCTCATTAGATCTCATTACTAGTCAGCAGCTGTCGCAGAATATAGATTTCCAACTTGGAGCAATACATCTTTTCACAAATGCTTCCCCTGAAAATGTGGAAAAGATCTATTTCATCGTTAACCTACAGCAACATTATACACGGCTGCACTTACACCTTTGGCTTTTCAGCAGAGCAGTTCATAGTTTAGTAACTTTAAGTTGAATAATTCAAGTTTCTTCTAAATGTAATAATGCCTGATGCTTACCAATTCTAAGGGGATATTTAATGTTATTTTCCCACCCCAACTAGTAGTATGTTATTCTGCAATCTGGATACTGTCAATAAATTAACAAATGTGCTTTCAATTCATATATATATATATATTTTTTTTTTGGACAAGCATGTAGAGGATAGAACAAGTAAAGTATAATTTAATTATCCCTCTGCTCAAAGAGTTTGCACTCTACTTGGGGAAATGAAACACAGACAGTAAAACTGGATATAGTTTTGCTATACATAGATATAGTTAAATAATGATTAAAAGCAAGGGTTCAAGAAGGATAATAAAATAATACATGATTCCTTGTTAAATGCATTGCATAATGAATAAATTATCAGAGAAGAAATAAATCAATGTGTACATAAAATGTCTGGTAAGTTTTCCTAAGAGAAAATAGCCAATCTTGGATATTTTGAGAGGCTATTAAGTGTGTGTGTGTGTGAGAGAGAGAGAGAGAGAGAGAGAGATGTGTGCAGAAGGAGGCTGGCAAAATGGGAAGGACACTCAGGTCAGAAGAACAATGCTATAAGCAAATGAGGTATTTTAAAAGGTGTGCTTGATAACACACACACACCCTATAGTTAGACCCTGGTAAAAGATCTCATTAATGTGAGAATTAGGGATTAAAGTTGGAAAGATAACATGAGGTCAGGCCATACATTACTTTAAATGCCAAGCAAGCGTGGGATCTTTGTGAAGAATGGAGACTGGCTTACTCAAAGGAAGCACTGATTTTAGAGAAAGGTAGACTGGAAAACGAAAATTTCAGCAATGGCTTCACTAAGGGAACAGAAAAAAATCAGTTTTGAAATTAGAAGACAATGGCTATGTGAAAGTCACAATCATATACTTAAATGGCTAAGGCATAAGACATTTTATATACCACAAAAAGCATGAGAAATTTATGATATGAAATATGATGAGAAATTTAAGATAAATAATGCCAAAGATACTTTCCAATATTATAGGAATTACATGTCTATAAAATATCAAGTGTTGCAACCAATATTCTTCATCACTCTGCTTTAAGCTGCAAGCCATTATATTTACTATAACATTTTATGTGTGTAAATCCAGTATTTTCTGCATTTGACTTTTTTTACTTGATACTTTAAAGGACTATCCAATTGCAGATTAATGACAGAATTTTCATCATTCATTCAAAAGTAGTTATTTAATATCATTTTCAGATTACTGTCCTACTTTTCATTCCTTCTCTTTCTAATACTTGGTATTTTGATCCATTAAAAATTAATGTAATGAAAATCTATTTTTCATCAAAGAATTAAGCAGTTATCATGGTAACTTTTTAAGAAGATAGACATGAAAAAGATTAAAACTTGTTCCACAAAAGCTGAGATTGATTATCCTATCACATTTCGGGAGGAGAAAAATAATAGCTATCAAGTAGGGTTAGGTTGAGAAGAATCCAGTATTTTGTTCAGATTTTGTTCATTACTCTCATAGCTTTCCTCTTGAAATACAGACTTTAATAAAGAGAGAAGAAAAGAAAAGAAAGGAAATTAAAGAAAAGAAGAGAAAAAGGAAAGGAAAGGAAAGGAAAGTTTACTTACCAACTTGCCTCATGTCAATTAATTCTCCTTTCACCTTAGACTTTTGTCTCATGATCACAATTATAAATTCTTTTTGTTTCCGTATAGTCTTTGATCTATTCTACTGAAAGTGCAAAGTAGGTACTTTAACAAATACACTGCCCTCAACAGCAGACCATTAAAAAAATAAGCACATATTTACTCTTAAGAATAATTTCTGCTTTTTATCTAGCAAAATATTTTTACATTTCCTACACTATATCTTTTTCTTTTTTTCCAGTTTACTAATATTTTCATGTTTGCATAGAGTTCTCTTTGTCCTGGTATTTATCCCAAAACAGGGTGTGGAGATCATTTCCGGATACTTTGTTGTCTAGAATATTGTTATAATTTGACTTTCCCCTGTTAACCATGAGGACATGTGATGCAGTTTATGTTTCCTGTTATGTGACTCAGCCAAGGTCACCTCTACTCAGTTTACACAGTATGTAGCTGCTTCTCAATCAGAGCAGCTCTTTTCCAGGCCTGACTGGTTTTCTTCAATCTGCTCACATCTGGTACAGATCTATAAAAAAGGCCTCAACTTCTTAGCATGTGAATATCACTCTCAGTTTCTAACAGTGAAGCAGGATCAGACTTGGGGAAATTGGACAAAACAACCAGCTGTCTTCTTACCTAGACCTGGACATCCTTTCCATTCTGTTTACTCCAATTTTGTTTCTAAACTTTTAATTCCATTGAAACACTTTTCCTATCTGACAAACATATATGTATAAGTAATGCATAGCAAAGATCAATGCTGCTAACAATAAGAATTTCACAACAAATGGTCACAGCCTATCATGATTTCTCCTACTAGGTTGATTTTGGAATAAAACAATTCAAATATAAACTGTAGTCAACTTAATCATTATCATAGCTTTTACACAACTTTATTATGAAAACAGTACAGCAGCAATCTCTCTACTTTTTACTATAATCTATAGATTATAGAGTTTCAGATCTAATTTATTCAAGTAGACCCAGGTTCATAATAAGAAACTATGTTTTAACATCTAAGTCATTCATTTATTAATGCAGATATGACAAATATATTTATAGAGTAAGCAAATATCTACCTATTCTGAGAGCTTTAGTATGATGTATTTGGTAAATCCTGGGGATTCGCCAGTACCTAATTCCACTTAATGGAGTTGAGAGTCCTAAGTGTATTTCAATATATCTTTCATTTGGACTGTTTTTAATCATGAGAGTTTTCAAAACAAAAGTATTGAGTTCACATTGTTATAATTTTGCAAATTAATGTAGCTTCCTAGGGATATATCTTGTCTATATGATGGATACCATTTGATATATAAAAATCATTACATTTGTTGACATAAAAAATGACAAATAATAAAACAAATAAGAATATTAAAAAAGAGTACCAATATTTCAAATTTATCTAAGTCCAGAAAATTAAGAACTGGTGACTATAACTAGCATTTTATTTTTTTAAATTGTTCGTTTATTTATTTTCAAGGGGGAAGCAGAGGGAGAGCAGAGAGGGAATCTCCAGCAGGGCTCAATCCCAGGACCTTGAAATCATGACTTGAGCTAAAGTCAAAAGTCCAATGCTTAACGTACTGAGCCACCCAGGTGCCCCTATAACTAGCATTTTAAAAGCTGCAGTTTGGGGCACCTGAGTGGTTAAGTGCCCAGCTCTTGATTTTGGCTCAGGGCATGATCTCAAGGACATGAAGTCAAGCTCTGCATCCCTGCATCATGCTCTGCACTCAGTGAGGAGTCTGCTTGAGAATCTCTTTCTCCCTCTCCCTTTGCCCCTCCCCCAGCCCTCTCTTTCTTTATTTATCTAAATATTTATCTAAATATCTATCTAAAATAGATAAATGAAAATCATAAAAAAGAATAAAAGTTGCGATTGTATTCACAAAGAAAAGAGGTCAACATTGTTGTCAGTTGGTCTTTGCTTTGAGAAACGTCTATTAGCCTACTTAGTAATCTTATTTTTTTTCTGCCAGAATCTTCCATAAATGAATGAGATCAATAAGATAATTATAATTTGTTACAATAATTTTTTTTTAAATTTAAGTTTGCCATTTCTGAAATACTGTTTTAGTTAACTAAATCACCCACATTAGTATAATTAGAAACAGGTAGAGCAGCATGGTTTATAACAACCTGCACTCTTGGTATGTTACTTGAAACAAAGCTAGTCATTTATTTTCATTTGAAGAACTTTGTTGGGTCTTGGCCAATGAATAATGTACATTTTATTCCTAAGGCAATGTTATTCATGTTGGAAATCACATAAATGCCAGCCCCTTCTTATTCACAGCCTGATTGGAAATTAGTTAATGACTTTTTACTAGTGTTTAGCCAAACTGAGAAAATTGTATCTAATCTGCTATTCCCTGTTGTTTTTAGGTGTTTTGTACAACAGGAAAACACTACTACTAAGAAAAACATATTTAAGTATTCATGATTTCTACTATCCATTTCCTGCCAAGCTGCAAACCTAGTTTAAAGAAGATGGCCATAGTATTGTTTTTTCTTTCCTTTTCCTCTCCTTCCCCACTCCTCCCTTCCCTTCCTTTCCCTTTCCTCAAAACTTAGGGCATGCTAGCATTTAGCATATGGGTATTTTTATTAGAGTTAAGACAAATTATAGCACCAAATATTAATCTTAATATGTCTATATCTGTATCCAGAAGTGTATATAACTGTGCTGTCCATTTGACCAGACATTTCTTCTCATTTGTTAAGCAATTGTAACATGTTAATAAGGCCATAGATTCTAAAGAGTATGCTCCAAGTTGAATCAAGTATGCAATTGATGAATTGATGACCTCCAGTGTGCTTCAGTTTTTATATTTGCCATGTAACTGATTTCCTAAATAAATACTTATAGCTCTTGCTTTTTAAATCAGTTTCCTTTTTCCCAAGGCATTTTAGAAATAGGGTTGAAGGGAAGGTATACAGATCTTCAGGTGCTGTTTAGACTACATTTATCTCAACCATATTTGAGGAGTTGATAACTCTAATTCTCTTTAGCTCTTATTTTTTCAAAACATCTTCTGATCCAGTTTTATTCATAATTATACACAGTGCACAGACTGTTAATAACAATCAATTAAGAGTCTCTTGGCCTTCTAAGGTTCACATCCTAATCAAATGTGGCCAAAATAGTGCTGGCCATGAGCTCTGCCAAATAGACCATTAGCCACTGATAATTTGTTTCAGTTAAAAACCTCTACTTAAAATAAATAAATGACTGGTTCCAACAAGACACAGTAAAAACATGTTATTTAGGTGCTTTGGGACCTGTGCTTATGCAGACTGATTATTATGCTTCAAATATTTCACTTCTTACATAGATATTCACTAAAACTTCAAGGTCAAATAGCAAGATCATATAATAAACAATAACCAAATTATTCAAAGTAGAAAATCCTTGACAGTGATTTATAGGGGAAAATTAATAAAAGTCACAAATAGTTATTTTATCACTTAACATAAAGGAAAACTATCACAAAAAATTTCTCTTGCCAGATACATCCTCAAGAGAACCTCTCTTATATAAACTAGATACAAGCATAGAATAAAATGCCAGAAATTATGTTGACAGATAAAAAGAGCCTTGTGAATAAAACCAACATTTTGTGAATTAAAAGCATGCATGAGCTAGGTAGGCTCCCAAGACTATTAATTTTATTTTTTTTTAATTTTTAATGCAATGTGACTTCAATGCCTTCTCATAGAACTTGATCACAGTTAAGCATGCCTCTCTCTCTCTTTCATTAGACTGTGATCTTCTAGAGGGCAGGGACTCTGCGAGATGTTTTATAGCACTCATTGTTTACAGCATGGTATGCAATTTACCCTCTAAAGAGCACAAATCACCATGTTGCCTACATTTTATGTCTATAAGTACGATTTGGGAAGAACAGGTAAAGCAGATCCATGTTGTGCTCCACGGGGCTCACTTTCTGATGTTTGACTTGTTTCCCTAAATCATTTTTTTCAAGAAAATTTGGAGTTTATTCCCTCTTAACATTAAAAATAATTTAACAATTCCGGCTGGTATGATTATGAATAATTATTCTGAACCGAAATCTTAAATTTTATTTGTAAATATAAAACTACTTATTTCTTACAGGCAAAGTGAAGTAATGCTACTGTTCTGTTGAAGAGTGCTTAAAATGTAATAACTACAATAATATTTTAATTTATGTTTATATGTGATACTTTCAAAAATTTGCCCTTATATGTGATTCTCTCTTTTAAAAACGATTTGAATGTTGATCATTTGAAATATGGCCTCAACCACTAAATATTAAAATACTCAACAATAGTATTGTTGAGTAATACCTTTGAGCAAATGGCTCTGCAAACAACTGTCATCTCTAAGGTCTTCACTTTGTACCATGTCCTACATTCAAAGATCTATTAAACATTTCATCCTGAACGCCTCATGGTTACTTCAACCTCGACATCTTAGTTTCATCATTTTCCCAACAAATATAATGTACTGTACATACATCTGTCAGCAGCATTATTATTCTCTTAGGCATCCAATGCCCAAATCTTGAGCTTTCCTTTATCTTCACTAATTCCACCTCTAAACACGTGACAAACTCTCCCTTTGCCTTGCAATCTCTCTGCAATTTACTTATACTTAAAGAGCAGATCAAATTCTATCTACTTTGACACATTTTTCCATAGTCACAACCAACTTGGCTTTATTTTCTACTGTAATTTCTTAGAATTCTAAAAAGTATGCCAAAAAAAATTATTTTAGGTTTTCCTACAGAAATCAGATATATGAAAAAAATAACAAAATATTGTGTATTAATAGTTGTTAGAGAATAAAAGGTGTCCTACTTTGTAAAATTCTATCTTTAATTTAACAATTAGTATTTTTTTAATTCTAAAAAATGAAAAGAATTTTCTGTAATATATACATCTCTTCTATTTTAAGGACTTCTGCTTCCTAGAATGTAGGACACTTTCATGATTTTAAAGAATTAGCACTGTTATCAGTGGTGCTTGACTTGATTTTTCAAAACAATCTCCCTTGAGGAAGTTCAGGTTTCTATTTTTCTCTTTCAAGATTAAAAAGCTTTTAAAAATTATAGCCTGTATGATTAAAAATAAATAATTTAGGATTGGTGTTTAAATTTGATTTATAATTATGAAAAAAATATGCTTTCAAATTTCATTGCTGACAACTTCCAAAAATCTCAACTAACTTTTATCATTTTATGACTGTAGGGCATTTATATTATTCCTTCCTCTTGAATAAAATAATTAAATAATTTATAGGTGTCATTTAAAGAGTAAGTGGGAAAAATTTAAGATTAAAACTGAAGTTATTAAAACTAGAACACCTTAAGTCTACAGCTTGAAAATAATTATTAGGAAGATTCTTTGATCAAATATTATGATACATGAGCTCTTATTTGGAAACTAAACTAGTTTAGGATATCATTAAAATCCTTAAAAATGTTTTTGTCATGTCATGGGCCTCCCAGAGCCATCCAACTTGTATACTAATTATTTTTTCTTGGCTACATGCTGTTTTAATTACATTCATTATTTCTGTCATTCTGCAAAATCTTATGCATGGAAGTGCTGGTGGCCTGGTGCATAACCATTGCTTTTTCCTGCTGTGCTAATGGCTTAAATCCAAGCTGAGGTGCAAATGAAATGAGTTTAGAAGGCTAAATTTGGCCCCCAGTTAATTTGCTTCACAAACCTGCTACGGGTTTTGTTTTGTTTTGTTTTGTTTTGTTTTTTTGGTCATAAGCTGGCTCATTTACAAATCCATGTTCATAAAGCACTCAAAAGTTAGACTGGATTTTGTAAACTTTTATCCTTAGTGATTATCAATGATGTTGTCAGCAGGAAGCTCAAGGAGGGGTGCTGAGAAGAAAGGAAATCCTATATATAGTGATTCTTAGTAGAAATTAAATACATTTTAGCAAGGAGAAATAACAGTTTAGAAGGAAAAAATTCAGTAAAATTAAAAAAAGAAAAGTTGTGTCTGAAATATTTTTGATAATGTGTCATATGAGGATTTCAGTCATCTTTGGTTAAAAGTATTCATCCTGACAGTTCCTTAATTTTTAAAATTTTAGACACAATGAATGATAAATATTTCCCAACTACATCAGTTTTCTTGCTCCTTGTGTGTGGTCTTTCCTGTACACCATGATCCCTTCTCTTCCTATGTCCTAAATCTAATGGCAACACAACCTGAAAATTCCTTGAAACTGCCAATGGTTCATAATCATAAACTCTCTCGATGATAGAAAACATCTCAATAAAAACTAATAAATGTAAACATAGATATTTTATAAAGTGATTGTTAAAGGTGTTCACCCATATATATTCTACATCACTTATACACTCTGTAGGAATTCATGGTATACATTTATATGTATCTATTAAATTTTAAATGTTAGTTCTTTTAGCATTCAGACAGTAATTGATATATACAGAAGATGGTCTGTTCGTATGTCAAGTGATTAAAAACAAGCCCCCAAAGTCTCTCTTACTGTATCTTTAAAGCATATTTTATTCAATCCATGATATCTGAGAGCTTTTGGTTTTTGTTTCATTTGTTTTGCAAATAAAGACTTCAGCACACATTGTTTATTTTTATGGAGGAAAGATGCAAATTATTACCTCTGCTCTCTAGAAATTAGTTTTCAAGTGTGTAAGACAAATAAGCACACATGTATAAGTCATACAAGATTCTTGCTTTTATGTTATAGTTATTGTAGTTTTTGTTTGCTGTAGCTATTTAGAGCAAAGAAATTTTTTTGTATAAAAACAACAAAACAAAATTGGAAACACTTTACAGAATCGTTAAATAGGTTCTAAGAAACTATTGTAAATCAATTTAAGATATTGTTAATCTGCCTAATGAAATGGACAAGATTACAAAAGAAAAGGTTAATAAAAACCCAATAAACTAAAGAAAATCTTCAGAGAAGACTTCAGAATTCTATTATTAGAATTACAAGAGTATGTGTCCACACTTTTTAAAAATCTAAGTGATTACCTTTGTCTTGGTAAAGCTGTCCATTGCATCCACCTTCCTATTTATGTGACTAGAATGGTTACTGCATTTCAGGCAGGGAAGCTGATAGACAGGCTTTACCCAGCTGTGCATCCTTAGAATAAATCTCAAATAATTTCCCTAGGTATGGTTAATCAAATATCAAAGCACGATTTTCATATCTCCATGCTTACTCAATAAAAGGTGAACTCCTTAAGAAAACTGAAACCATAGTAAGTACACCATACTTAAATTCTACAGAATTGGGTTTTACACCATATACACATACCTACATATTATTGCGTTTCCATTTCATTATCTTTAATTGCTGCCATTTATAGTTTAACTTAACCATGATTCTCTTCCAGGCTATGGTAGATTGAACTTGTCCTCATTTTCATTAAGTGAGCCTCTATCATGAATCCAGTATGCTTTGGTGTATCGAATGAACTTCACCTTTTTTTTTTTACATTTACTTATTTATTTTTATTTAAATTCAGTTAATTAACATATAATGTATTATTGGTTTCAGAGATAGAGGTGAGTGATTCATCAGTCTTATATAATACCCAGTGCTCATGACATCACGTGCCCCCCTTAATGCCCATCCACCCAGTTACCCCATCCCCCATCCCCCTCCCCTCCAGCAACCCTATGTTTCCTATGATTATGAGTCTCTTATGATTTGTCTCCCTCTCTGATTTCCTCTTGTCTTAAAAGTCCTTGCCATAGGCTTCATTTCAACCTTTCATCTTGATCTAGAAAAAGAAACCATTAAGTGTTTACAATCTCTTTGGCAAAGATCACATTGGTCCTTTGAATTTCTCTGCTTTTCTTTAGCTTCTCCTGTCTAACTACGTAGGAAAAAAATAGAAATGAAAATCAGAAGCAAGTGTGGCATTGTTGTTTGAAAGTCTGATGCTTGTCTTCTACCAATCAGTGTTTCCCAAGAATTGATCTTTTAAGGTTTTTCCTGAGTTTTCTGTTTTAGAAGCTTTTCATGAGATCTTCCCATTTCGTCTTCTTTCCCTATCTGTAGAGAATAACTATCGAATGGTCTTCTCTACCAAACATCTGTCCCTCTATTAAAAAAAATTTTTCCGTCCCTCCATAAGTCACAGAAGATCCCCTAGAGTTTCCAGCCTGGCCTCTGACATAGATCATTTGCTACTCTAAAGATTTAAGTTATGAAAATCTCACTTTAAACTAGAATATCTATTTTAAAAAATCATATTGACTAGGTATTAAGTAAGCATTTTTATAACAAATAGAAAATGGTTTTGTTATACTTTCAAATCAACATTTTTTTCTTTTGATAGCAAATTGATTTATGAATATAATTAGCCATGCAAAAAAATCTCCTTAAAAGCTTATATACATGTATTTTCCTATTTGGGTTCCTTAGACTAGATTATCATGTTTTATTACAAACTTCCCACATATTTTCAAGTCTATTATCTAATTGTATCCAAAGCACTCCTGATAGGTAGGTAGAGAAAGGCCATTTAATCCCCATTTTATAAATGAAGAAAGGAGAGTACAGAGAAGCTAAATGACTTGCCCAAGGCCATGTACATCTCTGCGGTAATTCTGTACCAGAATGACTTTGGAAGAATCAGGCACCATGCAGACAATGGTTAATCTAATCCCCCAGCAGGGGGATGGGCAGTTAAGATGATGTCAAATTAAAAATAATCGCAAACTACATATTTCATAGAGAACCAACCCTGTAAGTATCATAATTTAATAAAGCTGACAAGAGAAAATAAGCACCTCTCTACAGTACTGTCTGTCATTTGCAAATGAATGACTTCAGAAGAAACAACAGAAAACTGTGGTGATAACAGGTACACAAAAGATGACCAACAATGCAAAAATAGTGGTTGGAAATCTCAGTTACATGAAACCACATAATTGTACTCTGAATATGCATTATTAAAGCAACATAAAACACTCTTAGGATTTAATTTTAGCAAATCGGACTTTGTTTTCAACTACCAGCATATCAAACATTTGAAATAGATTAGCCTTCTAGTATTTTTTCTCTATTTCAATGTAAAGACAGACTACAAAACAATACCTATCTCTTTTATTTTCCTATTTGTATGTTTTATTTCAAAGACAAATTTTATAACAATTTTGTTGCAGATAAGAGGTATTCGATGCTGGCTTTCTGAGTGTATCCAGATGCTGGGAAAGAATAGCTCCAGTGCTGGGTAAGGAGGTAACTTACCAATAGCTGGTTTTGAAACAGGAAGTGAAATAAACAAATATTTGATAATGTGAGAAAAATAAATCAGTAGTTACCTAATATCTTAAAATGGGATGTTTTAAAATTCTTATTACATTGAGAAAGCATAAAACATGAATCAAGTAGCCTTATGCTTTTGTAATGTGAAAAGCAAAGAGCATATGTGATAAAGGAAGAATAAAGCTCTGCATTATTTTTATGAAGTCAGAATGCTCCTTCTTATTACTCTGGCCCTCTTTCAAAGCTCTAAGGAAACTTTACAAATGACAAAATTCAAAGAAGTTTAGGTGGGAAAAAATTCTTGAAGCTCATAAAAAGCTATCATGATCTGCTGAACACTCTGAATTTATTAATACCCCTAAGTTAAATAAGAATACTAGAAGATTTAAATTTATTCATTCAGTAAATATTTTGGTGTCATAAACTATCAGATGTTAATACTACCCTTTCAAAATTGAATAGAAGTCTAACCTCATGGAACTTAAAGACTGGATTGACAGAATGAAAGAAATGGTCATGTAGGTGATTAAATATTAAAAATTGTGATAAGGCTGTAAAGAAAATGTTCAAGTGATAGAAAAACCTAAGTCTCAGAAACTAATCTTGACTGAAGAGACAGTAGTTAATAGTAGGCAAAGGGAATAGGGATGAGGAAAACCAGAGGGATCAAAAATACTTTTCAGTAAAGGAAAAACTTATGCACAGTCTCTGCATTTATAAGGAGCTTTGTGTTTGGAACACTGGGAGCATTTTAGGAGATCAGTGTGGAAAGGGTTATAAGCAGGTTGAGTGGCAGAATCAGAATCCATGTTTAAAGATCACTCTGATATCCTTGTTGACAATGAGGGCACGAGCTAGGAGCCTTTGGCAATAGTACACATGAGACAGGACTTTGAACTAGGGGTCAGGGGCAGTCAAGATGGATTTTAAAAAAATTGATTTGAAATCTATATTATACATCTTTAGACAAAAGTAGCCCACCCCAAAACACAAAAACAAAAACTAGTCCCTGGAGAAAAAGGAAATGTTTCTTCCTGGAATAGATGCAAAATGACTAAAAGAAAAAAAATGTAGCAATTTTAATTCTGTAAAATTAATAAAAGGTGAAATATACATACTATAAATTTTGAAAACTGTAGATATGCTAAGTGTGGAAATATATATATATTTTTAAATCATGGATGGTCTACTTCAAATTTTTGTTCATGAACACTCTTCACTTAATTCTTTTCTGTACTAATTTTTTTTCTGGGCTGGAGGCAAAAACTGATGTTGGATCAGAAGACAGTGCACTGGAAGCTTCTTTTTAAAAAAAATTAGTTACCAAAATTTGGGGCGCTTAATCCCAAGCAGGACATCTGAAGGTGCAAGAACTTTGTGTTACTTTTTTTCTTGCACTGATGTGCCTCCTCCATCTGCAAAAACCAATCATCTTTTTTTTTTAAAGTTGTATTTATTTATTTATTTTGAGAGAGAGAAAGAGAGAGAGCATGCGAGCACAAGGGGGAAGGGCAGAGGGAGAGGGAGAGAAAGTCTTAAGCAGACTCTGCAGTGAGCACAGAGACTGACCACGGGCTTTAATCTCATAACCCTGAGATCACAACCTGAGCCAAAACCAAGAGTCAGACACTTACTTAACTGACTGCACCACCCAAGCACCCCAAGACGCCAGCCATCCTTCCTGGATATTAGGACTTTCTCCAAAGTAGGGAAAATTTTCACCTCTTTTCCCCTTCCCCCATTGCATCAGGACTCTATATGCAGACCTTACATACAGATGACCACAACACTACATCATGGGAGTGGAGTTGTGATAAGATTGAACAGAGAATCTTCCCCATAAAGGAGGCTTTTTGCATGACAGTTTCAATAAACACAGGGAGGAAAGGTGCAGAAATGAAATTCTTCTGTTGGGATTGTCCACATACCAGCTACTTCTCCAGATCCCTAGGGTTAATGGATCACAGAGCTGATAATAAACAACTGTACATCAACCAACCATTCAGATTAATAACAGAATATTAATAATTCACATTTATTGACTACTTTGTACCTGGTACTGTTTGAAGTGCCTTATGTGCATTTTTCCTTATGGTAATACTATGAGAAAATTAGTATTATTATACTTATTTAATATAATTAGTATTGTTATTCTCTTAACTGAGGCAGAGAACAATGAAGTAAATTTCTACAGGTGCATAGGTAGTAAATGGTGGAGCAAGAGATTGAGTCCAGTGCTCTAACCTGAGCCCACACTCTCCATCAGCATCAGGAAATGCCTCTCTGAGGAAGGTTCAGAGGGCATCCCAGAGAAAGTAAAGGAACAGACTGTGGAGGTGAAGAGGGATAGACAAGTAGATTTTAAAAGTATTTTGCAGTAGAACGAGAGAAGAATGAATGAAAACACAAACTCAAGAAGTAAGAATGTGTTGATGAAATAAGAATATCATAAAGATATAGATATATAGGTATAATGAGATATATAAATATGTTAATAGCTTTAAATTTTCAGGAAATAAAAGTTCACATAAGCAGTTAGGCAGGAAGAAAAGGAGCAGATTACTTAACTAGGAAGAAAAATAAAATTATAAAAGTAAGTTTAAATGTTCGTGTTCTGTAGAACCACTTTTTAAAGAACTACTTTAGAAATCAGAAAGATTAAGCCTTTATCCAAGAGACATGTCATCAGAGAAATGTGCCTGGCTTTATCCAAAAAAAATTTGGGGAAGGACAGTGCATGACATCTCATAAATCTGAGCAGAAGAAATAAATTCCTTAAGTCTGTGTGAGAAGATTTTTTGAGCCAACATTTTAGTTAGATTATCTTCTTATTTATGGGACGTGCAATTCAGGCCAAATTCTGACATTCAACACTTACAGAAAGTTTCCATGGGAGATAAGAAGGTGATTTTTATTTGTAACTGGAGCAGAATTTGGCAGGACTGCTTTGTGAATAAGTCTGTAAATACAACGTATGAAGAGAGAAAGTAAAGGACTGTACTCACAAAACATGGAGTTGCCTATCTGCCTGTCTGTACATCAGGCAGATCTTATTCCCATTCCATTAAAATCAAGAGCACCTCGTAAAATTGCTTACTTTATAAAATGTTTACAAATGCTCAATACATAATAACTTACCCAAAGAAAACACTCTAAGCGAATGTTATATGAATCAACATGTATTTAAATCTATGAAGAAAACAGGAAAAGGCAGCAAGTAGTGGAATGCACATTCTGCTCCATCTACTTGAGCTTTGATTTAGATTCCATTGTTGGCTTTTCTGTAATTTTTTTTTCCTATCCCAAACTCATGTGGGTATTCTTTAAGCTTCTGTGGTTATTCCTTCCCTGCTCTTTATAATTTTTTTTTGTGCATCTCTTTATGGCTCCCACCATTGTCATTATAGACACACACACACACACACACACACACACACACACACACACACACTCCACAAGCTCCCTCGGATCTCCTTTGGAGTCTTTTACCATCAAAATAAACTCTACATTGCCATAACTTAATTTTGTTTGTTTGTTTTCCCTATCTTCCCCTGCCCATAATCACCTACCTGCCATATATATGCTATTAGAAACACATCTATTTCAATGTTTTTAAAAGGATTATATTTAAAACAAATTTGAAGCATTTTCTTATCCTCCTTTACTAAGAGGACTCAAATTAAATAGTCATGATTTAACTTGATTTTTTTCTTTAGTCTTCTGTCTCTTCCCACTATTTTGCATTAACCCACCATGAGCTTCCTTTTGTTATGAAAATAATTTTATACCTTTCGGTCTCTAGGCATCCCAATGGCTCTTCAAAGGATGGACACACATTCTAAAGCACCATCTTCATTTCTCTGCACCTGAAGCTGAGTAGAGTCTATCCTAAGCATGAGGTCTAAATCCCCCACCTGGCCTTCATCTGCTGACCCATTTTACCTCTCCAATCCAAATCCTCTCACTATTCCTTAGCAAGTAGACTCCTCTTTGTCCCCTAAGTTTTTATGACATTCGTGTTGTGAGAGTTCTGTGACATGAAAGATGCAAGCTGCTTAGCAATGGGCTTATCACATAGGAGGCATTTAATTAAGTCTTGTCTTTATTTCTCCTTAGTGCAAAAAGGATTTCAGATATTGTTGGCTTGTTTTTCCACTGATTTGTTGCCTGAGATCATGTATTTTATTTTACCACCACATTGCTTTACTGAGCAAATAATATAAATTTGTTTTCAATGTCTTACCTTTATAAAGGTTTCTAACTAGCTGGATTTAAATATGATTAACTTTTGAATCCTCTAGAATCTGAAAAGTTAAAGACTGAAGGGAGGTGACTTTCAGTCTCCCAAGGAAATAAACTTAAGTATTGCTATATATGTACATATTACATATGTATATCCACATACACATACACACATATACATATATACACTTACATATTATATATCAATATTTAATTATACAAGCCCATTTAATATTTTTTTCCTTTTACAATTCACTTTTTATTATTTTCTTTTAAAAAAATGAATATATCTAATTCAAATATTCAATTCAAGGGTGCCTGGTTGGCTCAGCCAGTTGTGTCTGACTCTTGATTTCAGATCAGGTTATGATCTCAGGGTCGTGAGATTGAGGCCCACGTCAGGCTCCATGCTCAGCAGGCATTCTGTTTGAGATCACCCCATCTCCCTCTGACCCTTCCCCTGCCACATTCATGCTCTCTCTCTCTCTAAAATAAATAAATCTTTAAAAAAATTCAATACACATTTTCACTGAAATACAGTAAAAAAAAAATGGGATTTATCTTTTCCAGAAATTGTAAATCATGCTCATGTCCACACTAGAATATTTTGATTTATAACTGAGTTCAAAGGAAAAGATTATAAATATACAGTAAATAATGAGGAAGAATCTAAGCAGATATCATAAAACTCTAAACCCCTAAAAAGACTAATGACTGTCCAAGGCATTTCAGAATAGATAAATGTAATAATACAATTACATTGATAGGGCTTTAAAGGATAGCTCTTTGTGGACCATAAACTTTGAGAGTGAAAGAAAAACCGAGAAAAAATACTGCATCAATAATGAATGATGAGAACCAGAAGACACCAGAGGATTGCATTCATTGTGTCATTAGTATGCAAGTCAGCTTCCCAAACCAAGACTAGAATAAAACAGGAACCATAGGCAAAATTTTTGTGAGTGCTACAAAATATAAATGATTTTCTGTGTTTATTTCATTTGAGGTATGTAAGTAATTTTATTTCTTTGACTAAAGTTATGAAATAAGGCCATCAGCAAGTTACAAGCAATATATATGTATATAGTATTTTATCAAGCTATTGTCATCACTTTCTATATATTGTGTTGGTATCACATTCCCTATTATTAAATAAAACAGCAGCAAAATGAATGGATTTCATATGTGCATAGATTTCAGTTTAAAAATGTAGTTTTATGCAATGATGGCTAGCTATAGCTGAGGAAAAATCATAACCAAATAACCTCTTAGTGACATGTTGCATCTTCCATACCTGGTTTGGTTTTGAGGCAGCCTAGTAGAGTGCAAGAAAGATGCAGGTGAGTTCAAAAGAGAATTATGTCCTAATTTCATCTTTACTCTTTACTGTGTGATCTTGGGATAGTAACTTTCCCTCCTTGGGATTCAGTTTCTTCAGTCATAAGATGAATCCATTAGAATCCATTAGAGTCCATTCATTCTCTGCTATATAGACTGACTCATTTTGATGTGGATAGTAGGTGATAGAAGTTTTTAATAATAGAATGTTCTTTATGAAGGATGATTATGATTTCAAAAGCTCAGGTGTTTAAGGCAGACCTACGGAGCCTTTTGTTATTATTGTTTTGTACATGTGATTTTTTTTAAATGAACTACATGATAGCACTTTAAAATCAGAACATTTAACATTAAAGAAATGCAGATTTGAAAAACCATATCTGGAAATGCCGAGCACATAGTCCATCACTACAACTCTCAGCTTTAGGTGATGGAAGAGAGATTTTCCTTATAAAATGGAGGCAATAATATCTACTTAGCAAGGTCACTGTGTAAAAGAAATAAGCATGTAAATTACTTAGCACAGTATCTAGCACATATGGGCAACAAATAACTTCTTCTTCCCATTATGTCCATGAATTAATAATAAGAAAGAGTGCGGGGTGCCTGGGTGGCTCAGTCCTTAGGTGTCTGCCTTCGGCTCCGGTCATGGTCCCAGGGTCCTGAGATGCCCCGCATCAGGCTCCCTGCTCAGTGGGGAGCCTGCTTCTCCCTCTTCCACTCCCCCTGCTTGTGTTCCTTCTCTCACTTTGTCTCTCTCTGTCAAATAAATAAATAAAATCTTTAAAAAAATAAGAAGAGTGAAAACATTTGGAGTTTAGTCTTCCATTTCTTTATAACTACTATAGTTTTGGTTATAGAAGCAATCATGTTTACAGAACATAAATGTGATTTGCTGAAGATTTATGTTTTATTATGATTAATCAGTAATATTGAAATAGAAATCCAATCATCAGGATTAGGCTGATAACTGAACAAGCAGTATATACATCCCAACCTTTGCAAAAGTTTTAGAGGAAAATGTGATGTATTTTATGAAAGGAAGATAACTTTTCAGTGAAAGATGGCAGGATACGATCTCTTCTTGGGCAATTATTTCACTGGGGAATCTGTCCCAGTGTCTTGAAGATGTCTTTCTGGTTTTTGATGTATGGTATTGTTCATATGATCCAATTAAAAACACAGGAGGAGGAAGCCTCTAGAATTTAAATATGGGAGAACAATTCACAGCTACTCAACCCCTCCAAAGGAACACAAGCCAGGAAACACCTTTTATACTTCATAAAGTGAAAATTTGAAATGGTAAAGGGTAATGGGTCAAAAGAACTTTTGAAGAGTTTCTGATGCCTGAGGACTTTTATTTCTTTCAGATATCTTTTCTGGCTCTTGCTCTTCTTTGTCTAATTTCCATTTTGTGGTAAAGTTTCTGTGCAGTTAGCTGTTGCTGCCATCCTTCATCATCTAAGTACCTGTACCCTTTGGAACGCTTCTTTCCTTCAATGCCCTTCTTTGCCTTGGACCCCCTCCATTGCACCAAATTATGATAAGCTGAAAGAATTTAGGTGCTCCTGTTACACTGGCCAAGTGAATAGCTTAAAGGAAACCACACGCCACTAATTGCCATATGCTGTGTTTTAGTTCACTAAGTTATGGCCTAACAGTTCATACCACAAAATCTCTCGAGTCTCAATTGCCTGAGGTTGCTTGGCATGAACAAAAAGGAAATGAAAGCTTAAAATACCCCCTGAAAAACTCTCAATCCAACATTTTTCTAATGACCCCATACCCTTATACTTAGTCACACAATTAAATATTTATTTTCATCTATTCTAGCATTTAATTGTCAGCTGCTTCTTTTTATTCTTTTTTTTTCCCATTTGGTTTTCTGAAAATACGGTAATTTATTAGAAAATAATGGAATACATAATGCAACTTCTCACACACGGAGCACTTTGAGAAACAGAGGCACACATTAGTTTGATTTCACCTTCAAAAGTCCTTTGTAACTAAGAAAAGGATACCGTGGTATCATTATATTAGTTTAGAAAGGATTTCCTCTACTACATATTAATGATACCTGTCAAATGTCAAAAGATTTTTTAAATCTGTTTTAAAATTCAAATGTGCTATTTTGAAAAAAACTTCTATTTAGTGTTATCCCTAGAATGTAAATTTCACAAGAGCAGAAACCTTATATGTTTGTGTATTTACTACTCTGTTCCTTTAAGAATGCTTTAGTATACTCTCAAATATTATTGAATGAATAGTGAATATATAAATCTTTCCAGCCCTGATGCTCCATAACATGTTAAATACTGTCTTTAGTAATGACCATAAAAGACTGATTTTGTTCTGTTTTTGCATTCACTAATCAATGTAGCAGTGAGTAAAGATACTATTCTTGTAACCTTTGGTAAATCAACTTACAGAAAGAAATTTAACCACCTGTATTAGTTTCCTGTGGCTGCTATAACAAACTGGATGTCTAACAGCAGAAATTTATGCTTTCACAGTTCTGGAGCCCAGAAGTCTGAAATTAAGGAGTCGATAGGGCTGCACTCCTATTTCCAAAGCCTCCAGAGAGAGTCCTTTCTTGCCTCTTCTAGCTTCTGTTGAATCCAGGCATTCCTTGGCTTGTAGCTGCTTATCTCCAGTCTCTACCTCCATCTTCACATGGCTTTCTCTTCTCCCTGTATGTTTTTCCTCTGTGTGTCCCTGATAAGGATACTTATTATTAGATTTACGTTTCACTTGGATAATTTGGAAAGATCTCACCTCTGAGATCCTTAACTTAATTACTTCTGCAAAGATGCTTTTTCCAAATAAGGTCACATTCACGAGTCCCATGGGTTAAGATGTAGACATTTTTGGGGAGTGGGGGTAATGTGCCATTCAACACATTATACTACCCTAATATCAGGAATAGTAAGGCTGTGCTTCAGCTGAATAGGCAGTAAGCTTAAAACAGCTTATGTAGTTCTAGGACTCTGAGGGAGTGACTTCGTGGAGATTGTCCCAGGGCTAACCTGGGATTGGAGAGAGGAGAAAGAGCCTCATAGCTGAGTCTCTGGGATCTCATCTACCTCCATAAGCACATCGAATACATCTCATCTGTCAACTTTTCATACTTTGAGCTTCCTTTTCAAATCTTGTTTCAAATATTTTGAAAACAAACTAGCAAAAATAACCTTATGGAGACAGAGTTGGTATCACTCCTTTTTTTGTCCAGGATCATACCCATGACAGATGACTTGTCAACTCAGAAATATTCAGGGGCTTCTTTGCTTTCCTTGAAGTAAAATAGATAAGGATGTTTAAGTACATTGGCATACCCTAAGATTGATCAAGACCCCTAGGGATTTGTAGATTTGTACCTCTAGGGAGGCTGGAAATAGTTCTTTCAGCTCCATTTCCTTTAGAGTCTTCAGTGCTATAAAAGAAACCTATGAAAAAACATACAGTGATGAAGGTTTTAGCCTCCAATTTTAAAGCATTATGAAGGAGATAGGACTTCTAAATTGCTCTTCATCATCATTTCCTGGCCGCAAAGGTATCAGTTTCCCATAGGAAACATTTCACTAACTAACAATGCCCAAATCAGCCAAGAAAGTTGTCATAAGGTTTTGGCAAAATTCAGGAGGGTCTTTATTAATGATTTCACTCTTTTTTCTTTTGACAACTCAAAAAAAATAACCTACTTGACCCCAAGTTCTCTAGACTTTGAATGGAACTTCTTAAACCAAACTCATCTCATTAAATGACCAGGGTACACACACACATACACACAAAAGTATCCATAAAGACATCCCTGAGTTACAATTATCTGGGGTTTTCTCTCTAAATAATTCTAGAACATTGGTTTTGCTCTCTTCACTAGAACATGTTTTCATGGGTGACAAGACTTACTCTTCTCTTTGCTGGCACAGACTATACATGAAAAGTCCTTGAGGTTTCTGTCCTTTGTGTCAAACAAATCATCCCTTTGTTTCAGCTCCTTATATTCATTTCCTATTTGAGAAATTAACAACCTCAAAGTCTTATATTTTGACTAATATTCTTTCTAAAGGGACAACATACAGCATTTGACCAAAGTTGGGTTGTTAACATATTATTTACTTCAGTAGAGATATAGAAGGTGTACACTATCCCTATTCTTCTGAAAGCTCTGGACTAGAAAAAACTGTAACATGTATATGTAAGTGAATGAAAATAGGCTAAAGATAAATATAATGTGCTACATGCAGGTTAAGAAGACCTCGAGCTCGGGGAAGAACAAAGGCATTTGATTCTTACAATTAGAAAACTTTTTCTTCTTTCCTGATACCAAGAAACAATAAAAGAATGAAACAAGGACAGACAACTTCACCTCCAGAATTGCTGGAAAACTGCTCATAGACTAAACCACAAACTGTGAAGCAAAGCTGCCATAGCTCATAAAATTTGGACCAGATTAAAAGACGATTCTGAGACCATATAATTATACTGAGTCAAGATTTTCCAAAGCCAAGGATGCTAAAGACAATAAATTATTTCACAGTATAAATAAGTAAGCAAATACATGAATAAGCAAGTAAGTCAGAAAAAAATGAATCAATAGTAACTGCATTTTTTGTGTGTGGGAAGCAAAGTAAGAACATAGATTCCAAAGATTTCAGGGAAAAGGCCAGGGCAACGTCAACCTGACATGGCAGGGCAGTAGAAAATGGTCTCATCAATTGGAGAAGCTTAATGGAGAGAATGGAATTTCACAAGCTATTTAAATAATGTGAGAGAGATTTGAAGATTCTTTCCCCACCAAAACATGCACAAACACACACTACATACACACTCATGATATTTTAGTTACCAAAAAGATATTTAATCCAAATTAATGTATAAATGCCTATAAAATTATATTTTTATGAGAAGTTTTTAAAGCTGTCTTTCAGATAAAAGAATAGTATGCTTGAATTACTGAGGATTCTCTTCTTTTCTCTTCCTGACATCCAATACAGGGAACAAAAATGACTGAACTTGACTAATACTGGCCATAGAGGATTTTCCATGCTAAACAAGCTTTTGACAAATAGCATGTCTTTCAAGGTAGATAAATCTAGACCCAGTGTTAGCAGGCACTAAAAACAACAGCCCATCTTTATCTTTGATGGTTCCTATATTCAGCAGGAAAATGTTCGTTTTTCAGTTGAATGCATTTAAATGATAAATAAATAGCTGTGAACTGAATCCTAGAAGAAAAGAGAAAAACAAAAAACAATCACTCTTGATTTTTCAATGTGACATATTAAAGATTTTCTTAAGCTTCAAAACAATATATGGCATATGCTTTATTAGATATAACTGTGGAGACCAAGTTCTTAGTAAATAAAAATGAAATATAAAATAATGGGAATAAGATGACTTCTAAACAGTGAATTTTCTAATTGGAGTAATTCAGGATTGAAAGGTATGTTGAAGGTTCTCCAACTGCCTGATGCTGAATTTCTCTCTTGAAAATCCTAAGCGCAAATTGCCTATTGTCATTAAATACCTAGTGATCATCTATAATCTGGACCCTACATGTAATATGATAGAAACATGCATGAATAACCTGTGTTTTATAGACTACGTGTGTTACTGGATCCCATCAAATATAGAAATTCTGAAAACATTAATAAAGTTGAGGAATTGCAATTTGTCATTTACTTGTTTGTTGATTTTTTAAATGTACCCAGCCCACATCAATGTATTTATTTATACATTTCAATTTTATAAGAACGTATTACAGTTCTAGCAAATAGAATTCCTGTCATGGGTGATAACAGATCTATGGTGTCATTTGTATAGCTATGCAAGTGAAATTGGAAAAAAAGAAGATGGAGATGCATTCAGTAAAAAAGAGAACACCCAAGGTGACTGGTAGGTAGTAGTGGACAATGGAAGGGGGAAAAAAAAAGAGAAAATAGTGAAATAATTTCATAATTTTGTCAACTACTAATTTTGGAGCTAATGACAGTTGCCTTCCCAATATCATTTTCTAATCTCTCTGGTCTCAGTTTTATTTTTTTTTGTTTTTATTTTTTTAGTTTTCTTATTTATAAAATGAGGATATGGTTTTTGTTGTTGTTCTTATTAATAATTCAATTACATAGTCCCCCAAAATATTTTGTGTCTTACTGATATCAAGCACTTGATAAAAATAATTATCGTCATTATCACCGTCATTACTACTGAGAATCTCTGAATCTTCTCTCTCAATTAAATATATATATAGTCCTCCAATGAAATCATCTAAAAATAAAATCTGTTTTTCTACTTATTTGCTTCTCCCTTTCATTGATTCTGACCAAAATGAATATACTGTTTTGTTCTTTTTCAAGAATCTATTAAAATGCCCGACACTTCATAAGTTTGTGAAAATATATTAACTGATGAGAGAGAGTGCCTTTTAAATTTTCCCATAAAAATGCAAAAGGAAAAAGTTGATCCTTTCTACAGGCCAGTGGATCTGACCTTGCTTATTTTATAGGAAGTGCAAGAGCCCCATATCCTTCACCTAGTCTTTCACAACACTCCCAAGAGACAAGCAGCAATTATTGAAATCATGTGCTGGTGCATTTCATCCATTAAAAGAAGAAGAAGAAGAAGAAAAAAGACCTGTGTTTATTTTTTTCAGGCCCCTTCTCCAAGTTATTTAATCATAAGTTCATAGTTTTCTGACAAAAGTTCAAAGTCTTTGCTTTAAAATGACGAAATAGTAGACCTAGCCAAGTGTGTATAGCATTTTGAGTCTTCTTCCAGGTAACCCCTGGTAACCTCTGCCTGAGGTCCTGGCTCAGAGTCCCAGACAGGGTTTTCAATAGCAAAATGAGTCGGTATGGCTTTCTTTCTCCCACCTTACCTGTCAGGAAGAATTAGACAAGAACTAAAATGTATACTCATGTAGAAGAGCCCCTCGAATGGACTGCCCTTAGACCTAGTCTCTTCCATTGGAAGCTTGTTCCAGGGAGCTGCAGTAGGGGACAGTTCTGCTGGTATTTTTCCAGAGGAATATTCTGGCAGTTTTCTCAGAACTCTCCCTTTTAAAAAGTTCTTTCAAAGCTTTGGATTACAAAAAGCGAGAAAATTCAATTAGATAATAATAATCTTCAATACCCATGAATCCAGATTTTTATGAAAGTGTGTCTACCCAGGTTCAAGGGTAAACTTCATTATTTCATTTTTCAAGCTTTGGAACCTCTTGACAGGGAAACAAAGCAATTAATACACTAAAACATTGACTGGATTCAGACTTTCATTTTTTTCACTTACTGAAGAACCTGTCTTGAATTATCATCTCCATCTTTCTTTCTTCATTTCCTGGGGGTCAATCTTTGATCTTCTGTTTGAGGTTAGGAAGTGATGAAGGAGGAAGGGTGTTCTTGGCTTTTTGACCTACCCCAAAACCATAATGGGCTTCTTTATGCAGCTAATATGAATTAGGGTTTTGATATTCTAACCACAGAAACAATCTTTTTTCCAGATTTTCTATAAATAATCTGAAATAACTTAAAATTTCTCAGAAAGACAAAAGCATGAAGTAAAATTACTTAGTTTGGAAAAGTTTTTGTTAACTTATTTGGGTAACTGTGAACCACGTTGTTCCTTCATAGTTATAAACTTCTGGCAAATACCCTCTACATATTTGATATACAGAAAATGATAGCTGGAGTTGAACCTCATCAAGTCATACTTTAGTTGAAAGACTTTAAATAGGAATTTACTAAAAATGAGGAGTAGAAAAGGAAAAATGAGCTCAGAGCAGCACGTGGCTAGAAATCCCAAATACCCAGGCCTTTCAGTGCTTGTAAATGGGAACACGGCCACTGCTATTGTGTGTTCGTCTTTCTTGTATGAATACTAAGCTTATTATAATTCGTTTTAATATCATTGGACTGTTGCAAGGCTAAGGCCGTATTTCCCTATGCAGCAAATTATCAGGAGAAAAAAATGTGCTGAGGACAAAAAGCTTAGAAGCCAGTGCTTAGAGAAGCAGGAGAAGTAACTTCCGATTCTCTCTTTGTAGTATATGAAGAGAAGAAGACAGACACAGAGATAAGAGATAAAGAGTAGAGAAAAAGAGAGAAGTTATCCTGGACCCTTGCTACTCAGAATTGAGGTTCACCATGTAATAATGTCTTCTTCTAAATGCAGAATCTCAGGCCTGGAACCTTCATCACTCTAAAGCTGCATAATAGAAGATCCACAAGTGATTCATATGAACATTAAAACTGGGGAGCATTGCAAGAGGAAAACAAATCAGTTATATTTTATTGTGAAATTAGTTGTGTGTTGGGGGTGGGGGGATGGGTTAGCCTGGTGATGGGTATTGAGGAGGGCACGTTTTGCATGGTGCACTGGGTGTTATGAACAAACAATGAATCATGGAACACTGCATCAAAAACTTATGATGTAATATATGGTGATTAACATAACAATAAAAAATTAAAAAAAAATTAGTTGTGTGTTGATCCAGTCCTTGTTTTTTTTAATTTTTTGAGATTTTTAAAAAAAATCTGATTTATATTTTATAACATTATCTCAAATTTTTTACAGAGAATGAAGGAAAAGTTCCCTGTCCAAGGGGGGAAAAAATACAGCTCTGCAAGGTCACGTCAGTGAAGCAGCAGTAATAATGGGGGTGGTCCAATGGCCCCGTAGATCTCTGAGAATGAAAGAGGAGGTTCAAAGTTTTGGCTATGCTTCATATGGGGATTCTGTTTAATATTGAATATATATCTCAAAGCAAAGCATATTAAAGTCCAGGAATATTCAGGCTTTTAGTAATCACACATGTATAAAATCAAGATTCCAGAATGGCAATTTATTTGTTCTTTTACAATAGAGAAATAAAGCCATCATCTTCATGTAGTGAAGGTGAGTATAGTTAAATATAAAGCCAATTTATAATATTGAAAAAGGTTTGTAAATACCAGATCACCCCCAAAAAGGAAGGCAGACAACATTGTAATTAGGTAATTGAAGGAGAGTCCTTTCATTTGACTAGTTTTTGACAATGGGGCCAGACACACTAAAGACCAATTTTGTCTAATTCCTATACCTACTTTGGACCACTGTATCTCCCTAGGGCAGTCCTATGAGCACATCCATTTTTGCATCTTTTTCCCCTTTACCACCAGGCTATGCTACCTTTTGTCACTGTCTTGTTTTACTTCTTCTGCAGACATGTTAATGTAATTTTCTGGGCTGCAGGTTTAGTCTAATAAATATAACTTAAATCTGCTTGGATCAGTGTTTCTCAGAGTGAAATCATAGATACCTACATCAAAACCACCAGAGATGTTAATAACTCAGCTTCTTGGCCTCATCTGGACCCACTAAAGCAGAATGAACTTGGAAAGATCCCTGGAAATCTGCATTTTAAAAATTCCTCAGATGAAATTTATTTTTCCAGCTAAATTTTCTTAACAATTGGCTTGGGCCTCTACTTTGGTTGCTTAATTAGGGAAAAAACAAAAAACAAAACAAAACAAAAAATCTATACCTACCAATTTAAAAGTTGTTTGAAGCTGGTGCTTTTATTTTTTTTAAATTTTTTATTGTTATGTTAATCACCATACATTACATCATTAGTTTTTGATGTAGTGTTCCATGATTCATTGTTTGTGCATAACGCCCAGTGCTCCACGCAGAATCCCTCTTTAATACCCATCACCAGGCTAACCCATCCCCCCCCCTCTAGAACTCTCAGTTTGTTTTTCAGAGTCCATTGTCTCTCATGGTCCATCTCCCCCTCCGACTTACTCCCCTTCATTCTTCCCCTCCTGCTATCTTCTTCTTTTTTTTTTCTTCTTAACATATATTGCATTATTTGTTTCAGAAGTACAGATCTGTGATTCAACACTCTTGCACAATTCACAGCGCTCACCATAGCACATACCTTCCCCAATGTCTATCACCCAGCCACCCCATCCCTCCCACCCCCCACCACTTCAGCAACCCTCAGTTTGTTTTCTGAGATTAAGAATTCCTCATATCAGTGAGGTCATATGATACATGTCTTTCTCTGATTGACTTATTTCACTCAGCATAACACCCTCCAGTTCCATCCGTGTTGTTGCAAATGGCAAGCTCTCATTCCTTTTGGTGGCTGCATAATATTCCATTGTGTGTATATACCACTTATTCTTGATCCATTCATCTGTCGATGGACATCTTGGCTCTTTCCATAGTTTGCCTATTGTGGACATTGCTGCTATAAACATTAGGGTGCACGTACCCCTTCGGATTCCTACATTTGTATCTTTGGGGTAAATACCCAGTAGTGCAATGGCTGGATCGTATGGTAGCTCTAATTTCAACTGCTTGAGGAACCTCCATACTGTTTTCCAGAGTGGTTGTGCCAGCTTGCATTCCCACCAACAGTGTAGGGGGGTTCCCCTTTCTCTCCATCCCCGCCAACATCTGTCGTTTCCTGACTTGTTAATTTTAGCCATTCTGACTGGTGTGAGGTGGTATTTCATTGAGGTTTTGATTTGGATTTCCCTGATGCCGAGTGATGTTGAGCACTTTTTCATGTGTCTGTTGGCCATTTGGATGTCTTCTTTGGAAAAATGTCTGTTCATGTTGTCTCCCCTTTTCTAGATTGGATTATTTGTTCTTTGGGTGTTGAGTTTGATAAGTTCTTTACAGATTTTTGGATACTAGCCCTTTATCTGATATGTCATTTGCAAATGTTTTCTCCCATTCTCTCGGTTGGTTTTTGGTTTTGTGGACTGTTTCTTTTGCTGTGCAAAAGCTTTTTTCTTGATAAAGTAGCAATAGTTCATTTTCGCCCTTGCTTCCCTTGCCTTTGGCGATGTTTCTAGGAAGAAGTTGTTATGGCTGAGGTCAAAGAGGTTGCTGCTGGTGTTCTTCTTTAGGATTTTGATGGACTCCTGTCTTACATTGAGGTCTTTCAACCATTTGGAGTCTATTTTTTTGTGTGGTGTAAGTAAATGGTACAATTTCATTCTTCTCCACGTGGCTGTCCATGTTCCCAACACCATTTGTTGAAGAGACTGTCTTTTTTTCCATTGGACATTCTTTCCTGCTTTGTCAAAGATTAGTTGACCATAGAGTTGAGGGTCCATTTCTGGGCTCTCTATTCTGTTCCATTGATCTATGTGTCTGTTTTTCTGCCAGGACCATACTGTCTTGATGATGACAACTTTGTAATAGAGCTGGAAGTCCGGAATTGTGATGCTGCCAGCTTTGCTTTTCTTTTTCAATATTCCTCTGGCTATTCGGGGTCTCTTCTGGTTCCATACAAATTTTAGGATTATTTGTTCCATTTCTTTGAAAAAAGTGGATGGTATTTTGATGGGGATTGCATTGAATATGTAGATTGCTCTAGGTAGCATTGACATCTTCACAATGTTTGTTCTTCCAATCCATGAGCATGGAACATTTTTCCATTTCTTTGTGTCTTCTTTAATTTCTTTAATGAGTATTTTATAATTTTCTGAGTACAGATCCTTTGCCTCTTTTGTTAGATTTATTCCTAGGAATCTTATGGTTTTGGGTGCAATTGTAAATGGGATCGACTCCTTGATTTGTCTCTCTTCTGTCTTGTTGGTGTATAGGAATGCCACTGATTTCTGTGCATTGATTTTATATCCTGCTACTTTACTGAATTCCTGTATGAGTTCTAGCAGTTTTGGGGTGGAGTCCTTTGGGTTTTCCACATACAGTATCATATCATCTGGAAAGAGTGAGAGTTTGACTTCCTCTTTGCTGATTTGGATGCCTTTGATTTCTTTTTGTTGTCTGATTGCTGTGGCCAGGACTTCTAATACTATGTTGAATAGCAGTGGTGATAGTGGACATCCCTGCTGCGTACCTGACCTTAGGGGAAAGGCTCTCAGCTTTTCCCCATTGAGAATGGTATTTGCTGTAGGTTTTTCATAGATAGCTTTTATGATATTGAGGTATGTAACCTCTATCCCCATACTATGAAGAGTTTTGACCAAGAAAGGATGCTGTACTTTGTCAAATGCTTTTTCTGCATCTATTGAGAGGATCATATGATTCTTGTTTTTCTTTTGTTAATGTATTGTATCACGTTGATTGATTTGCAGATGTTGAACCAACCTTGCAACCCAGGGATAAATCCCACTTGGTCGTGGTGAATAATCCTTTTAATGTACTGTTGGATCCTATTGGCTAGTATTTTGGTGAGAATTTTTGCAACTTTGTTCATCAAGGATATTGGTCTGTAATTCTCCTTTTTGATGGGGTCTTTGTCTGGTTTTGGGATCAAGGTAATGGTGGCCTCATAAAACGAGTTTGGAAGTTTTCCTTCCATTTCTATTTTTTGGAACAGTTTCAGGAGAATAGGTATTAATTCTTCTTTAAATGTCTGATAGAATTCCCCTGGGAAGCCATCTGGCCCTGGGCTTTTGTTTGTTGGGAAATTTTTGATGACTGCTTCAATTTCCTTAGTGGATATAGGTGTGTTCAGGTTTTCTATTTCTTCCTGGTTCAATTTTGGTAGTTGATACATCTCTAGGAATGCACCCATTTCTTCGAGGTTATCTAATTTGCTGGCATAGAGTTGCTCATAATATGTTCTTATAATTGTTTGTATTTCTTTGGTGTTGGTTGTGATCTCTCCTCTTTCATTCATGATTTTGTTGATTTGGGTCATTTCTCTTTTCTTTTGGATAAGTCTGGCCAGGGGTTTATCAATCTTGTTTATTCTTTCAAAGAACCAGCTCCTAGTTTCGTTGATCTGTTCTACTGTTCTTTTGGTTTCTATTTCATTGATTTCTGCTCTGATCTTTATTATTTCTCTTCTCCTGCTGGGTTTAGGCTTTATTTGCTGTTTTTTCTCTAGCTCTTTAGGTGTAGGGTTAGGTTGTGTATTTGAGACCTTTCTTGTTTCTTGAGAAAGGCTTGTTGTATTGCTATATACTTTCCTCTCAGGACTGCCTTTGCTGTATCCCAAAGATTTTGAACAGTTATGTTTTCATTTTCATTAGTTTCCATGAATTTTTTAAATTCTTCTTTAATTTCCTGGTTGACCCATTCATTCTTTAGTAGGATGCTCTTTAGCCTCCATGTATTTGAGTTCTTTCCAACTTTCCTCTTGTGATTGAGTTCTAGTTTCAAAGCATTGTGGTCTGAAAATATGCAGGGAATAATCCCAATCTTTTGGTACCGGTTGAGACCTGATTTGTGACCTAGGATGTGATCTATTCTGGAGAATGTTCCATGGGCACTAGAGAAGAATGTGTATTCCATTGCTTTGGGATGGAATGTTCTGAATATGGCTGTGAAGTCCATTTGTTCCAGTGTTTCATTTAAAGTCTTTATATCCTTGTTGATCTTTTGCTTAGATGATCTGTCCATTTCAGTCAGGGGGGTGTTAAAGTCCCCCACTATTATTGTATTGTTGTCAATGTGTTTCTTTGCTTTTGTTATTAATTGCCTTATATAATTGGCTGCTCCCACGTTAGGGGCATAGATATTTACAATTGTTAGATCTTCTTGTTGGATAGACCCTTTAAGTAGGATATAGTGTCCTTCTTCATCTCTTATTACAGTCTTTGTTTTAAAATCTAATTTGTCTGATATAAGGATTGCCATCCCAGCCTTCTTTTGGTGTCCATGAGCATGGTAAATGGTTTTCCACCCCCTCACTTTCAATCTGAGGGTGTCTTTGGGTCTAAAATGAGTCTCTTGCAGACAGCATATTGATGGGTCTTGTTTTTTAATCCAATCTGATAGCCTGTGTCTTTTGATTGGGGCATTTAGCCCATTTACATTCAGGGTGACTATTGAAAGATATGAATTTAGTGCCATTGTATTGCCTGTAACGTGACTATTACTGTATACTGTCTGTGTTCCTTTCTGATCTATGCTGCTTTTAGGCTCTCTCTTTGCTTAGAGGACCCCTTTCAATATTTCTTGTAGGGCTGGTTTTGTGTTTGCAAATTCCTTTAATTTTTGTTTGTCCTGGAAGCTTTTTATCTCTCCTTCTATTTTCAATGACAGCCTAGCTGGATATAGTATTCTTGGCTGCATATTTTTCTCATTAATCCTCTGAAGATATCATGCCAGTCCTTTCTTGCCTGCCAGGTCTCTATGGATATGTCGGTTGCCAATCTAATGTTTCTACCATTGTAGGTTACATATCTCTTCTCCCGAGCTGCTTTCAGGATTTTCTCTTTGTCTCTGAGACTCATAAGATTTACTATTAGATGTCGGGGTGTTGACCTATTTTTATTGATATTGAGAGGGGTTCTCTGTGCCTCCTGGATTTTGATGCCTGTTTCCTTCCCCAAATTAGGGAAGTTCTCTGCTATAATTTGCTCCAATATACCTTTTGCCCCTCTCTCTCTTTCTTCTTCTTCTGGGATCCCAATTATTCTAATGTTGTTTCGTCTTATCGTATCGCTTATCTCTCGAATTCTGCCCTCGTGATCCTGTAGTTGTTTCTCTCTCTTTTTCTCAGCCTCCTTATTTTCCATCATTTGGTCTTCTATATTGCTGATTCTCTCTTCTGCCTCATTTGTCCTAGCAGTTAGTGCCCCCATTTTAGATTGCACCTCATTAATAGCCTTTTTGATTTCGACTTGGTTAGATTTTAGTTCTTTTATTTCTCTAGAAAGGGTTTCTCTAATAACTTCCATGCTTTTTTCAAGCCCAGCTAGTATCTTTAAAGTCATGATTCTGAACTCTAGGTCCGACGTACTGATGTCCTTATTGAGTAGATCCCTGGCAGACGGTACTACCTCTTGTTCTTTTTGTTGAGGTGGTTTCTTTCATCTTGTCATTTTGTCCAGAGGAGAATAGATGAATGAGAGAACAAAATGCTAACAGGTTAACAACGTCCCCAGCAAATATACTCTATACAAATCAGAAAAGACCTGAAACCAGGGAAAAAGAAAGGGAAAGAGAGAAAAAAGTTAGAGAAAAAAAAAAGAAAAAGAAAAAGATAAAAACAAACAAAATAGAACAAAACAAACAAAAAAACAGAATATGATCAGATATGATCAGGCTAGTGCATAGATCAGTGCCACACACTAGATTTTGGGCGTATTTTGGTCTGTTAGAAGAAAGTGCCTCCTAAAATTTTAAAGGAAGAAAGACTAAAATATGTACAAAATAAGGGTTGATACATTGAAGGGATGGAAGATGACTGTAAAGATGAAAATTATAAAAGATTTTATAAAAGGAATTGATAAGATAAGAAGTTGTTGAATACAGAAGAAATTGTATCTCAAAATTTTAAAGAGAGAACAACTTATATATATATGCCAAAAATAAGGGTAACTACTATGAAGGGATAAAATATGATTCTAAAAATGAAAAATAAAAAATGTTTTTTTAAAAAAGGGATTGATAAAATGTTGGTTGAAAAAGGGAAAAAATTAAAAAAAAACAGTTAAAAAATTAACTTTGAAAAACTAATGAATCATGGTAAAAAAGCCATGAATTCAATGTGCAGTATTCCCCTAGCGCTGGAGTTCTCTCATTCTCCTTGATCGGTAAACTTGGTCTTGGCTTGCTGGCTGTTCATGCTGATCTTCTGGGGGAGGGGCCTGTTGCCATGGTTCCCAAATGTCTTTGCCAGAGGTGGAATTGCCCCACCCTTGTGGGTCCGGGCTAAGTAATCTGCTCGGGTTTGCTCTCAGGAGCTTTTGTTCCCTGCAAGCTCTCGGCACAGCTTTGGAGGACCAGAGTGAAAATGGTGGCCTCCCAAACTCCGCCCGGAGGAGCTGAGAACTGGGGGCCCTGCTCCTCAGTGCGCCCGCAGAGAAAAGCAGTCACTCCCGTGTCCCCGGTCTCCGGCCACACTCCGTGCTCACCTGGCCTGTGACCGAGCGTTTCTATCTCTGGCACCCAACCTGGGTGGAGTCTCCATACCCAGCAGATCCCTGCGGTGTGCTCCCGCGCTGCTCCTCCCGGGGGAGGAAGGGGAGTCTCCCCGGCTCTGCCGCTTGTTGGGTCCCTGCTGGAGGAGCAGTGGCCCACCTGGGCTGCGGGTCACAGTTTATGGCAACCCCGAGCTGAGAGCCCGCGCCTCGGCTCCGTCTCTGCAGCCGGCTTCCCCACTCTGATACCTGGGAGCTCTGCTGCACTCAGGCACCCCCCGTCTTTCTGTGACCCCGAGGGTCCTGAGACCACACTGTCCCGCGAGGGTTCCACCCCCAGCTTAGCCACTGGAGCGACATCCCTCCGCGGAGCCGACTTCTAAAAGTTCCGATTTTGTGCTCCCCGGCTCTATCACTTGCCAGAAGCGGCCGACGGAGGCCCCCTCCCCCGCCGTCTATCCTCCCGAATATCGCCTCGGATTCACTTCTCCGCACGTCCTACCTTCCAGTAAGTGGTCGCTTCTCTGTTCAGAGTTGTTGCTACTCTCTTCTTCGATCTCCTGTTGAGTTCGTAGGTGTTCGGAAAGGTTTGATCCCCATTCAGCTGAATTCCTGAGACCAGACGAAATCCAGGTCTCCCACTCCTCTGCCATCTTGCTCCACCTCGAAGCTGGTGCTTTTAGCTAAGGCCTACTTTTCCAGCTAAAACTGACAGTTTAGTTTAACTGTCAGAGGACTAAGTTATTTGATGTTCTTAGAAGATTCTTCATTCAGAGGCCCTTAAATAGTAATGACAAGTATATGGTCGTTTTATGTCATCAAAATTTCAAACCTGAATCTACTTCACCTTTTTTTTTTAAATGTTCGTATAATATATATATATATGATAAAATTTAGTCCACCCATGCATTCATTTACCTACTGTTTTAAGTAACTGCTGTAGGTTATACCCTTTCCAATGTAATTTTTAAAAGATTTTTGCTGAAGTTCATATATTCAGTCATTTTGTATTGCTTTTTATGAGTTTCATTAACCATATCTTTTCTGGGGGTCTGTCATACGTCAGAAACTACCCTATGCACCAAAAATTCAATGATGATTAAGACAGGGTGTTGGCAATACAAAGTTAGTGTGTGATCCAGTTGCCATTGACAGCATATTCAAATAGAGAAAAATTTCTCCAGAACACAACTTTGTAAAAACTTTGGTTTCACCTAATTCTCATCAGGAAATCTTGCAGATAATAAAGTGAAGTTGTAGCTGCTCTCTACTTCTGTATTTAGCAATATCTGAAGAGCTATTCTTAAAATAACTAAAAACTATTTTAAAAAATTTGTTAGAAATGATAGGCCAGCAGCCTATAAAAAGAGGTGCATTCGGTTTATTATGCACATTATAAAAAATAACCAGTAGATTATAAACATGTGATTCTAATAAAAATAGATGACTCTAGCGATAACTTTGGCCAGTATAACCAGGGGTAGGTTTTGTTGTAGTCTTGGTTCTCATCTCTCTTTTCTCTTTTTCAACCCAAGAAATTCCTGCTGAATTGTTGCTTTTTGCAAGTGGTCAAGGTGAGGCTGGGAGAGACCTGTAAAACTGGATTCTGGTAGGAAGAGTCATATCCTGCTTGGAATCCTGGTTAAAATGAATTTTTACTTTGAGGAAAGATTGTATGCCAGAGTATATCCTAATCAACCTTACTGAGACATTTTTCACCACTCTCCCTCCAGCTTCTCTCTGGAAGACATTTAGGACAAGCTCAGGTTAATTACATCAGGTCTAATATTCCCAGGGCAACCCAATGTTATACAGAAGACATACAATAGAAATCCAATTACAGTTTAGCATTCCATTTGATTTACTTATTTTTAAATTCTGGCAGATGTTAAATAGGTTCAATAAACCCAACAATAATTTAAATTCTCTATATTGTATTTAAAATAGTTCCAAGGAACTAAGTAAAATGTCAATTTCCCCTGATTTGTTACTACATTGCATATTGTTTTCTATGAGACTATTAATTTTCCTGCCTCACAGCCGCTGTCCTCATCAGTTCACATTTATGTCCCCTAATTCCTTCAGATGCAGCTCTGAATGGGCTGAAGCTCCCACTGACATGCCCAAAGGCATCAAGAGAGCCAGATCCTGACAGGAAGCCAGGAAGATGGACCAGCCATCCATTTGTTAATGTGTCACACTCGAATTACACATGGCTGGCTGCAAAATTAAATTGCTCTTTCAGGATATCAGCGGAGACATAGATACAGCGTTATAGCTCTGTGTTCCTATTGTTTTTGGATCAGAAAATGCTTTACTTGTATACCCTTGCTAAATTGTGTTCACTGAAAGTGCAGATTAAAAAGGGTATTGATTGCAGCTTTCCCCAGGCCTGGAGTGGTTCTGTGATTTCAAAATTGAACATTTAGGAGGAAAAAGTGTGTGTTTCCAGCCTTGGCACCTGGAAAATTCGGGAAACCTTCAAAGACAAGGACTGATAATGAGATGATATTGTTACACTTCCAGGTAGTGATCTGGGCATCTGGGTCCTTTCTCCCCTTCCTGATCTAAAGTACTGCATTTAGGCTTAATAATTTTTCCATATATAATACTCATGACCTGCAAATACAGTTGCATCCATAATAATGGCTGCTCTATACACAGTGTGATTAAGGGACAGAAAGCAGTATCCTAACAGCCAGCGCATATCACTACCCAACAAATAAACACTGATAACTGCAATGATTCAAACTTTCTCTGCATGAGGCACATACAGATGAAGATGCCATCACTTGCAAGTGATTTCAATTATGCTTGAATCAAGGTCAAAACAAATTATTTAAGAGTGTGGAAATAAATAAAGACCATCCAAATGAGAACAAACAGAAGCTGTTTATTCAAAGCTTACTATAGCAAGGGAGTCAGTCACCATGATTTGAGTTTGGCAGAGACACCATGGCAGGCAATGAGGTGGAAATCTTTAGAGTCAAGGGGGCAGGAATGGCTTCGGGTGTGCTCCGGTTGGAGGACATGGGCACGGGAAAGCTGGAGGTGGGCTAACTAGATGTGGTGCATCCTATGTGATGGACTAGGAGAACATTTGGCTTTCTCTGCTTCCTCCTGGGTCAAAAGCAGGGGCAAAAAAAAGTAGGGAAGTTGGCCGTCACTGAACAACTCGTGTGTTTTCGGCCAATTGCTGCAGAGGCTGTGATTAGTTTTCTGCACTGGTTCCTGCAAAGGTTCTGGGTCAGGGTTCTATTGTCATATATGACATCTGACCAATGTCCATTTGCATATTCAGCCTTTCAAGAGTATTTTTAAAAATAGTCACTTAGGAATTAAGTTCAAGCAAGCAAATTACTGCAGTGAAACAGCATTGATAATTCCGCTTATTGGAAGATGGTGGGTAAAAACATAACGTCAAATACTTCTTTCTCGGGTTTAGGATCACTGGCCTGAGAGGCTGATGGTATCAATATATTGAAAATGAGCAAGGTGCTCATAGCCTCTTTGGCTTCTACTTAAAGAGGCAGGCAGTCAAACAGCTCTGAAAATAAGTGAATTTGGATTGTGAGAAACTGCCCCCACATGCTTCCGTGGCTGTAAGAGCCAGAAGATGTAGTAGATCATGAAAGACCTATCTGTTGTACAGATGACTACTAGAGTTGAGAGAAGGAAGGGATCAGTGTGAACGAGCATTTCATGGAGAATGTGTGGGTGAAGCAAGGCTGTCTACAATGGGATTTGAGTGGGGAGAGAGCAGATGGGGAAGCAGCTTATGTAGTATAGATAAAATTGGTAAAGATGTGCACTTAGAGATCAGATAGTACATTTGATTACAGATCCTGCTATGGCAGAGTGATGGCAGAAAAAGTAAAATGAAAGGGAAAGTAAGAAAGAGAGAAGAAAGAAGAAAGAAAGAAAGAAAGAAAGAAAGAAAGAAAGAAAGAAAGAAAGAAAGAAAGAAAGAAAGAAAAAGAAAGAAAGAAAGAAAGAGAAAGGAAAGTACAGAGGATATTATAAAGAGTACGAAATGCTGTGCTATTCACGGAAAACAAAAAAGGAAAGAAGTGAAGTTGGTTTAGAAGAATGTTGTATTCAGATCTGGGTGAGTTTCTTGGAGGTGACAGAATAAGATATTGAAAAGGAATTACCTGTAGGCAGCTGGATGTCTTCTGCTACATTTTAAAATGGGAAATCATGCCAAGTATATATTTGAAATACTCCCTAGGAAACTGATATTTTGAAGTTGTAAATACATTCCCCCTAAGGGAAAGATTTCATAGAAAAAAAAAAAAGTACAGACCTCTTGAAACTTGAGAATGGCCACACACAATGAAAGGGGAAATAGAGGGTTCAGAGAGGTAAGATTGGAAATCCACATATCATAGTGCCAAAGAATCTTGGGAAAGTCCAGAGAGAAGTTGGGAGTGGGGGACATGTCACATAATATTAAGTCATCAGGGAGAAGAAACACTATGGAAGGCACTGTGTGATATGCCCTGATGTAATATTTTGAAATCCTTCCTTAGCTGATGAACTAAAAATACTACATTTTAAATACAAAATGAATTTTAAGAGTATCAGTGCAAAGTTTACAGCTTTGGCTAATATGAAAATTGAATACACAGAAAAGGAGGACTGGCTGTGTCTATTTGGAAGTCTGCAAGCTAAATTATTTATACATAATTAAAATGAACAAATCAACTGAAGAAGTCACCATTCACACATCCCTAATAAATAACTGGTTATATGGGAATATAGGAAAATATATTATAAATATAAATGGTTTCCAACCAGTAGCAATTGACTACAATCTTTTTTAATGCATAATTACTGATATCAGAGGCAGTTTCTGTAAATTTTACTGAAACACACTGAGTTGGGAAGAATTATGAAATGTATAACACAGAATAAGTAGAATACATACTTGAAAGAATTGGTGACACGATTTTTCAAAGAATGAATCTTCTCACACCTTTTGGAAAAGGGACCCTTCTAAGCATTGAAACTTAGGCAATTATTTTGTTAGGGCCAAATTGTTTTCTTATTTTCTCTCTGTCACCATAGTAGATGTAATGAGAGAGTAGGAAGGAGTTTAAAATAAGTTCTCCTTCCCACCCATCCCAGGGGCTGGGTGAAGACTCTTTTCTTAGAGTCATCATCTCCCCCCACCTCCCCGCCCCGCCAACTGGTAAGTGCATAGATTGCACTCAAAAACTAAATATGATGACTCCATGAAAAAGGATACATTCCAATCCCTTTGGCGGGTATGAGAACTGGTGGACAATAAGCAAAAAGCATCACAATTTAAATAGCATACGTATGAATTAATATTACACTGTTAAGAATTTGTGCAAAATGGTTAAAGTGAATTGTTTATGCAAAGTGAATACTGAAGACAACCTAAGCATCTAAGAAAAGACTACTCAAATAAATGACGGCATATCTATGTGATGCAGTAGTTCTCAGCTATTTAAACGAGTAAGCCGTTAAAAAAAGTAAAAGTAGGATACCAGGACCGCCCTGCCAACCCCCACTGAACACCCGACATCTCGAGATCTCGCAAGATCAGGCATCCTCTAGGAAGAGCAGTTTCTCCCAAGACCCAGAAGATCTGGCTTTCTCGCCGCAGAGTGGTCTACGCCAGTGGCACCTGCACCTCGCTGCTGATTCGGCTCTCCTCGAAGCAGCCTCTGATGCGCAGCACATCCCTGCCCAACGTCTATTTCAGGTAAAAGATACGAGCTGAAAAATTATGTGGAGTCTGATGCCATTTCAATAAATTATTTTTATGCATTTGAATAGAAAGTTGAAAAAAAGTTCTCGGAAAGATACATATCTGTTAATGATAGCTTCTTTAGCAGTTATTTAAGAAGGATGGTGGAGATAATGTTTAGGCACGTTTCAGTCATTCACAAGTATGTATTAACTTGATTATTTACATTTTTATATTCTTAGGAATTTTTATTCCTTCTATTTATAATTCTTTTTTGAGATAAATTTATATAAATTATTAAAGACTGTTGGAAAGGGACCGTTCTCTCTCTACCCTCAAGTTCTTCCCGCTGGACTAAGAATTCAATTTACCTGAGACAGATTAACAGAGAAAAAACGAAGTTTTATTACGTGCACACAAAGACTCAATAATGAAATTGAGACTCCAAAGAAATGACTAAGGCAGGCAGTTTCTATATATTTTAGAGATGATAGACTTATGAGGAATTTATAGGACAAGAAAAACATGTGTTTGGGAGCTTTAATTAGTAAATAATTCTAAGTGGAATTTGGGCTGAGTCAGTAGATTAGTAAAAAGGTAGCAAGGTTTATTCCTATAGCCTTCTCGACTTGAAAGTTCTTATATCTGGTGATAAGGATGTCTTTTTGTTTCTTAGGACAGGGAGAGTATTTCTCATATGAGAGATTTGTTTCCTGCTTTCAGGCGGACAAAGGAGGGTCTGAGTTTCTTTGTACCAGTCATTCAATTCAAAATAATCAATATTCTAGTGTGATTACATTTAGGGGTGGCCTGCACTGGGCCCTACAGTACAGAAATCTTAAGCATTGAGTTATATGAGTTTTTGACAAATATATACACCCAGGTGAGCCATTTATCTGGCCTTACCAGATAAGGTGAGCCATTTATCTGGCCTTACCTTTATCAAGATAAGGAGCATTTCCTCACCTCTCCCTTACCCCTTCTCAAACAATTTTTACCCGGGTGTCTGAGGTAGCCACTGTTCTCTTTGCACTAAAATTTAGTTTTGCCTGTTCTAGAAATTTCTATAAAGAGAATCAGTACCAGTTTGTGTTGGAAAGGAATCTATTCAAAGTCCCACCCGGAGCCAAGCTTATAGACAAAACTCACAGGTGTCTGCACTTGGCCCTAACTCTGTTTCTCTAAGTCACAGGGCCCTACTTTCTCAGAAAAGAGACCCCAATTACAAAGCATATTCTTCTCTAGCCTGACTACAGTCCACAACCCAGATGAGCCCTGGACAGAACCCCTCGAGAAACCTGCCTCCGCTTGCACTACCTGGCCAAGAATCAACCCCCTCCCGCACCTTCCGTGGACATAGCTGCAACCTCCCTCATATCCTTTAAACAACAACGAAACCAAAACAAACAAACAAAAACCCTTACAAGACCCAGCCCAACAGAAGCTGATGGCTGACATCTCTCTTGATGTGGAGAGTGAATAAACTCTGTCCTGCTTGTTGTTTCATTCACGGGCCACCCTAACAGCGTTCAGTTTCTTGAGCTCAGCATAGTGTCTATGAGATTCCTCCATCTTGTTGCATATATCGGCAGTTAATTCCTTTTTATTGCTAAGTGGTGTAGTATCATGTGAATACAGGTTTCCCCCATTATCCAAAAGTAAACTGTTTCTATGAAACCTTTCATAAGCTGAAATTGGTGTAAGGCGAAGAAGCAATAACTGTTAATTCATATGGAAAAATTTTTCAGCATTCCCAGACCCCAAAGATAACCTCTCTTAGGCTCTTCTGATTCCTTAGGACACATCTTGCTAATGCACAAAACCAAGATAAAGCACTAATGCTCACACATTTTAGAGTTATGGCAGCTTGATAACTGAGAAGCTGAGGGTAGATTCGGAATGAAGAATTTGGCCTTGCCACTCTCACTGCTGGGAGTGCATACTGCCTCTACAATGGCTCTTTGAAAAACAAATGTTGAACGCTATTTTTGCTTTTCGTTGTTTTTTCATAAAAGCAGAAATCCTCTTTCGGTTCCATCCAGTTAGCAAAAGCAGATACTAATGTAGGTCTTTCGTTAAAGTGGCATAAGGCAAACTTTCAGAAAGCAGGGGATACCTGTATACCTGGATTTATATACCCTGCTGATAGGCATTCAGGTTGTTTCCAGGTTTGACTACTGAATAAAGCTGCTTTTGATAGTCTTAACGTAAGTAATTTTTGGGCAAATGTTTTTATTTCTCCTAGGCAAATACTTCAGGCACATTTCTCTTTAGGAATTTTTTTTTCCCCTTAGAACTCCTGGGTCATAGAGGAGCTGTATGTTTAATATTAGAAATAATTGATACACAGCTCTCAGAGTGGTTTTAAGATTTTATACTTCAGACTTCAATGTTCTAGAGGGTTGCAGTTGTTCATATATTTATGAATATCTGGTATGAACAATTTTTTCACATTAGCCATCCCAGTGGTCTTAATTTGCATTTTCTTTATGATTAGTAGATGCTTTGTACTTTTTCATGTGCTTATAGGCCACCCTGAAGTCTTCCTTGTGAAGTGTGTGTTTGTTTTAACAGTTTCAGGAATTATTTTTGTTTTGGATACAAGTCTTTTGTTACATATATGTTTGCAAATATCTTCTCACAATATGTGACTTACCAATTTATACTTCTTAGCAGTGTCTTTTTATTAAAAAAAAAGTTTGCTTTTCATGAAATCTACTTTCACTTTTTTTCTTTTAAATTTACTATTTCTTGTGAACGAAGAAATATTTGTCTTTTACCATGCTACAAAGTTCTTTCCACTGTTTTCTTCTGGAAACTTTAAGCTTTTATTTTAGGGCCTGATTCATGTAAGTTAATTTTTCTTTGTGGTGTGAGGTAAATATCAAAGTTCTTTTTTAAAAATATTGATATCCGGGCGCCTGGGTGGCTCAGTTGGTTAAGCGACTGCCTTCGGCTCGGGTCATGATCCTGGAGTCCCTGGATCGAGTCCCACATCAGGATCCCTGCTCAGCAGGGAGTCTGCTTCTCCCTCGGACCCTCCCCCCTCTCATGTGCTTTCTTTCTCTCATTCTCTCTCTCTCTCAAATAAATAAATAAAATCTTAAAAAAAATAAAAAATATATTGATATCCAGAATAATCTGTTGAAAATATTCTCCATTTCCTTTTTTTTTTTAAGATTTTATTTATTTATTTGACAGAGAGAGAGACAGTGAGAGAGGAAACACAAGCAGGGGGAGTGGGAGAGGGAGAAGCAGGCTTCCCACAGAGCAGGGAGCCTGATACGGGGCTCGATCCCAGGACCCCCGGATCATGACCTGAGCTGAAGGCAGACCCTTAACAACTGAGTCACACAGGTGCCCTCCATTTCCTATTGAGTAGGGGAATTGACACTCTGTTTCTTGATATATTTGTTTATCCTTATGTTGGTCTCATACTGTCTTTGGCTTTATAGAAAACCTTAAATTCTGGTACTATTTATCTTCCAATTTATTATTTCTTTTTCAAAATTATTTTGTCTATTAGAGGATTTTTGCAATTCCATTTATATTTTAGGAATAGCTTGTAAATTTCTATTTTTAAAATATATGGAATGACATTGAATCTACAACTTTATTTGGATAGTTGTCAATTTAAGAGTATTGGGTCTTCTACCTTATGAACTTGGGTATCTTTCAATTTATGTAATCTTTATCAATTTATCTTAGCAAAGTGTCATTGTTTTCAGTGCAGAGATATGAAATAGGCTTGGATAGAATTATTCTTAAATGTTTTAAGGTTTTTGCCTCTATTATAAATATAAAAGTTTTTTTTAACCTGAATTTTACTTTCCATTTGTTTCCTAATATATGGAAATATAATCGGCTTTTGTTTATTGACTTTATATTCCTTATTCAAATACCCAGTGCTGTATTCCAAGCACATGGCCAGCATTCTATACCTCTTGGATTTGTGTTGTTCATAGCACTAGGGATTTCACATTTATATTGTATAACTTATGATGCATTTTCTCTTGTGGTTCTGATTAAAAAGTTAATTGAGATGCTGTTTTAATAATTGTGATTAATTACATTGCAATTCTTCTAGGTTAGGCAATATGTATATACTTACATACACATATGTGTATATGGGTACATATATGCATTTATATGTGTATGTCACCTATATAAATATGTACATGTATTCATATATACATATTCATGTATATACTCATGTAATGTTATATATACAGTCTAGTATATATGTGTATATATTCTTCTACATATGGATACATACACATAAATAATAACCACCAGTTAATTGATGACTTTGCTTATGGCTTATTGGGTTTCTCTAGGAAAACTGCTTCTCTGTATTTCACTTATATGCAAATAAAAATAACTCTAATCTATACTGAGAAGGTTACTGAGGTTAACAAAGATAATTAAATTTGTTAGGGAGAATTTGATTTAAGTTTTTATCTTTATATCATACCAGTTGATATCTAAATAAAATTTCTTGCCATTTCCTCAGTGTGGCATGTTTTTACTCTTTGTTTTTTTCTAAAATAGGGCAGTGGAAAGTGTTTTTTGAGAGCCATGTGCCTGACCTTTAGTAAGACTTATTTTTAAAGCCAGGAAGATTAGAATTGCGTATTGTTTGGGCCTGAAATACAGCTTTAGTATTTTATATTGTTATTATTTTATGTAAATACCTTTGATGGTAGGGAGTCTTAGAAGATTTTGATATGATTAGCTCCCAGGTTGTTTTCATAGTGAAACAGAAATGTAAAGTCAAGGGCTAAAATCCTGGGCATAACATTTTTCTGCTTTTGTTTTCATTTTTTTATTTTATTAAGAGGATTTTTGCTTTCCCAAATACTCTTGATACCTAAGTCTGTCAATTCACTTTCATAAGATTCTGAGACCACGTAATTATAAATGGGAAATGTTCTTATCTGAACAGCTTCCTGATCATCAGCTTGTTTACATATGGGTAGCCATTCTGAATAGTGTAATGAATACAATATTTCCTACTCCACTCCTTTCTTTCAAGCTGTGATGATCCCCAAAGAAAGTAAAAATGTGCCGATGTAATTACAGGTTCAGGGTAATATCTATAGGAGTTTAATGCAGTTTCTTATGCTTCTAAGGGTATAAGCCTCTCAGTTAATCACAGTTTGAATTATCCAACTGGTTATTTTAATTTCTCCCTATGCATTGAAGGTTTTTTCCCTCCTTTGTTAGTTTTGGAAATAGAAAATATGCTCAGTGGACATCTTACCTCTTAACTCTAAAGGTTTATCCCATTCTTATGCTGGTATAAAATTTTGGTCTGTTTTTGTGAAAAATGAGTTAGCTCTTTTTAATAAATGGCTCAGGAATCAGTACTAAAACAGAGACCTAGATCTTTGTGAACTTTGTAAGTCATGACTCAGTTTTTAAAAATTAATGCCAGGATTACTATTAAACACTTTGAAACCAAAGTAATGTCTCCATGTCATTCCTTACACATTGAACCTAGCATGATAATGAGAAGTAGTAAATGCAGACTGGAAAGTGACAATGTAATATCACATTAAGTCTGCCCTTTAATATGATTGGCCTTTCCGGGTCTTTTCTGTTTTGGTTTATGTACGTTTGCTCTGTATCTCATCTGGAATGTTTGTAACTAGGTATGATTTTGCTTACTGTTTATATAGAGGAAAAATCTACTTTCCCTGACAGTTGTTAGCTCCTTCCCTTCATACCACCATCTTGTTTTTTGCTTTGAACAGTCAACTATTTTTTAAAGATTAAAATGAGAAAATAAGTCTTTTGCATTCATGAAAATACTAGCCATTTATATGGCTATTCGTTTTTGTGAGGAGATTTATCTTTCCATTCTGGTTTCATCTTATTTCTGCCTGAAGAACTAATTTAAATATGTCTAGGAATACAGGTCTGGTGGCAATAAATTCGCTCAGCTACTGATTTTCAGAGTTTTTATTTTGCCTTTAATCTTAAAAAGGTACATGTGCTGGGTACAGTAGTTTATGGTGGCAAGTTTTTTTGTTTGGGTTTGGTTTTTACAGTAATTTAACACATTGCTATAGTTGTTTTTTTTTTTCCCCTCTAATCTCACAAAGTTGGCTGTAGTTTTCATTTTTGTTTCTCTGTACATAACTTGTCTTTTTTTTCCTCTGGCTGTGTTAATGATGTTTCTTCTGTACCATTTGGTTCTGTCAATTTGATTAGAGTGCACCTTACTTTCTTTTATTTGGGGTGTTTACTTGAGCTGCTTTGTTTTGTGGATTTGTAGCTTTTGTAACATTTACAAGTGTTTTGACTATTGTTTCTCCAAATGTTGTTTTCTGTTTCTTTTCTTCCTGGACTCCAAAATATTAGATTTTTTTTTTATATCGTTTCACTATTGTTCTGTTTACTTATTTCAGTCTTTTATTTACTCTGTGGGTTTTATTTTAGATGGTTTATATTAATATATTTTCAACTTCACTGATCTTTTCTTCTCTGGTTAGTCTAATTTGTTGTTATGCCATCTACTATCTTTTTCATTTCACATATTTTTTTTCCATAGAATCTCATTTTGGTCTTATATCATTTTCATATTTTTCTCCTTTTTCTTGAGTAGATGCAGAGTATTTATAATAGTTATTTTAAGGTCATTTCTGTCATATGGGGTCTGTTTCTGTTTATTGTGTTTTTTTCCACTTTTATTCTGTTTTTCCCTCTTGATAACTTTTTATTGGATTGTAGGCATGTGTTTTCTGGATTTTGTTGGATTCTTTTTACCTAGGGTTGAATTTGTCTGGCATACAGTTGAATTACTTAGACTCAGTTTGATCCTTTTGAG
>NW_027397068.1:13571602-13579916 GCF_003265705.2 Callorhinus ursinus
AGAAAGAGAGAGAGAGAGAGAGAGAGAGAGAGAGAGAGAGAAAGAACACAAGCAGGGGGAGTGGGAGAGGGAGAAGCAGGCTTCCCGTGGAGAGGGAGCCCGATGCAGGGCTTGATCCCAGGACCCCGGAATCATGACCTGAGCCGACGGCAGATGCTTAATGACTGAGCCACCCTTTCGAGGCTCTTGTTAAACTTTTTAAAAGAGGGACTAGAGTTTTTAGTCTAGGACTAATTTAATCTCACTTCTAAGGTATATCTTTCCAGGCACTCTTCCCAATGCTCTGTATGCTACAAGGTCTTTTATCTCGGGATAGTGAGAGCTTAAACTATTGCTAGTGCACTTGAACTACTATGTGTTTTGTGTTGGGACTGCTGCTTTCCAAAGTTCTTTGTCTAGCCTCACATAGTTCCTTTCATACAAGCACTGATTATTATTTAGCCAAAGATTGGAAGGAACCCTACTTCAGATCTGCAGAACTCTCTCCATTTCTGTAGCCCTCCCCTCTCTGATACTCTGCCTCCCAAACTTAAGTTGCTTTGGCTTTCCTGACTTTCAATTTCCTCAACTCAGCAAAACTGCTAGTGTCTGTTGGGATTATCCTCTCTTCACTGTGGCCAGACAGTTGTTTCAACACAATAAACTGGGGAAGTAGTGGGCTTACCTCCTTTGTTTCCCTTCCTATTATCTAATGTTTGAAAACATTGTTTCATATATATTGTCTATCCACTCCATCATTTCTGAAGCATTCTCCAACAACATTTTAAAGTATGTAACCAGAGTCCAAACAGAGCTCTTATTTAAATTACATCTATGCTATTTTCATTAACTTCCATAAGCCTGGAAATTTGCTGGGCTGCTTTGTAACTTTTTACCTGAAGGTTTCCAGAGGTTTTAGTAAGTCCTATGTAGTTTTACTTACAGACAAAACTTATCTTACTTTGAGATTGTACTGCCTCAAACTGGCAAACTCTTTATTCATTCTGATGTTTAGCACTTAACTGGGCTTTTCTGAGGGGTACTGAAGTACAACAATTTTAAAGCAATGGAGCAAAAGATGCCAAGTATATTTAAACATTTTTGTCTCTTTAAATTTTCCTCTGAAAACTCAGTCAAGAGCCTGAGCATGGGGACTCTGCAATCTATATGCTGTTCTATTGGCTTCCCTGATTTCTGCAGGTTTTGCTATAATTACTTCGTGCTAGATGCCCACAACCAAGCCCACCATGAGCTTAATGCATTGCCTTCATATTAGGAAAGGAGCTGTCTCTGTGAAGGTGTCCAGGAGTGCAGACAATGCCTTAGTGCCAAGAAAAAATGTGCCCTTCCTCCCAACTAATGCTGCCTCTGCTCCAGAGAATATAGCTAAGTGAGTGTGACCAGGTGCCCCTGCCAAATCCTTTATGTAATTGTATGTAGAAGCCTCGCTCTCAACTTTCAGCTTTGTTGATTCAGAAAATTTGTTGAGGGAGATTTCTTAAGGTGACCTCTTTAAAAACATTCTAACATTTTTTAATTTTTTTTTATTTTTATTTTTTTAAAGATTCTATTTATTTGAGAGAGAGAGAATGAGAGACAGAGAGCACAAGAGGGAAGAGGGTCAGAGGGAGAAGCAGACTCCCTGCTGAGCAGGGAGCCCGATGTGGGACTCGATCCCGGGACTCCAGGATCATGACCTGAGCCGAAGGCAGTCGCTCAACCAACTGAGCCACCCAGGCGCCCCATTCTAACATTTTTTTAAAAAAAATTATAAAACACTAAAAAATAAATTTTAAAACATCATAAACCTATATTTTAGTACTCCGTGGTTTACCAATGCTGAGTGCCAGTTGTTTAGTTCCTTGGAGGAGATAGGTTCGGAATTGTCTATCCACAGCCTACAGAAAACTGTTTCTGGGCCTGGGTCTGCAGTAATCATTTTTGAAACTTTTGGTGTCTCAGGAAACAATGTGTAAACTGTTGGCCCCTGAGTGCTTCAAAAACAATGAGTAGCACCAAAGTATACATAATACTTCATGGTTGAAAAACAAAATTGTGATGGAAATAACATACAGTGGTTGAGGACAAGGGCCTTTCTAAACATTATAGTTAGTAGCTCGGCTCTACTGCAGCTTATATGATGCTTCACATCTCCAAGTCTTATTTACGGCACCTTCGGAATAGTATTGTTAGAGGAATTACATAAAGTAATTGGTTCATGTTGTACTTCTTACGGTACCACTCAGTTCAGTGAGTGGAAGCCTTGTGAATAGAAATCATTATGGTTGTCATTGTCATTATCATGATCATTGTAAAATGCTAAATAGGTTAATTTAACACTATTTATTAAATGCTTACCAAGTTTACTACTGCACTAATACAATAGATTAAGCTCTTTGAGTTAGGATCCAAATAATAAAATATGCAGTTTAAGATCTACACATATATAAAAATGCATATACAGTTCAGCAAAACTATTTTTTTTGAAATGGTAAAACAAGGTCATAGTGAGTTAAGCAATTCTTATTAAAGATAACTTGTTTGAAAATTTCAGTAAGTGGGCGCCTGGGTGGCTCAGTGGTTAAGCGTCTGCCTTTGGCTCAGGTCATGATCCCAGGGTTCTGGGATCGAGCCCCGCATCGGGCTCCCTGCTCTGTGGGAAGCCTGCTTCTCCCTCTCCCACTCCCCCTGCTTGTGTTCCCTCTCTCGCTGTGTCTCTCTCTGTCAAATAAATGAATAAAATCTTTAAAAAAAAAAAAAAAGAAAATTTCAGTAAGGGTCGTCATCTGTCAGTGGTAATTCTTCAGCTGAAATTCAGTTTGAGGATTTTGTCTCTGGATATCATCTCCCTAAATAAAGATATTTTATTTAAACGTCCATAATGACAGGTTTTAAAACTCTATAAAGAGAGGAACGTGCCCTGTCACTCCTTCTTCCTGAATGCTACATGGGGAGTAGAACTCCCATGAAGGTGGCAAATCTGTTGAGAAGAGCAGTGAGGCTCTGTGACTTGAATTTCTCTTCCTGCGTCCAGAAAAACAAGTGATCATATTAAGACTAATTTTGGCATCAGCTTTTTCTGTTAAGTGTTTGGTAGTTCACAATTACTTCATCCCTAAGTATGGAGGAATACATTCTTTTTTTTTTTTTTTTTTAAGATTTTATTTATTTATTTGACAGAGAGAGACAGCTAGAGAGGGAACACAAGCAGGGGGAGTGGGAGAGGGAGAAGCAGGCTCCTGGCTGAGCAGGGAGCCCGATGCGGGGCTCGATCCCAGGACGCTGGGATCATGACCTGAGCCGAAGGCAGACGCTTAACGACTGAGCCACCCAGGCGCCCCTGGAGGAATACATTCTTTTGCTCAAACTGTCTTCCCCAATTCTCCTGAGGCTCCTATTCTGCTAATAGTTATCACCTATTACTTCAGTTCACACTTCTCTTGCTTTTCTGTCTCCATGGTACGTTAGCCTGTGGAAGAGTGAAACTTCAGATGAGTTCAACTTTATTCATTTGTGACAAATCTACTAACATTGCACTAGTCATTATAAAAATCTAAGTAGATATCAGGATTAACTATACTCTTACTTCTGCCTTCTAATTGATTACTGCCTTGTATGGTATCAAAAATATAATTTATTGTTTGTGTATCTGAAAATCTTCCAACACCATCCTTATTTTCTGTCCTGCAAAGTGACTGGTGAATCTTCTATAGACTCATTTTCTAAATGGGTATAACTCTCTAGGACCTATGTCAGGGGATGTCCTTTTTGGGTTAGAAAAAGAGGTCCCTAAATATCCATGTACTTCCTTTAGTCACTTTCTTCCTTTTCTTTGTCGCTCAGAGCCCAGGACACGCTTGCTTGCCTCTTTTCTGTTACTTCCCAGTACTCTCCTTGTGGGCTCCCTATTCTATCCTTACTCCTTAAGGTGCATTATTATTGCCCAAAGCTGCTGATCATAAGAAAAGATAAGAGGATCTTCTTAGATGACCACCCTCCAAAACTGTATCTGCAGTAAGAACACTAGTGCAAAATGCAAAATTGTCTTTATAGTATTATCTTAATTTGTATTATATATAAGGATTTGCAAATATGCACACATGCATATGGAAAAACCACTGTGGAAATATGTAAAAAATTAACAGCAACTGCCTCTGAGTGATATAAATTTTATTTCCCTTATATTTTTTGGTATTTTCTATATGTTTTCCACTGAGAGATGCACAACTTTTATAATTTAAAGAGTTCATAATATTGTTAGAATTTAGAATCAATAACTGGTGATATGGAAAAATCGAAGTATTAATACTAGGAATACTAAGTCAAATAAAGAACCACCTCCACTTTATTCTAAACTCTGTGTGTGTGTGTGTGTGTGTATGTGTGTGTGTGTGTTAATGTATAGCGTAAGACCATTTTTGAAAGGTGGAGGAGGCTTCAAATCATTGGAGCAAATGCTCTAAATATTTTCCAAACTTTCATTGTCCCTTGTTAAAGGTCTAGTGTTGTTAAATTTCTAAAAACAACTATGATGCCCTTGGGGGAAAAAGAATTTTGAAAGGAATTATATATCTATGTAATTTCAGTCTTCTGAATCGTACCATATTATTCTGAGGTTGACTAGCATTCACAGAGTTAAACACACGCACACAAACATACTAAAAACTGCTCCATCAATATGCAAGAAATCGAGGATACCGTGTTGTTATTAGGAGGGAAAAAAAATGACACAAAGAAAATTCCCCATGTAAAATCACATATATTATAAATTCTCCACAAATAATGAAGGTTACTTTTCACAAACTGAAGCTATAGTCATAGCAGCCTCAAGACTCAAGTTAAATATAAGCACAAAAACAGTATACTTGTTGTAAATAGAGCAATCAAGCAAGTAGCAGGGCAAATTATGCATAAGAACTACTTCAATCAAGTGAGGCAGAAGGTGAAAAATCACCAACCCTGATCATCTTTAGACCTAGGAGACAGCAAGTTAAAAGAAGATAGAAACAAACGTGGCAGGATCATTTTGAAAAATCAACTATTAATGAATGAAGCAAATAACCTTATGTAAATATTTATCAAATGGGTAGCTTTCCTAGGGGTTAGGTCATCATCTTTAGTCTTAGTATTACCAGTCTATACTCCCTGCTCAGGCAGGAGGGTAGCCAAGTGAATTCTTTACATAAATACCAATGTGGTGGTGGTAGAATTGCCTTATTTAACTAGTAAATATATGTAATCTGGAATCCCTAGGTGGAGGGGAAGAGAGAGGGAGTAAAGAGGGTTTGGAGAAATGCAACAGAGGATGGTTATAGACATGGCTGCTTTGATAAAGAACCAAATCCTTTGCTGTAGTATTCCTGTAAATGGAAGTTGCCCTCTGCAACAGCAGATCTTCTAACCACCGCTCTTGCTGCCTTTCCAAGGCTCAGCTGTACAGTTTCTCATGTCCCTCAAATTCACTTTTACCTGTCACTGAGAACCAGGGAAAGAATTCAGGGACATGGGGCACCTGGGTGGCTCAGTCCTTAAGCGTCTGCCTTCAGCCCAGGTCATGAATCTAGGGTCCTGGGATCGAGCCCTGCGTCGGGCTCCCTGCTCCACGGGGAGTCCGCTTCTCCCTCTCCCACTCCCCCTGCTTGTGTTCCTTCTCTCACTTTGTCTCTCTTTGTCAAATAAATAAATAAAATCTTAAAAAAAAAAATTCAGGAACAGAAGTTTTAGGTGGCAAAGAAAGGAAATCTATGTTCAGGAACATTCACAGCTAGTAAGTCCTGCCTCCAGCATATATCATTAAAGATCCCAGGGTGGCACCATCATGCTGATATTGAGCTCTTCACTTGGGCATGAGAGGCAGAGGTTGCGGGATAAGAGTATGGGGAGCAGAAGACATCTGAGTCCCATCATTTATGTAATTGGGATTTTTTGTCACAAGGATCACATATTTTTTTCTATACCCTCTGTAAATACTCAAATATATTTTAATTCTAGGTTTTACCCATCCCCTTTTCTTCCAAAACATAACCTTCAATAAATAGTCATCTGCTAACTATATGTTTGAGAATCTCCCTTCAGTGAGTAATTGTTCCTATATGGCCTTCAAATCTCACCTCTCTTTACTAATTTGGTGAGAACAACATAATTTTCTCCTATAACATGCAAAATTAAAGTAGTCATATTTCTAATTAGCCATTGAAGATGAAAAAAGTACCAAATTAGGGAGAAAATGAGAGTTTATGGAGCCTAATCAAGCATTTTTTAAATTAGGGAATTCAAATCTATATAAAATACAGTAAGAAAACATAGGCAAAACAATATAAATAGCAAGAATCACTCAACCAATACTTACTTATTGTGTTCCAGGAATGCTCTGGATGCTGGGAGAAAATGTTTTATATGTTTTGTAAAATACAGTCATTGCCCTAACAGGCCTTGCAGTCAAGTGGGAAGACAGACTTGTAAAATCCCATTATGGTGAGAGCTAGTAAAGCAGTGGGAAAGAGATGAGAAACTAAATTCCAGTAAGGGGGTCGGGGAAGTCTTAAAAGAGGAGCTGACAACAGAACAGGGAAGGATTCCAGGCAAGGGGAATAATGTTAAAAGTATTTGTAGTGAAATTGAAACCACGATTTGGTTCTTAAATATCATCGTCTCTATCTTGATTTTTTTTTTCTAACTAAATGCTAAGATTATTACTTATGTTCTGGCATAAAGTGATATTTAGATGACTTCCAAAAATCACAATAGAGTCCCTATTAGAGTGTCATTGAAATTTATTACCTGGAAATGAAGGTTACGGAAGAGAGCAGAGAACTGGGGACATCATGGTGAAGAAGTATAATTTATACAGTATTTTCCAGGCAAATTCATCTGTGATTAAGATTTCAACTGCCCAGTAGCTTCAGCTTTCTGGCCTCAGGACTTTTCACTTTCTGTCGTTCCTAGCCCAGCTGAGACCCAGATGCTTCAAAGTTTAATTTGGTTTTCTAGGTAAGTTTCTCATCTTCGTCTGAGCCAAGTATACATCCACATGTTTTTTGGTTGACTCTTACTAGATTGGGACAAAGTGAAGAAAAAGTTTATATTCCCATACCTTTTTCTTCCTCAAGATGACAACACCTAGCCCCCTCCAATGATCTGTGCCCCTTAGGTTTGAGGCATGTGTCTCCTCTCCATAGGGTTTTTCTATAAGCTTTCTTTTTGATAATGGAATGGAAGATCCAGTGCCCACCTGACTGCCTCTTATGCACACACAACAGGCAAGGCCAGATGATCTGGATGTAGGAAATCTTTCAGTGCTCCACTAACTTATACCATTTGTCTGAGCCACCCATATAACACTCCTGAGCTCTAGATATTCTTTCTTGGGTCCTGAGAACTCTGCTCTCTAGCTCTCTTCTCTGAGAGGATAGGTGAAAAGGAGAAAAAAAAAAGGGGGGGGACACATTTCAAGTGGTAAAGGGGGGGTGATACTGGATGCCTCTTGATCACAAAGTTACTAATCCTATAATATTTGGAAATAATACAAACAGGTAAAGTATCGACTGTGTTTTTGATGTTCATGCTTGTTTGTATTTGCCGAGCATAAAATATACAGAACATAAGAATAACAAGCAAATTTTAAAAAGCCCTTGTATCATAATGTATTTTTTGATTCATAAAATAATGTCTTGGTACCTCCTGATATGAAACCATGCTATGTTAAAAGCCATAGGAATTATATCAACACTGTTTCTTTTCCACTTTAATGATAAAATTGGAGAAAGCTAGGATGATGACTTTATCAGAAATGGTGAACTAAATATAATTAAATGATTGAACCAACAATACATTTAAAACACTGTAAACAGTTTATAATAATTTCCGTTAGTAGTTCATTCAAGGTGTGTTCATGAATATGTTGTTTCTTATAGTTGACTAAACCCTAAAGGCCAAATAAATACAAAGCATAGGAAAATAGAAAATCTTCCAGTGTTTCAGTTTGATAAATTTTTAATTTGGTCTTCACTAAAATTTGGCAAGTTTGTATTTTAAAGGCATACTACTTTATCAGAGCTTTATTTTATAAAAAGCAAAGGACAGATTCAATAGAAGTCCATTGAGATTACCAAAAACAAAAACAAAAAAAACTGTCTCTAAGTATAAAAAGACAAAAGATACATTTTCAATGAATAGATTTAAGATTTTATTTTCATTTTTTACTGACACCATGATTGGTGGCAGAAACTTGACTAATAAAATCTGAAATCCTAAGTTAGCTACTCAATTTTTTTAAAAAAGATACACAGTATTCCCCTGCACAAATGTGCCAAAGTGTTTAACCAATACTTTATTT
>NW_027397068.1:13580016-13675424 GCF_003265705.2 Callorhinus ursinus
TTTTTTTTTATCTTTTTTTTTTTTTTAAAGATTTTATTTATTTATTTGAGAGAGAATGAGAGATAGAGAGCACGAGAGGGAAGAGGGTCAGAGGGAGAAGCAGACTCCCCGCTGAGCAGCAGGGAGCCCGATGTGGGACTCGATCCCGGGACTCCAGGATCATGACCTGAGCCGAAGGCAGTTGCTTAACCAACTGAGCCACCCAGGCGCCCCTAACCAATACTTTACCCATGTTAGTCAGCTTTTTTAATTTTAGCTATTCCAAACATATCTAGCATGAACCCTTTTATGCATACATATTTGCTTGCATATATAAAAGTTTTTAGGATGGTTTGTTAGAAGTGCAATTACTATATCTAAAGATATTTAGTAAAATGTCTTTTTTTTTTTCTAGATGTTAAAAAGTTTTATATTTTTACAAATTTTACCAAACTCAATAATGAACATTTCCACCCATTTTAATCTTACAACTGCTACTTTACTGAGATGATATTAAGGAAAGCAACTGAGTGGAGATGGGAAAAATAAACAGGAAAAGGTAAGAAAATAAGAAAGTGAACAAGAAGATAAGAACAGGACAGAAGAAAATTGAGGCTGTTGAGGGGATTACGGAAAGAAGTGCATACCATACCATGAACTGAGATGCCAAATCCATAACTCATGCCTCTATACTTTTTGTGAGTTTCAGACACACTATCTGCACATTTAGTGTATGCAATTTATGTGAATATTTCCTTGATGGTGAAATTGGAATATATAAAACAGTGAAAATCCCTGCTTTCCTCTCTCAGCTGCTTATTTCATCCTAACAAAGGGCACCACCATCCTCAAACATCAGGACAGAAACCTGGGTTTTTCCCTTGGCTCTTCCTTCGCCCGCCCTCCTCACATGGCAGTCCCTCACCCTACCTGTTGTTCCTCTACTTCAGTATTTGGAACATTTATTTCTTCAGTTTTCCTCATCCTGGCTATCACTATCTCGGATTAAGATAATTGCATTTTTCACTTGGATCTCAGCTACAGTTTCTTTGTTTTTTATATGCTTGTAGTTTCTTATTCTATGCTGGTTTGGCAGCTTTATACTTAATATTTATTTTTTCACAGTTAAACTTGATATCATGTATACTTAACAAATTCTAAAATTGCACATTAATCCCACCCTCTGAAAGATGCAAGGGCCTTAGAAAACTGAATCTTGTTGAATCCCTTCCTGACATATGTAATATAATGGTAAAGTATTTTAGATTTATCTTAACCTCATAAATTTGACATTATTATTTTGTATAGATAATGTTTTATTTAAACTGTGTAATTTATGTATTTATTATGTTTATTATTTATTTACTGTCTCCCCTCACTAGAATGTAAGCTCCAAAAATACAGTTTTCTCTCTCCTTCCCTTTCTTTTCTTTTTTCTTTTTCCTTTCCTTTCCTTTCCTTTCCTTTTCTTTTCTTCTCTCTTCTTTCTTTCTGTTTTAAGAACTGTGCATGGCACATAGTTGATATTCAATATATATTTGGGGGAAACAAATGCATTTATCTGTATACTTACCTATTCTTTGTCTCATTTTTTCTGCATTCAGCTAACCTTTTTGGAGTAGTATTTTCCATAGTACATGCCTCATAAACTTGCCATAGTGGGGATTGGTTGATGGTAAATCCCCTGTGTTTATCTAAATATAAATAAACTTAGTTTTGTTCTATTTCTGGAAATTTTAAGTCCAATTTGAAAATGTTTATTTTAAATTTTCCCCTCTTAGTACTTATAAGATATTTTCCCACTGTCCTCTGGCTTGTTGATGATATTAAGACATCTGTTGCTAATCTAAGTATCCTGTATGTATGTATGTGTGTATGTTCTTATGTTCAGTTGGTCAACATCTAAGTATCCTTGGTAGAAGAATCTTTCTGCTTTGCCTTAAATACGTCTAGCTGTGGATCATCTTTTTTCCACACTCCTTCTCCATCTCATGAAATTCTGCTGCTTATCTGTTATTTCTTTCTGTATATGAGGATTCCTATGTTTCTCCTTTCTAGAACATTTTCAGACATTACCTTTGAAGCATAAATACAGTCTCTGCTCCATGCTCTTTTTTCCTCCTTCTGAAACTCCCATATGCTGCCTCGTCTCACTGTGTCCTCCTTGTCTCTTCCTGAGCTCCCATTTTCTTGTTTCTCTTTATTGTACCCTGATTATATTATTTAGATTTATCTTCTTACTTGTCCCCCCATAACTGTGTGTAACGTACTGTTTTACTCATTTTCCATTTTTCAAAATGCGTTTTTCTTAATATGTACTTGATCAATTTTTAAAAATCTGTTGCTTGCTCATTTTTATTCCTATCCTTTGTTCCTTGAATACTTCATCCATATTTTATAATCTGTATTTGATAATTCTAATATGTCCTTGCAAGTCTAAATTTGTTTTATTTTCTGCTGATTCTGATTCATATGGTTTAGCTATTTGTATTTGGCCTAGGATTATATGTGGTTTTAAACTGCGGAAATCATGAAGGCCCAACTGGGAATAGTTGATTCTAGAGAGATTGCTCTACCTGGATGCAAGTGACTGATATGGCCCAGGGCCCATTTTAGTTCCAGGTCCCAGGCTTAAAACTAAAGGCTGAAGTTCAGATTCTTCATCTTGTTAATGGCTCAAAATTAGTCTCTAGAGCTCTGATATTGTCACCTGCTCTCAGCACAGCCTTTCCTTTCTTGTTTGCTTACAGCTCTCAGATCTCTGATTCACTTTCTTTTTTTCCTGATTACATTTACTTTTGTATTTATCATGGGTGACACTCTTCCCTCCTGTGAACTTAGAAGCTCATTAAAAGTCCCTAAAAAGAAGGCTGAGCCTCTGATACAGTTTCTTAACAGCTTTCTGTCTTGAGTTATGTCTCTTGCCTTTCCATTTTTCATATCACAGCTAGATCTGTTTATTTACTAGAAATCCCACTCTCTTCAGTTTAGCCCATATGCCATTGCTTTACAGATAAAATGCAAAGTAAAAACTCTTAGCATGTTTCCCAGGTCCTCAGTAATTGGTTCCCAAGAATGTTTCCAACCTCATGTTTTGCTACTCCACCTCTCTCTCTACTCCAACATACACAGATTCCTTCAAGTTTTTAAATGTGTCATGTTGATTCCCACTCGTAGGCACATATTGTTCTCCCTTCTGTTGGTTTGCAACCCTCTTGGGAGCTTCCCTGATGCAAGCTGACTGAAATTGGCCCCTGCACACAGAGGGCTGGGAGAGACCAAAGAAAGAGGCAGGTCACTCCAGGTTGGTAGGTGGGAGTTTTAATAAGAAGAGGGAATTTACACGTAAGGATTGTCTTAGGTGACAGCAAAACAAATGGATCCCCACACCCTCCCACTGAATCTTAAAAGTTTAGAAAGAGGTCTTAATGGGGTTCAGTTATGTATACCATGCAGGTGTTCTGGACTACCACATCGTTTTCTCAAGGCTGTGTCCTTGGAGCAGCCTCTGGGAGGGGGAAAGGTAAATGGAACCCATATTCCAAGGTCAAGGAAATGATGAGGAGCCTCCATTGGACCCTGGTGCACCTCATGCATCAACTGGTGGTCCCATCTTTTTGATGACCTTTCCCAACATTCCACCCCTCGTGAGCAATTCTTACAATATCATATACCCCACTCTTCCACAGTGGGCTCTCAGCAGTCAGCAAGGCATTTCATTAGCATGGAGGTGGCTCCTTTGGTGGTCATCTGGCCGCGATGCAGGCACATGTAAGAGAAACACAGATTAAGCTAATAATCCTCCCAATCAGTGACAACTTTTTTCCACCAATATCCTCAGAACCCAAACCATTGACTTATTAAATCCCCTAGGCTTGGGATCAAATCACTCAGGGCATTCACTAGTGTCCTCATGTGATTTTGTAAAGATGATATATTAGCAGACTCATCAGGTATGAACACGAAACATTCTGTTTTGAAGATAGCACACCTCCTTGCGAGGCAGTGACAATGTCTGAGGCCATCTTATTTTGGAGGACAGTTTTTCTCATTAGAGGCCTTTCATTGTTCAGTAAGGACAGGCTTTGTTGGCTATCATTGAAGTCTTGCTGAGTGAATTTAGTAAGGGCTTCTATATATGCTATAACATCTTTCAGGCTAAAGGAGGTAAAAAGAAAAGATGGCAGTCAAATGATTGTTCTAAGAAAACAGAATGTTCCTACCTGGTCTTGATGAGAGGGAGGTTGGCAGCTTTAGAAACTTAACCTGGTCATATGTACCATATATGTTGGCCAGGAGAGACAGCACCGTCAGGCACAAGGAGATGACTGGAGGGGGGTATGCCAGACCAGGACCCCCATTCTCTCCTCTTTCGATAGTGCATGTTCCATTCCAGGTGTAGCGTGTTTTAACAAGTCCAGTTTGTAGGAGAATAATGGGATCCCGGAGGAGATTGTGCGTTCCGCCTTTACCCAGGGGGTGTGAAGTAATCCCCACCCATCTTGGTGGGACATACCCTTGTAAATTCCAGTAGATAGTTTCTTTCTCCTGTGTGATGGGGCTTGGTGTTCTCAGCAGCATAGCATGTTAATCCACAATGAGAGTCAGGGCAGTAGCTATTTCCCACGGCTTCTATACCTTGCTGATACTGGGTGCCTTAGCGGGGGCCCCCAGTCTGGTATATGGGGCAACAGGACCTGCCAGTTGACCATTCAAATGTATTAAAGACTGGGACAGTACTTTAGTACACCTAGCCAAGGTAATTTTACCTGTGAATAATTTAATCTGCTGCTTTAATATTCCATTTTTTCTTTCTACCAACCCTGTTGTTTGTGGCTTATAGGGGAGGTGGAACATCAGTTTAATGTCATATTTTTTTGCTGGTCAGTCTTGTATATCATGCAATATACATGTGAAATGTGACCCCATGATTATATATTTGATGAGGGTATCCATACTTGGTACTCAGCTTCTGTAATCCGCTAATCGTGGCGGCTTTGTTTGCATGGCAACAAGGAAAGCTTGGGTTAGGCCATTTGCAGTGTCCATACAAACCAAGTCATATTAAGAACCCTTGCTCAGAGGGAGGAGGTTAACATAATCAATTTGCCAGTCCTTCACTGGTTGGGAACTCCAGTGGATGGCCCTGAATTCTTTTGGCACTTGCCTTGTGTGCTGTTTAGAACACACAAGCCATTCTGTTACAGCAGTAAACAAGTCACTATGCTTTAAGGGCAATCTGGCATCCTTGGTAATATGCCATCTTGCACGGGCACTGTGGTGGCAACTCTTTCTGTGTGTCCAATCTCCTGTTAACTACTGAAGTGTCGGTAACTAGCACTGGTACCCAAGCTAGGGCATCAGCTTCCTGATTGCCAGAAAGTGTCAGTATCTTATGAACTGGGGCATTATAAACGTTGAGGGTTGCTTTAGACTCCTGCGGATGGACCCATATGTCCTTCCACATATGTTGGCCCCACAAGGGCTTATCTATGATCACCCATCCTTTGGCTTTCCAATGTCTAAGCAATAGGGTTAATTTTTTTAGGATGGTCCAAAGTCAAGGGGTTAATGGCCGGGGCTGAGGAGTAATCACCGGCTAGACTGTTCTGAGTTCAGCCTACTGGCTGCTGAACTGGCTTTCATGTGAGAGGCTTTTGAGGAGCACTGTGTACATGGCTTGAAGCTATTGCTGTATGGTAGCATATCGGGTTTCAGAGTGGGGACCAAAATCCTGGGGTCATTCTCCCCGTCTGTCATCTCAGCCACAGTATCTGACCCATACCTTCCGAAGTCACAGAGATGCCCCGATCTTTCATCTGCTTCACTAGTGTTTTTGCCTTCTCAAAGGTGGCTTGTTGCTCTGACCCCCAGTCTCATACATGCCTTTTCTTTGTCAGGTGTTACAAGGAATGGAGGTCCTGTGCCAGGTGGGGAATAAAAGTCCTTCAAAACCCCAAAATCTCTACAAAGACTTGCACCTCTTTCACATTCTTAGGGAATGGATAAAACTATACCTTATGAGTCACAGCTCTTGAGACAACATGGGTCTTACCCCACCAGACAACTCCCTAAAACCTTATGGCAGTGCCTGGGCCTTGAATCCTTCACTGCTCATCCTCTGCCTTGCAGATGTTCCAGAAAAGCTTGCAAGGTGTCCTACAGCAGAGGAAAATCTTTACATGTTAACATTCTATCGTCAGGGTAATGGGCCCATTTTACTGATGTGGGGACAGGGTACAGGGACAGGTCTCAGGCCACCATTCCATGACATACCGTGGACATAGGCAGGTAGCCTTGCAGGGGCACTTGAATAGTTTATTATTATCCTTCCCACATGAAGGCAGATTGATCTTAGTTATCAGAAACCTTGTCAAAGTCTTTTCCATAACTCTCTTGAAGAGGAAGTACTTATGCAGGAACCCTTTTTGACAAACCATTAGAATACAACAATAACGGCAATTGACAAGAACTAAAAATGGCCATGGTTAAGGATCTGATGGGAGTACATTATAATGAAGTTGACAAGGGAATTTTACAACCGCCTGCATTTTTAAAAGCCTCCCTCTGGCCTCCTTTTTCTTTCAGTCTCTGCGAGCAATGTTTTGGTTATTTCCTGGGGTGTTTACATTTCAGAGATATGATAAGATTTACAACTTCAAGGGATAGAGAAAGAATGCAAGTTTTCTCCTAGGAGTTTTGGGGTTATAGCTATTTGAAATTTTCCTTTGTATCAGGGTCCACAAGGCATCGGGCATCTTGCCTATTTTATTGTCAGTCACCATAACATCCTTCTCTCCGTTTTCATCACTTTCTCAAGGATTCTACCTCTTCTGCATCCTTTTTTTTTTTTTTTAAGGTTTTATTTATTTATTTGACACACAGAGAGAGCGAGAGAGAGAGAGAGAGAGAGGGAGAGAGCACAAGCAGGGGGAGCGGCAGGCAGAGGGAGAAGCAGGCTTCCCGCTGAGCAGGGAGCCCGATGTGGGGCTCGATCCCAGGACCCCTGGGATCATGGCCTGAGCTGAAGGCAGCGGTTTAACCAACTGAGCCACCCAGGTGCCCCCCTCTTCAGCATCCTTTATCAGGCTGAGTCACAAGTGCCCAGATCTTAATCCCTGGGAGGTCTCCCCCTCCTTTGCAAAACAGCATGCTAAATTCTCTAATTTACTATCCTGCTCTCCCACCTTGTCTACCAGCCCTGAAGGTAGCAGAGGATGGACAGCCACATGCCCTGGTCTAACCTCAGCTCTTTGAACTTTCTGACTCGAGCATCAGCTTATAGTTGGGCATTGGTCACTGGCCAAACTGCCCACACAGCAGAAGCCAGTCCCCTGCAGCAATCATGTGTTTCCCTTCTTTGCCACTGCTACGTACAGTTCCTCCATGTGCATTAGAGTAGCTGGCATTTGGGGGACACCCCCATTCTCACGTGGTGGTCCACAGCATCTAACATATGGGCTACTCCTCCCCACATAGAGGTGGATGGCCAACTCAGGATTGCCCCTGTGGATTCCTCATTCCTAAAGCCCGTATCCTTGATCTTCTGGCCGGCTACCAGTTGTTGGTGCACAGCCCTCTTGGGAGCTTCACTTGTGTCATCTGAAACTGGCCCCATACAGTGAAGGCAGCAAGAGACTGAAGAAAGAGGCCACTCCAGGTTGGTAGGTGGCAGGGTTTTTTGTTTGTTTGCTTTTTAATAAACAAAGTAAACTTACATACAAGGTTTGTCTTGGGCAGCAGCAAAATGAGTGGATCCCTGCACCTGCCTGCCAAATCTTAAAAATTTATAAAGAGGTCTTAACTGAGTTCAGCTACATATACTGTGTAGGTGTTCTCAACACTACATCACTATCTCAAAGCTGGGTCCTTAGAACAGCCTCTGGAAGTGGTAAAGCAAGTGGAACACACATTCCAAAAATGTGGGAGAAGGGATAAGGAGTCTCGGAATGCCCGGACCAGCTCACAGGTCAACCGGCAGTCACATCTTGTCAGTCACCTTCCCCAGCACCTTCTTTAATTTGCCTGGATATATTGGTCTTTATGAAGTTTATTTAAATATGCAGTCCATGCTTTCATTCAGCATGTAAAATAATCAGTGGACAGCATAGGAACTCTGGTATAAAAAAGTTTAAACATATGTTTATTTTTAAATCTTGTTTTCTCATTTAATTTCTTTGCTTTAAGTAAAGTATTCAAGTAAAAAAATAGCCATATAATAAATACACATATAAGTAGATAGATAATATGCATCAAATATGCATATATATAATCCACCTATCTACATACACACACAACACTTGACTGTGGGGTCTTGTTTGCAGTATTGTGAATTGCTGTTTCAGTTGTCATCAGTTATCAGTTGTTAAAATGGTTGAAGTGATTGATCAGCATGTAGGAAAGGAAATTGACATCCTTAATGTGTCTGACTCTGAGATCTGTGGGAACTTAACAAAAGGAAATTGAAGCTGCAAAACCTATTTAAAGATGGAAACACATACCCTGGGTCTCTGTTTTTTTATGCACAACAACTGATGTCCCCTTAGGCTAAACCTACTAAAGCTTTCATCATAATGGTAATACACCTACAGTGGACCTTAAGAGCTTGTGTGGTGAATCTGAGGTTCCCCTCAGATTCTCAGAGCTCTTCATTACCTAGGGTATATGTCACAGCCCTTTGTTCTCTTGTAGCTGGTAGATTTGCTCTTCCCTTTGCAGAGGACAATAAAGCTCCTATGAAGAACTGGTGCTGTTTTATTTTTTAATCCCATTTCCTCTGCCCTTAGCTGCCTTATTTCCAGCTGACATTCAAACAATAAAAAACACCAAGTCACCACCACTGCAGCCGAAAAGGAAAAGAATGGCTAATGTTACCCTAAAGCACTATTGCAAACACAAAGAAAGCATAATTCCATGTCATGGGTATAACTTGGAATGACACATTGGCATGAATTACCTTTTTGAGTTTTTGACAGGAGAGAACAAAAGGTGGCTAATGAAGTCACGAGAGGCTTTGGGAGTTCAACTTATGAAACCTTTAGTATTATGACAGTGTCAGGACAGGTCAGTCTTACTGTTTCAACACTCACAAGATGGAACATACTTGTGACCTCATGGTAAAATCAGACACTGGAAAAATTGTAGACTCAAGTGAATTCTGACACCCTTATCATAACTTTGCTATTTGAATATATATTTGGGTTTCTTTTTAATTTTAGGAGTGTTCTATTTTAGTACAGTAAATAATTAGTGCTATATTATTTTATTTTCTTAATATGCACAGCTTATGCATCTTCTCAATACAATAAAATTTTTCTTGGCTGAGAGAGAAAATTAAAACTGAATTTGAAAGATACTATGTACATTCTGTACATCTGTGTCATTGTCCCATGAACTCAGAGAACTGACCTTGATGCACTACCAGTAACAATCCATGTAGATACAGATTTTCTGGGCTCTTCAACAATAGGACCAAAATCAGTTCCTATTGTCTGTGCTAACTTTGAAAGATGAAAGATGGCTAGGTCACTTACATTGTGACATTTAGAGGAAAACAGAAAGTTGTTTTCTCTAAAATATGTTCCTCCTCATTTTATCAAAAATGTATCTGAAATATATGGAGTTAGTACAATATAAGAGTTTAATATTCTGTGAGATTTAGAATCTTAAGATTGATTTCACAAACTATATTTAAAAACTCAAAAGGTAAGCAGGACATGTGTTATTGCAATCATTTTTATCAGAGAGGCAAGTAAATTTGCAAGGGTATATAGCTAATAATGGAAAAGCTGGACTCAAATATGAGGCCATCTGATTCTAGAAGGTCTTTGTATTTTACTAAGAAATCATGGCATTTTTGATTTAAGTCCTTTCTCTGTGGTAAAGTGCAAAACTGAAAAGAATAAACCTATTTAAGTCCATTAGCATAAATGATCTAAATATATTACTTCAAATTACAAAGGAAGGAGAGAGGGAAGGATGGAAGGAGGGGCAGGGAGTGATGGAGTGGGGAGAGGAAGGAAAGATTATATGACAAGTAATGATAATAGAGCATTAGAATGGAAAGGAGCAAGAGGACCCGAACACTGATACGTTCATAAGGACTTTTGGGTACAAGTGACCAAAAGTTAACACAGACTAGCTTAAGGCTGTAAGGGAATCTCCTAGAATATACAGAAAAAGAGAAAAAGCAAATAGCTGGGAAGAAGGGAACCAGGAATATTTTAGAAACTGGGAAATCAACACATAAGATTCTCCATCTCTGCTTGATTCCTGCTTCTCTTTTCAGGTTAGCTTCATTCTTTCTTTTACCAATAATATGCTTTACACTTAAGGCATGTGGTCACCTGTAGCTGTAGTTTGCATCCTCAGGGCATCTTATTAAATGAGAAAGATAACCTATCTAGTCCTAGTTCCAAAACTAGGCAAAGCCCCTGACTTGATTATGACTCATGTTCACTCCTTGATCTAATCATAACATATAATGATAATATAAAACATTTGGCTCCACCTGGCTCAGGTGCTTATCTTGAGTGTATGATTCGAAAATAAATTAACAGCTATTTGTTCCACCTAACTAGCCTGGGTGGTAGAGGTAGCAGAGAATTGGCCTCAGAGGAGCTTTCTCTGTGTTGAGGCAGCTACTCTAGTACAACTAGACGAGCTGCCCAAGGAGGGTAAATCTTAACATATGATGTACATTGTCTTGGACATTTAGGAATTAGTAAATGGGCCCTCTGGGAAATCTCCGGGATTACAGAGAAACAGAGGTAGTGGAAAAGAAGAGTGGGAAGTAATTGAAGATAAATTTGCTACTGATGTAATCATTTCGAGTGTCATACTAACTTTAAGGGATTAGCTCAAAAGCATAACAAAGCAAAATAGGTTTTGAGGAAAGGGGCTTGTGAAAGTTAGGGCACTGTGGGAGTTACTGTGTGGAAAAGAGACCTTTTTTTTTTTCAAATTCTGTAGGTCACTACAAGTAGAAATTAAGACCAAGAACATCAGATGAGAAAAAAAAAAAAAAAAAAAAGCACATAACTACTCTAGGACTAACTATAGGAAGGAACCAGAATCTAGAAGGAGGTAGGTTCGGTAACATCTTGTCCTAGGATGGGGACTCCTTCTCTCCCATCAGAGTGTCATGGTAATAAGAACTTTGCTGTTGGGTTCAGAGAGAAATGACCATGTACTTATGTAACCTACATTCATATCTATATTATATATGGTCTATTTTCCCCTCTATACTTTCTGTCTTGGTCCATCGTGGGAGGCTGACCTTTTTGGATCAATAACAATCTCTCTTGTCCTTCAGCTTCCTGTGGGTTTGACCAGTGAGAGATTCCAGCAGGAAAGAGGGCAGTGTCATAGCACATCCCCCGCTTTTGATGACCACAAGCTCCAACCTCATAAGCAGCCCTCTCCTACAACTATGCTCAGTCCCCTCTTACTATTAATTACTGTTCCCTATCCTTGACTTTGGGAGCAACATCTATTTCTAGCCCTAGAGTATTGCACTGCTCCTACCATTATAAATAGACCCTCCATTAAACTCTACTCAAATGCTGTATTGGAGTGTGATGATACATTTCTTGGAAGTTTTCTGACTGATACAGTACCCTTTTTTCTTCTTCATCAAATCAGAATTTAAAAAAATGTTTCTAATCACTTCAGCTGAAGTTCCAAGTTCCAATAACATACATAGTTAAAACTTTGCGATTGAACAATTAATTCCTCTGTTGATAGTGTATGTTGTTCATAAGATCATACAGATCTTGAGACCAAGACCATCTCATGGTCCTGTCTCACATATAGCATTTGGCAGTTCTAAATAGTACATGGTATAAAAGTTCAGCATACCCTTGCAGACTGATTAATCTATTATGTTGGATCTAATATAGTTTGATTTGTCATTTGGGTATACATTTCTCACAAATCAAAATGTCTATCACTTAATAAGTGACTCCTAAGATTTTCTTTTGTGATCCTCTCATTGATATAGTTGTATGTTCGTGTTTACATGTTGCAACAGAATGTTATTGGGCATCTTTTACAAACCACTTTAAGGAGAATATTATTTTTATACTGTAGGAAATTAGAAGAATGTAACTATCTATAACTTAAACATCCATTATTAAAATGATTTTTCCACTATTTTATCAGGATATAATAAGCCAACATTTAGTCACATAAGCCCATGTAATATCTCATACTGTAACTGAGTAGAAATAGGTTTTATTTTTACTATATTGGGTATTGAATAAAATTGGATGTTGAGACTTTTAAATTAACTTTTAGAGTTACTTTAATAAGAGGAATTGCTGTTGATCCCATCCCCAAGGCAGTATTATTTAGCAGTTCTTTGTGTTTTAGTTGTGTATTTGCAGGAATGCTGCACTACTGTTGGGACTTACTAGATGTAGTTCTGCTTTGTTCAGTAGAACTTTGCTTCCATATGCAGGCAGTCTGACAGGGACAAAGAAAAGCAGTCCTCAAGGCAGTGACTCTACCTGCTGGATATAAATGTTGTGATTTGTGTTTATTAATGTGTTTATTTTATTTTATTTCCATCAGTTTATAAATGGATGGATAACAATGTCCAGGTCTTCAATTTTTCCCAAACTCTCCTTTGAATAGCAGCAGAACTTGTGATTTGGGAAGCTGCTGTTGGTTTGTGATTCTCTGGCTGTCACCTCCTGTCCATGTCTTTTTGTCTCTACTGTGAGGCTTCCCCACACAAAACTTTACATTTTTATAACCAATTATAGAGAAAAGAAAGGATTTGATGTGTTCATGTGAATTTGAGTGTGAGTTAAAAAATAATGAAAGAGCAATTTGAGGGAAAACTTTAAAAAGATAGGAATTTGCCATAATCTGTTTTCTGAAATATGAACTACTTTTAAAATATTAACAATTTCATTATGATTTAGTTACAATTCTCATGCATTGATTAAATTTATAAATTCAAATTTCATCTTGAAAACTATTTCCTTCCAACTTCTCAAAAAAAAAAAAAAAAAAAAAAAAAACCTACATTCCTCCAGTCAAAGAACATTAGAATTTCTTGAGCAGTGAATGGCCCAGAAGGAATCATGGAATACCACAGGGACTGCATGCATTTCTCTCTTGGTGGTCAGATGTTGAACTTCTAAGTTGGCTTCAGTGTCCTAGAATCTGAGCCAGAGTAAAAGATAGGAGAACAAAGCAGAACATTGCCAAGTCATGTAGCTTTTAAACCTGTCAAAATCTGGCATTCTCTTTAACGATCTTTTCAGTGTGAAGGCACAGGATATCACAATAGGATGCTAATAGTGTTCCAAAGTGACTAGAAATGGATACTTCCAAGTGGGTATTTAAGGGAAAAATGGACAAAATCAAACTTCCAAAATAAGAAATGCTAACATATTTAACCTAAAAGTCAGGAAACTCAGTTTCCTTTGCCAACTCCTTTTTTTTTTTAAAGATTTAATTTGAGGTAGAGCACGCGTCCGCACATGTGCAAGAGAGCACGCCCGCATGAGTGGGGGGAGGGGTAGAAGCAGACTCCCTGCTGATCCCAGGACCCTGAGATCATGACCTGAGCTGAAGTCAGACCCTTAATAGACTGAGCTACCCAGGTGCCCCAACTTTTTTTTTTAATTAATCTTATTTAGGCAGCTCACTCTTCAATGCCTTTTTGCTTTAAAAGATTAATAGGCAATGTATTTGTCATGTTTCATGAACATGCTGTATAGACTAATGAAGAATGTGAAGTAATAATTTTCTTTGAAAAATGGAACTATGTTAGTGCAAAGATTTTTTTTCCTTGATTGGTTGGCCATACCTAGTAAGATTGTGAGGGGCAAATTTATTAGGTTGAAAATAAGAATCACCTTCATTAACTTTAAAGAGAATATTAGTATCATACATTTTTCTAAGTGTTTCAACAAAACAATTTTAAAAGCATGTTTTTGTGTGAGATAATATTTATGTTTCAGTATTTATATGTGGTAGTTATCTATTAAACAATATCCAAATTATTTGTTTAGCTAGTGGTTTTGCCAGTCAGTCAACAATTTAGATTAACTAGCCTCATCTGAGAGATGTTTCTGGTCTTACCTAAACTTCTTCGTGCATTTGCTGCCATTTGTGAGGTTAGATGACTGCTTCTGGAGATTGGCTAGCTGGTGGCTGTGGCACTTTGGTTCTCCTGTTCAAGGTCTTTTATCATCCAGCAGACCAAAGTGGGCTTCCTTTTGTGGTGGCTGGGCAGTATTCTAAAAGGGTAAGCAGAAACATGTTTGGTATCTTGAGAGAGAGGCTCAGAACTGGCACATTGTCACTTCTACCACATTCTTTTGGCAAAAAAAAAAAAAAAATTATATATATATATAAGTTTGGGCATATACAGTTGACCCTTGAACACCATGAGTTTGAACTGTGAAGGTCTACTTACATGTGGATTTTTTTCGATAAATTCAGTACAGTACTGTATATGTATTTTCTCTTATGATTTTCTTAGTAACATTTTCTTTTCTCTAGTTTACTTTATTGTAGGAATATAGTATATAATATGTATGTCATACAAAAAAATATATGTTAACTTTATGTAATGAGTAAGGCTTCTGGTCAATAGTAAGTTATCAGTAGTTAAGTTTTGGGGAAGTCAAAAGTTATATGTGGATTTTCAACTGCATGGGTTGTTGACACCCTTAACGCCCACATTGTTCAAGGCTCAACTGGATTTGCTTCTTAATGGTAAAAGCTACTTAATTGTATTGCAAGGGCATAGATTATGGGAGGGGAGTAACTGAAGACAATTTGAAAACAACCCCACTATATATAATGAAATAGTTAAGGTCTTTAAAAATAGGTTACTTCCTTATTTGTATAGCATGTAGGAGAACACCTGACTCTTCTTGAATACACAACTAGATTAAATATATCAGTCCTCTTTGAAGTTAAGTACAATCATGTGACTGAGTTCTAGCCAGTAAAACCTGAGTGAAGATGATGTGTGCCATGTTTAGATTTGATCCATTCAAATCTCCCAATTGTGATTGTATATTTTTGTTTTTCATCTCCAATCAAATGAAATGTCTCTGAACCTTGGCTTAAAAGAATGTAGAGTCAGGTACCACAAATTACTGCACAGAAGTCTATTTATCAACTGGGAAGCAGGATTGCATTTTATGTCAGTGAGAAATAAACTTCTGTGTGTTAATCCACTGAGACCTGTTACAGCAGCTAACATTACTTACCCTAATTTATGTAATTTTGTTAGACCTAAATATTAGTAACCTAGGTTCATACTTTATTGGCCTTAGTTTTAAATAGCTTTGTTAATATGTATTGGATTATTTATTTACAGAATTAGTATTGGGAGAATAGCTGCATTTGCAAACTCTACAAAGATTAGTATTGAAAACAATTAGCAGTAGTTCACCAGTCAAGACATTTGCTTCCATATTCTAGGGTTGAAGGAAGATTTCATGTTTAGTTGTAATATTGACTTATTTTGCCTTGAAATTAAATAATTACCTTCTTTTCTGATGTGTTTTTCAGTTATTTAATGGTTATAACTCAAATATTAATGTGTCCTAAATTATTGGCCTTTATCTTTTTTCTTGTGTACAATAATATTGGAAGAGGAAATACTCCAAAGGAATGCCTACTCCACATGTTCCTGCTTCCCATAGGGAAAAAAATCCTCAACAGATTAATGGAAGCCATTGATGAAATACCAGTTAAGCAACAGAGTTTTATTAAATGTCAAAATTAAAGTATTATTTCCTTAAAAAAAAAAAAGAGCACAAATGTAGCCATTTTAATTGTTCATGCTATTTAATTCACAGGCCCCTGAGAGAACCTTGGGACAATATCAGATCCCTGATATTATGAACTTTCTTCCCCAATCATAAACCGGATATAAAAGACAAAGAAAAGAAAGATGGCTTGATAATACCTTGGGAACTTTACAAATTATAAAGGAGCTCACAGAGTTTATTTAATTTTCTGTGTCCCTGCTAACATTTAACTTATGTGTGAGGTTGACTTAAGGAAAATCTTTCCTTTTATACTATATTTGTAAGTGAACCTAATGATGAAATACTTTTATTTTCTAAAACTTCAAGTGTTAATGGAGTTAATTCTTGAATATGAAATCTTCCATGTAAAAATAAATCTGGTTATCTTTCACATATCTTGCCCATAGTGCCATATATTTGTGACATAAAAAAGACCAGATATTAAGTATATTGATTTGTTAAAAGGTCAATCAATCCATGAGCACTTTTGCAATTATCTTGTGCATTTCTTTCCATAGAAAGCACAATGTCCACAGGCTATTTCTAACAGATGACCAATGGAGTTCTTTAAAAATGAATTTAGTTAATACATCCCAATTATATATGAATTTTTCTACATCCTTTGGATAGAGCTACCATCATTTAGAGACTATCCTTCAGAATTTCATCATGTTTTATCTAAATTTCATGTCATAACTTCTGGACCTTGATTTTACCCCATATTCTGACTAAAAATGATGTGTAAGCTTTTGCGACAATGAACTTTGGTGAGTTTTCCCTGGTATTCTGAACTTGAAACAAATGGTTTCTCCTCTCTTTCTTAACTGTTAACTATGCTTTTACAAAAAAAAAAAAACACCTTATTATTTTAGAATAGTTTTAGATTTACAAAAAAGTTACATAGTACAAAGTCGCCATATATCCCACATTCTATACATTTACATTATTACTAACTGAAGTACATGTTTAATTCATATTTTTATATTTTTTACCTAACATATTTTTTTCTGTTCCAAGGTCCAATCTAGGATTCCATATTACATTTAGTCATTTTGTCTCCTAAAACAACTTTCTGCTGTGACAGTTTCTCACATTTTCTTTGTTTTTGATGGCCTTGACAGTTTTGAGGAGTACTAGTTAGGGATTTTTTAGAATGTTTCCCTATTGGAATTTATGTGATGTTTTTCTTATGATTAGACTAGGGTTGTGGTTTGGGGGGAGGAAGACCACAGAGGTAAAGTTCTCACCATACGCTATCAAAGGTACATACTATAAATCTGACTTATCATTGATGATGTTAACTTTTATCACCTAGCTGAGGTAGTGTTTGTCAGGTTTCTCCAATGTACTTTTTTTTTGCCCTTTCCATAGTGTACTCTGGACCTAAGTCATGAGGCATAGTCCATTGAACATGCTTTTCATAATTTATTTTTAAAATTTGGATCCATCTTTTGAAAATTAGTTTATTTCTGTAGCAGAACAATGGTATTTCCTATTTTAATTTCATTTAGGTTTCTGTTTTCCAGGATTACGTATATTTCTTAATACCTATTATAGTATCACAGTGTCAGGTTATATCTACATTATTTCAGGATAGTGCATAAAGTACAAATCATCTATGTGCTTCAAAGTATTCAGATGTTAGGTGACCCAGAAGAGTGTATTATGCTGAAGTTTAGTTTTGGCCAAGGGTTTACTAGAGAATCAATCAGTGGATGGGTCAGGATTTAGTGATTATTTACACATAAAGTTATATGGTGATTAGGGTCTTAAATAGGACATAGCAACAGAGAAAGTACAAAAAACTCTATCCGATTTTTATGATGCATATATGTGTAAAATACAAGAATATTTTGAAAGCTTCTCCAAGTTAATGACTTAAACTATAAAAATAGTTTAAGCAAAGAACAATGGGATCAGAGTTGAAGGACCATGAGATGATATGGAGGAGAGATTCTAAATATCTCATTGATCTTCAGGTCCTTAACAAAGACATTGGACTGTCCTTAAGTTCTCCTCATTTTACTCTGTAAGAGAGTATGTGTGTAAGTGTTGTTTGTGCCCCGAAAGCAAGCCATTTTATTAGACAGGAACTTTAAGAGCAATTGCTTTCTGGTGCAGAATATAGAACTGACAAGTGTAAGCCAAAGCCTCTAGTCCTGCAAAGACTGGAAATATGGTGGGTTATGATGTCAGGGCTTCAGTCACAAGGAAAAAACTCAGTTTTCCAATTACTAAACCAAACAAAATTTTAATGTTTAATTGTAGGGATACAGACTAGAGGATACCAGAATTCCACACATAAAAAATATCCCTGATCTTTTATGTTAACCACAAATTCAGTATGCCACTATAGTGAAATAGCTGCTAAAATTTAGTATAAGTTAGATGACATTAATAGAAGAATAATAGTTAATAGTTATAATGATAATGATGATAAAACAAGTTATGTGGAAAGAAACAACAAAAACTTTAGGCAACAGTTTTTTTTTTTTTTAAGATTTTATTTATTTTGAGAGAGAGCACACATGAGCAGCGGGGAAGGACAGAGGGAGAGAGAGAATTTCAAGCAAACTCCATGCTGAGCATGGAGCCTGACATGGGGCTTGATCTCACAACCCTGATCTCATGACCTGAGCCTAAATCAAGAGATGGATGCTTATCTATCCAGGCACCCCTAGGCAACAGTTTTAAGGCAGGACTTTGGTTTTGAAAGTGTGGTCTTTGGACTTAGGTTTTTCAAGATTCGTTCAGAGAACTGGAAGGTAAACACAGTTTTTATAATGATACTAAGAAATTATTTGCCTCTTCAGCATATTGACATTTTCACTGATGGTACAAGAGCAGTGATGAGTAAAATTTCTGATGCTTTTGCTTAAATCGAAGCAGTGGTACAAAACTATACTAATAGTCATTGTATTATTCACTAGAAGACACAAAAAAAGAAAAGCAGTTTCATTTAAGAATTTTTGTCCTTGATGAAGCAAAAATATGGTTCGTATTAAATATCAGCCCTTGAACACATGTCTCCTTAATATTTTGTGTGGTGAAATGGGGAATATACATGAGGCATTTCTGCTGCATACCAAAGTGAACCAATATTTTCCAAATGAACAATGCATGATGTTTCAAAATTTCAAAGTTATGCATGGATAAAAGTCCCAATCAAAGTGCAAGTTAGACTAATAGATTTTTGTGGGATAGAATAAGAACATTTATTGGTACAGTTTTGGATTCCATGTTGTAGCCTTTAAAAAACTATTTGTCAAGTTTGGATGTAGTATCAAAAATTAATATCCACAATTACCTGAAAACGTTGTTAGAATACTCTCCCTTTTCAACTACATGGTATGTGGGGTTAGGTTTTCATTAAAACAATGCAGAATGAAGCAGAGAAGATATGAGAATACAGCCACCTGGAGTCATTAAAAAAATTTGAAAAACATGTAAAACAATGCCATTCTCATGAATTACTTCTTATGGAATATATACTAATTTCTCATAACAAGTACAATAGTTACACTAATAAGTAATAGGTCTACTCTTGTTATTTTATAGGAATTAATAATAAAAGATTTTTAAGTTTTCCATTTTAATTTTTAATATGGTGAATATCAGTACATATAACTCACATGTGTAAAAATTCTTGGAAGTTCTCAACAATTGCAGGAGTTTAAAGAAGCCCTGAGACTGAAACACATGAGAAGTGCTTGCTTAAATAAACTTAATAGAAGAATAATGAAACAAAATGTTAGGTGTCATTAAGTGTTAGAATACTTGGACATCTTTTGTTTTTACCTGCTTAGCATACAATTTCTGTTTTTCTGATAGAACCACACCATTTTCCTTTGATGAATCAGAATGCCCCTGTTAAAATTGGGGCTTATCTTAACTCCTTGCCACAGGGGTAGATATTCTACCTAGGCATAACCAATAAGTACATTTTTTATAAGCCCTATTTCTTCCTCTGGCAGCCAGAGTAATTAATCAGAAATGGGTACAAGCCAATGAGACTCAATTCTCAGACTTTTGCAGGAAGCTTTGGAGAAGAGGCTGTCTCTTTTTGTAGGGGTTGATAAAACAAGACTGTTTGGCCAGAATTGCTGCTTGGCATCATTGTCACCATTTGGAGACACCATTCTCAAAACAAAAGCAGTTGAAGAGGAAAATAAAACAGAAAGATGGAGAGAGAGAGAGATAACTTTAATTATATCATTTGAGCACCTGGCTCAAGCCATATCAGTTTTGTGAGACAATAAATTCTGTATTTGCTAAATTCAGTTTGACATGGATTTCTCTCACATATGTCTAAAAAGATCCTATTGAGTACTGTTCCAGAAAGAATGAAAATCATGGCTGACCAGCTTTATTCTTAATACAAGGGAGAAATTTCTGGAAGTCAGTGCTCTTTCAGTCATCGTACAAACTGCCCCATGGAATTATATACTTTTTGAGGTGAAAGGAAATTTAGAGATAAAAGGGATAAACACTTTTTATTTTAGGAGTAAAGGCACTAAGATCCAGATTTTTTATGTTATTTCCATATACCTAATTAGTGGTAGATTAGTAAATGAACTCATTCTCAAGTATTTATAAACATCCTATGACCATTTTCCAGTGATAGTACAGATATAAAGCATTCTGAAAGAGCTAGTGGGGACCTCTATAATTTCAAGATTATATAAGTTACATCAAAAGAAACAAAATAAAATGAAGAGTTAAGAGAAATATCCAGAAAATCTAAAAGGAAAATACCAGCTAGGGAGAACAGTGGTCATGACAAGGTCTATTATTGTTGTTTACCAAAAATGAGCATTAAAATACAAGGATAATTGTTCAGCAGTCAATTTTTTTCTTAGGGCTACACAAAATTACTTTTATTGTCTTTTTCTTAGTCATTGAAAATTCAGTTCTACAGGTAATTCTTAAGAGAATTTGCAGATTTTATACACATACACCCTCGATTATGTTAGGATTACTATAATACATTCTGTAATGTATTTTTAGCTAACTGAATAATTTTTTTGAGTTTATCTCCTATATTGAACAAGATTTTCTAGTATATATGCTTTTCTTTTGTAATTTAGGTAGAAATTAAGATATTACTTCAGTCTATCCATATGATGTACACTGGATTAAGTCAACACCAGTTTAACTTGAATTATATTGGCATGTGCACATGAGTCATTTATTACTGGGTTATAGCATGGGTTTGAAGTTTTTGTCCATTTGCTCAGGGAATGATGTTTCAGCATACATTATTTTATTCCTATTCTATAGCCTTGTAGTTTTCCTTTTATGCTGCTGTGGGCTTGAATGTAGTTTTCTTCAAAATATGAAAGAAACAAGTTCATCTTTGACATAGGTTTTTTCTTTCCAGATATTGATCATTTCAGATATCCCAATAAACACTCACTAAATTATCTTCATTCTCTTGGAAGGAAGGGCCTTAAATAAATTCTTAAAAGTCCCGTATAGACAATTTCTCCCCTCACTAAAGTACATCCTATAAGTACAAGTTCACTAATCTACAAGAAAAACAAATGAATTTCCTATTTGGAAACATAACAAACATAACAAATTCAGTGAAACAAGAAAAAAATAAGACTTAATACCTTAGGGCACAAATTTAATTTATTTCAGATTTACCCAGCAGTGCTGTAATTCTGTTGATGAAAGGTGAAACTCAACTTTGAAGATACAGTTGTAGCAAATCAAATTTAGAAACGAAGAACAAAAAAGCCAAATGAAAAGGGAGGGGTAAAAAATGTCAGTGATTTTATGTATTCAGCTACTTTATGTATAGCAATGGTTCTCAAATTTCAGTCACTTGAAGATCCTGTTAAAATCCAGACACATGGGTTATGATTCATTCTAGTTGAGTGAGTTTTAGTCAGAGCCAAGGAATGTGCATTTTTTTGGGGGGGGAAGGAAAGAAACCCAGGGAATTCTGATGGCAATGATTCATGTTGTAACAGGCTAAACAAATCTATATAGTCACAATGTCAATGTTATGTGCTTGATTTGCCAGAAATTCCTCAATGAAAATACCAGAAAAAAAAATCAAACAAATGAGAGAGAGAAAAGAGAGAATGAGAGAGAGAGAGAGAGAGACTCTTGCTTGAAAAACAGAGTGAAACACCTTTCTTGCATCTTAGTGACTTCTGTCTAGGGCTAAATCTCTTATAAATTGCAGTCGTATTGTAATTGATTTCATTCTTAACAAAACATCAAATCCTCTTGGGGAGAAACAAAGGAAAGTGAGATTAGCTAAAGAAACAGAAAAAAATTCTATTCCAATGATTAAAATGTATGCCTCAGGAATTAAGCAGGCTTGATGCTTTCCTGGATTTACAGCATTTCATTTGTTACTGCCATTAGCTTTAACTGCTTTGGGAAAATTTAACAACAGAGCTATAGTATGGCTTACAACCATCATGAGCTTCAAAGATTCAAGAGCATGTGAAACGTTTCCTTGCAAACTGTGCTTTAATAGGATTACATGGATAGCATCTTTGAATATTTATTCCCTCTACAAATCAGATAGGATGCATTTTAATGACATATTTAAAATGTTGTCATCTTACGATCCAAGACAATGACACCTAGAAAAGTGTACATTTTGGAAAAGAAGAAATCACAAGCCTCAAAAACTTTCTTGAAAATATCTAGTATGCATAACATCCTCTTTATCAAACAAATTGAAAAGTAGAATTCATGAAATAATGGTATTGTGTATCTGTTCAACAGTGAATTTGGAAAAATGAGATTAAACACAATCATACAAGCAAAAGGCTAAAGTGGCCACCTTAATCTTTCACAATATTTACTATGAAATGTTTTTTGCTTCTGAAAGGACAATTATGATACACATTTGGAATGGTATCTCTTGGTTCTCATGCATAAAAAATAAGCTGACAATACATAATTAAGGTGAATAATGAAACTGGAAACAAATTCTGAGACCTTGTTCAGATTAATGCCAACTGCTTGAATTGCACATGTTCTGATAGTTTTTTTTGAATTTTGACTGGATTTCCTTAAAATCTTCCTATTTAAACATTTCTAATCTAAAAAACTATGATATAATTTGAATTTAGGCATTATATGTTTGTATAATTTCAAAGTCATAAAACTTTTTTGAAGGGTCTATAGTTAGCCACGAGATGACTTGAATAAAGTTGTTAACTAATAAATAGAGTCATTGTTAATATTAATCTGCATATGCTCATTATTCTTTTGAAGGACATTTATTCAACTTGAGTTCAGAGCTAATTGGAAGTCATGGTAGGTTGATAAATATTGGGAATAAGACTAAATACCTAGGAATAACTTTAATCAAAGAGGTAAAAGACCTGTGTATCGAAAAACTACAAGCATTAATGAAAAGTGGAAGGAGACATGAATAAATGAAAAAAGATTCTATGTTTCTGAATTGGAAAAATCAATATTATTAAAATGTCCATACTGCCCAAAGCAATCTACAGATTCAGTGCAATTTTTATCAAAATTTCAATGGCATTGTCCAGAACTTGAAAAGACATATGAAACCCCACCCCATGTTCATTGTAGCATTATTTATAATAGCCAAAATATGGAAACAAACTATTCATTAATGGATTAATGGATAAATAAATTGTGACATATATATAATATATATATATTATTCAGCCATAAAATATAATAATGCCATTTGTCACAACATAGATGGACCTTGAGGATGTTATGCTGAGTGAAATAAGTCAGAGAAAAACAAAATACCATATGATTTTTCTTATATGTGAAATCAAAAAAAAGAAAAGGAAAAAAGCTCATAGATTCAGAAAATAGATTAGTGATGTCAGAGGAGGGGTTAAAGGTTGGGAGAAATGGGTGAAAGAGTATAAATCTATTAAAAAACTAAAAATGTTTATAAATTTAACCAATGTTTAAATTCTCACTTGTATCCGTCAGCTTTGTTGCTAAACAAACAATCCAAACTCTCAGTGTTTTACAGCAGACATTTAGTCTTTGCCTCTGTAGGTGTTTGTGACTTCAGCTTATCTGTGGTTGATGTGACTCTACTTCATTCAGCTTTGCCCTCCTCAGCAAATCTATTTTAAGACCAAGGCTGAAAGAGATGACACTACTTATTTTTTTTTTCATTTCCACTTTTTTTTATTAACACATAATGTATTATTTGTTTCAGGGGTACAGGTCTGTAATTCATCAGTCTTACACAATTCACAGTGCTCACCATAGCACATACCCTCCCTAGTGTCCATCACCCAGCCACTCCATCCCTCTCACCCCCCACCACTCCAGCAACCCTCAGTTTGTTTCCTGAGATTAGGAGTCTCTTATGGTTTGTCTCCCTCTTTGGTTTTGTTTTGTTTCATTTTTTACTCTCTTCCCCTATGATCCTCTGCCTTGATACTATTTAGGACATGCCCATTCTTTGGCAGTGGGAATTAGCAAGAGACTAAGACAAACTCTACATGTAAAAGTTCTGCTCAGTTGTGGTGTATGACAAATCCCCTTACATTCCAGTCATCAAAATGTATCACTAATTAAGCCCAGTATCAATGGGATGGAAAGTATACTCCAAGGGTAAAGAGGACAAGGGTGTGTGAATGAATATTTGCAAACATAATAAATCTACCATACCACTGTAGGCTTTTTCACATGGCCATTACCCTCAAGACAGTTTCAGTATAAGATAGGTGGTTTGAAATTAAAGCAGATTTGTATTATTCAAAGAGGCCTCCCTTTAGGTTCATCCTGCCATAACACTTGCATTCTGGACATGTTTATTTAAGAAAAAGATTAAGTCTTATTTCTGTCTGGAATTTCATTTAAGCTAAATATTCTATCAAATTCCCATTGTGAAGATTTTCTGTTTCTGATTCAGATTGTATTTTCAGAAATTATTTTAATTCTCTACATGGGAGACAACCTAAATATAGAATCCTAACCAGAGAAAAATCAAAGCTGATTTATGAGAGTAAAAACTGATGTGTTGTCACAACATGGGGGGAGGGGGGGCTGGGAGAGATTAATTCACTTCTAATTCTAATTGAGTCTCTTTCTTACTGCTCCAGGGTAAGAAACCTTCCTTGTTCCAGGCTAGATACACTTTCTGTCTCATCCAGATCAGCCAGTTTGACCAGGACCTTGTACCTTCCCAGATTTCTTTCTATGGATAGTAATGGTTAAACTAATCAATTAGTGTGTGTGTTGATATATAGGTGGAGAAATAAGTAATAACACTTTGTTTAGGGCCATTTTTTGCAAGGTTAACTGATGACTTTGTAATGCAATAAACCATTCCTTACTCCTTAGAAATTACTATTATTTTTTCACCTGGAAATGAGAAACCAGAATTCCACAAGAGCTTCCATCTCTAATATGGGCCCAAATCAATCTCATTCAACTCTTGATATGCCCTGCTTTGCCCTTCCTTGATGAGTTAGTCTCTCTGCTGCTTATTTAATCTCTTCAAATTATCAAGATCACATCCATTTTTTTATTTTAATTATATTAACAAACATAAATATAATTGGAAGAACTACCCATAAAAAATGATGAAGATCAATTTAATAGAAGGAATATTTCGGCCCCTTTCTCAGGCTCACAAACCTCAACCAGTAACAACTATTCTCTATTTTGGCTTGTGTAAAGGCCTTGATATTGGTGAACTCACCCATAGACATAAGGGATTCTCCTTCTACTATTCTTATAGAGTTGGCAGGGCTGCCTCTCACATACCAGGATAAGGTGATGGGACAGGGGTTTGACCAAATTCTTTTTTTTTTTCTTTAAGATTTTAGATTTATTTATTTAAGAGAGACTGAAAGAGAGAGACAGAGAGACAGCACAAGCAAAAGGAGGAGACAGAGGGAGAAGCAGGCTTCCTGCTGAGAAGGGAGCCTGACACGGAGCTCGATCCCAGGATTCTGGGATCACGACCTGAGCCCAAGGCAGACGCTTAACCTACTGAGCCACCCAGGCATCCCTGCACCAAGTTCTGTATGCATAAGCTTTAATGATGCTAAGTAGATTTGCCAGAGTCTCACAGATTATCAGAAACTTCAGAGCTACCAAATTGTTAGCTATTGATTAGTTATCCATTCAAACTTATTATTTTTTTAAAAATATGCCTCTTGCTGCCTTATAGATAGTAAACAAAAATATCTCAGCATATTTTGTGTGTGTCTCTCTCTCCATATATTGTAAATATGTACCCTTAAACATACTTTGTTTTTCACGGGGCACCTGGGTGCCTCAGTTGGTTAGGCGTCCGTCTGCCTTCGGCTCGTGATCCCGGGGTGCTGAGATCGAGGCCCGCATTGAGCTCTCTGCTTAGCAGGGAGTCTGCTTCTCCCTCTGCCCCTGCTCCTGCTCTCTCTTACGCTCTCTCTCTAACCAATAAATATTAAAAAAAAAAATTAAAAAAACATTTTGTTTTTCACAACATAAAATTTGTTGGCCAGGTTTTATGAATATAAATGAATCCTAGGACATTATTTTTGATTTATGAAGAATAAATGGTCATATTCAGGAAAATATTGCCAATAATATTATTTTCTTTTTGTTTTGTTTAATGATTTCATAAATAGCTAAAATTATTTTATAAAAGTGTTTAATGGGCAAAAATCTGAAAAATTGATGAGGAAAACATAAATGCCTCACTAGATTTCTTAGAAAAGGGAATTAACATTAAGTGTATTCCTTATATCAAATTATCCAAGAACAGCCAATTTAAACTATAAAATGTGTAATACTACCTATACAATAACAAAGCATACAGTACTCAGTGCTAGTGATGATACTATAAAATGTGCATTACTGATGTGTTGTATAATTTTAATGCCATTTTTCCTAAAGGCAATTTGGCCATCCATATCTAAAGTTTGAAAGTGTTTCCACATTTTCTCCAAGTTAATCTACTTTGAAAAATATATTCTAAAGAAAATGTTTGTATATATCAACTATAGAAGGAATTTTAAGTTAACAAAGCAAGTTACAATATTATGAATTCATAAATGTAAGTTGCTCTGTTAAACTAGAGGTCACATCATTATTTGTATATACAAAATTAAACCATCCAAATAGCTAGAAGAAAAGCCTGATATCAGCATTTTTTCAGGGTTTACTGTCCTTGCCTTGTATCAAATCATGTAATAAGCCTGGGGAATTTGGGAGATTGGAAAAAAAATGATGTTCCATCTGCCTTCAACTGTTTTCATTATAGTTGCTTTTATTTCTTGCAAGCAGAAGTCCTCAAGGGATAAATATTGATTTCAGAATTTTAAAGTCTAGTTTGATCAGTTCCTGGCCCATGACAACAAGTTCTTTTCAGATAGTATAGCTGTGGTGACTTAGATACCTCTGTTCCAAGCTTAAACGTTGAGCTCCTCATGAAGAATCTTTAGGAAGTAGGAGTTCCCATGGCCAGTTTTTACCAGCACCCTTGAAACCAAGCCTAAGGCAACTGATTTTTACCAGCAGAGCTGAATCCTACCAGGCTGAGATCCACTCTCTGTCTCCTATTTCATTTTAATCCTGGGAATCCAAGTGCCAGGAGATTGTGCTGTTTCCCCTTCAACCATCAAAGCACCTTGGAGAGCCATATTGGGTAGCCTGCTCTACTTATCCAGGCCTAGACCTAGGAACCCCTTATTCTTCCTCAAGAGGAACATAAAATACATCCTTGAAACCTCTATCTGTAGTTGGACTCCATTTTAATTTTTCTGTCCCAGTCACCATTTTCTAAAAATGTTCGAAATATTCCTTATAGGGTATACTAGTTTTCTATTATTAAGTGACGAATTATCACAAATTTAGCCACTTAACCCAGCATCCATCTATTATTTCATAATTTCTGTTCATACAGTGTAATTGAGTTTTCTGCTCAGAGTCCCATTCGAGATATTGAGAAGGACTGAGATTTTGTCTGGAGCTTGCTGTCTTCTTCCAAGATCATTCACATTGTTGGCAGAATCAGTTCCTTGTGATTGTTGTCTCTCTTTTTTTTTAGGTCTCTCTTTTTTCTGGTTGTTCTCTTAGCTCTAGAGGTTACCAATAAGTTTGCACCATGGGTTCCCTAGACAGTTGACAACATGGCTGTTTTTTCTTTCTTCCAGGCCATCAGGAGAAAAATGCTCATCTAACTAGATTATGTCCTCCAGGATTATCTCCTTTGGATTAACCCAAACTCATCTGATTATTAACCTGATCAGGAGAATGATCTTTCTAGCATATTCACTAACACTTACCAAAATTAAGGGGAGGAGATTATACAGAGTTTGTATATCAGGTAGGGAAAATCTTGAGGACCGTATTAGAATTCTGGCTACTGGAGTTTTCCTTCTGTTTGAACCAATTATTTCCTCAGAGTTTGCATTTTTTCCCCTTTAATGTAGAAATTTTTACTATATCAAATTCTAGAAAGTTATATACACTAAAATAATAATCTCTAGGTGGTGAAATTTCATGGGAAGTTTTAACTTTTTTATTATACATTTGTATACATTGGTATTGAGGTTTTATCAACAGTGTGCAGGTAAATATTTAACAACTTGCTCTTCAAAAACAAAAGACCTTTATTTATAGGATTTGTGGATCTGTGGTGTAAATACTCCCACCATGGCCTATTCTAAGCTACCAATATGTTGTTACTGAATGAAGAGTTAGCAGGAAATGTATACCATTGACTCCAGCAAGCTGGTACAGCTAGCTCCAGAACACTATTATTATTAAATTTATCATAAAAATGAGCTCTTTTCATTTTAGAAGATATGGACATTTCCACAACACCATTTGGATATGATAGAACTCTATATTGGACTAAGAATCACTGAAGTAAAATTTAGAAATCTGTCAAATGAGCAGCACTAAGTTTGACACATACTCTGTTTAAAAGAAATAGTATTTTTACATGATTGATTAGATTGACCCTTGAGGCAGTTTAAATACATAGTAATTAACAGTCTGATCATAGGATTCTTCTGAGAATTCGAGTCCTTTGTGGTAGTCCAGCATACTTAAAGAAAGCACAAACCTTTTGGGGGCCAGAGCAAATTTTCTTTTTTTAATCAGTATAATCAATAAAAATATTACTTGAAAACACTAAATATTCTTACTCATGTAAAAGTAAATTTAAGATTATTGTTTTAAAAGTTACAGTAGTATTATACTATCTCATGAGGGAAAAACTGAAGGCAAAAGCAAACTTAAAAATGTATAGAATTTGATACAATTTTTATAAGCATAAAAAGCTAACAATCAGGATATTGAGCTTAATACTCAAAGATAAAAAAATCACAGACTAGATTGTACAAATGTTTACTTTTTGTTTTGAAGCATTATTATTTTCACTTTTTTTTCTTTCCTTTTTTAGGAAACATTTTAAAAACATGGAAGGAAATAACAGTAAAAGGCAAATTGCAGTTTCATTGCATTCACTAAATGAGTTATATCAATCTTGTGCTAATGTGTCATATTTGCTTTAATAAAAGTAGAAGGTTTCATTGATGGGAGAACAGCTAAAGAATCAAAGAGTAGGTCTCTACTCCTAAGTAGAGACATCATCACACCCCTAAAGTAGAAGCTTAGCTATCTGTAATCACTTGTAAATAAAAAAGAGATAAATTTCAGGAAATGATAAGATCAAATATTTCTCCCTGAAGGGTAAACAAGTTTATAGAACTGTGACTGGCATACCCAGTATTTTTTCCAGGAATGGAATTATAATCAGTCATTATATTCAAAGGATTCTAGACTCTAAAACTCAGTATGATCTATAAATAGGAAGTAGGGAAAAAGTGGATAAACAAGTGTCCAAAAGTGAATAATGAAAATGTCAAGTGAGGAAGGACCAAAAGAGAAACTACTCCAGGGATCAGAGAAGAGAGAAATAGATGACTTATTTCAAACAAATGTTAGTTTATTCAAACCCTTTAGAATTCATAGAGGATATGGTAGGATTGAATCAGGTTAATATTTACTGAGATCACATATAGATTTCTAAAGGTTTAAAAATAGACTGGAAGTTCTAATAAAGTCTTTCTTACATAATTGAAGTTATGGTGCTATGACATATCTCTGGTTTCTTGAAATTGGGAAGAAACTTTTTGTCAATACCATGGACTGACAGCCATTCAGGCAACTCTGTAACAAAAATTGCTCAGTCTTGTCTGTTGTGAAGACTAATGGCATTAATTCAAGGTCATTTCTGAGTTTTCTTTACCTTGAATTTCTCTCCAATTCCATAATTTTACAAATTGGGATCACTTGAGCACTTCCCTATTGTTAACCCCCTCCCACCTCTGTCAGGAAAACGGAATGCACATTGTAGGCCTTTAGGTCATTGGTTCAGAATCAGTTCTGTTTCATTGCTGCTTCCTTTTACATCATTTGTTATCTTCCTTCTAAGGCTATCTTGTATTTTAGTTAATAGGTCTCAACCAGGTCCTTTAGGAAAGCCATTATGTTGGTACCAGGATAGGTATCTCTCCCTGAAAGCCAGCACCTATTGTGCTTTCTTCTCCTGAAACTCCTGAATGTTGTGCTCTGGATGCTTTCTGTGAATTATACTAAATATTTAATGTAGATGCTTTTTGTGCATATGGCTCATCTAAATGCATCTTTCATCTTATTCATCTTTAAGCCATCCCTTATCCTGCTTATGCAGGCTTATCTAGCCTTCCTGTGTCACTTCTTGGCCCCAACCAGGCATAGAGCACACCATGAGTTAGTAATATATTGCAAGTTTCTCTATCCATATACCCCCACAAATTCTACAAAAAAAAAAAAAAATGGATTCAGGATAATTATAGTGGTTGGGCTATGTCCACATTTGCTCTACACAGCAAATTAAAGGAAGTAGATTTACTAGAGTCATTCTGACCAAGCTCCTTTTAACATGCCTATTATTTCAGAGGCAAAAGTTGGTATAAAGGTTCAAAATAATCTCAGGATGACAGGTGAAAGATGAGGATCCCACAGCATGGAAAGCTGCTGCACTGAAGGTATCCATTCCAACAATGTAATCCCAATAGCTCTAATACTAAGCAAAATCCTAAACTTAATAGGATTGTATTTGGCTTGTTGCTTCTGTTCTTTCACAAGCTCTTAGACTTCAAGATACCTACTGTTGATGAAACACTTATTCTGTTTCATTCTTTAAATATAAGACTCTGTAGTGCACAAAATATAAATCCCAGTTGAACTACATTCTACCGTTGAGTCATGAGGGGCACCAGAATGAAGGGTAGGGAAATATTCAAGCCTAAGATGTACTTCTGCTGTTATCCCCTCTACATATTCTATTAGTTGCTTTCCTGATTAATGATCTGTGATGGCAGGATCTATGCCTGTCTGGTTCACTGCTTTATCACCAGTTCTTTGCATGGTATATGATCTATAGTCTAGTATACAAAAGAATGTTAAGTCCAAGAAGACCTTTAGCCCTAGTCCAAGAAATTTTGAAAACTCTTTATGCCATTAGTAATGAAAAAAAATAATTCCCATGAGATAGAGTTTACAATTTGGGGAAAATAAAACTTTATCAAAAACTTCAGCAGCAGCTAGATGTGAAGGGATACATAAAAATATATTTGATAAAGTATTAGCTTTATTGTTAAAATATATTATTTCAGACTCACAAACATAAAGAGAATCTAGAAAAATCCTCATGTAGTTAAAACACAGCTAGAGAATTAGAACATTACTGAACTCTGCAGGATAACAAATGATAACCCTAAGGGTATAACTAAATGTGAATAAACAATACCTCAAATAACCTTTACAGTGGCACACCACAGAAAAGGAAGTTTTGATTATATTTAATGTATTTTTATGGAACAAATGCATAGGAATGCATGATATGGTTAATTAAAGCTAATGAATGCTAGCATGCCTCTGTTTAGCAAATCTGAAACTGACAGGACAAAGTCGCAATGAAGGTGGGGTCTTGTATGGCAACACAGAAGAAGAAATTAGAATGAGATTATGCTCTGAAAACATAAAGTTGTGTTGTTGAAGCCCACTATGAAGTTTATGGGCTGAAGAGATAATATCATCAGATGGGTTTTAAACTGTTTGACTCAGGAGACAAATAAAGACCTTAAATTGTTTGTTGTGTTTGGTACTGCCTATGGCTTTGGAAAAGAGAGATCAATAAAAGAAACAAACAACCAGGGAAAGAATCAGTGGGGTTGTTAAGGAATCTAAGTAGAAAGTTAGTGACAGATAAAGTTGATGATAATGCTGTAAAAAAAGCTAAGAAAAAGTTTCAGCTTTCACTTTTACTAAATTCACAATTATGGAGGTCTTGAAACCAGTGTGGTCTATCTTAGATGCAGCATGCTCAGTCTCTTTTCAAAAACAATTGAATATAAATTATATGGTAGTAAAAATATCCTCTCTGTGAATTCAGTAAGTCTTGGAAGAGAGAATATGAGAGCAGTGGCTGGTTCACTACCATCAACGTTGTAAAGAACAATAATACCATCAAGATCTATTCTCCAACTGATTTCAGCTCTGCCACTAACACACTGTTTCTGTTACAACTGGCAGTTGATTCACACTGTTGATTGCTGAAGTTTCCATAAGGAAACTGGTGCCGGATCCTCTGGTGGGTAGTCAGGAATTGAACTTTCCAAGAACATTTTTATTCTGTAGAGGGAAGCAAATGAAAAGTAGACTGTAAAATATTCTACTCATGATGAACAAAGCCAGATGACTCACAGAATACTCTTATGAACTGTTGATTCAAACCCCACCCAGAGTGCCAGGGACCAAGTAAAGGTATGACTATTCTCAGAGGCACAACTGAGAAATATTAAGAGTTAACCTTCCTATCTCACTTAAAGGGGATTTCAGATATCTTTATTGAAAGTAAAAATTGTTTCTAGTGTTTTATTTTCACCATTTTTATCCTTCTCATACACATTTTACTCTCAGTGCTCTACAAAACCAGTTCTTACCAGGTCTAACTCATGTTACTCCAAGGCCAATTTTAAATCTTTTTTTTTTTTTTTTTCATAATGGCAACATTTGACAGAGTTGATCATTTCTTTGTGAAAGACCTTACCCTGGCCTTGGGACTGAACACTGCACTCTCTTTCGGTTATTCTCCTGAGTTAGTCATCCTCAAACTGCTTTGCTGATTTCTCCTCAACTCTCTGACTTCAAATGTTGAAAGGCCACCTCCAGGTTCAGTCCTTGAAAGTACTCTATCTAAACAGATGCCTGAGATGAATCCATCCAGTCACAGTCTGTTTTCCCCATCAAGTCTGTTTTCTGAGGATTCAAAAAATGTTATCTCTAGACTTCTTCCTTGAACTCTAGGATTGTATATCCAATTATTTAATCTACTTTATGTCTCAAATTTAATATATGTAAATCTGATTCTGAATCCCACTTGCTATGAATTAAATGTTCCTGTCCATTCAAAATTCGTATGTTGAAACTTAATCCTCAAATGTGATGGTATTTGGAGGTATGGGGCCTTTGAGAAGTGATTAGCACAAATAGGACTGGTGTCCTTATAAAAAGAGGCCCCAGAGATCTCCTTTGCTCTTAGTACCATATGAGGACCTAGCAAAAAGATGGCCATATCTGAACCAGAAAGAGGGCTTTTACCAGACACTGAATCTTCCAGTACCTTGGGTTTCAGGCTTCCAGTCTCCAGAACTGTGAAAAATAAATTTCCATTGGTTTTATAAACCACCCAGTTTATGGTATTCTGTTGTAGCATCCCAAATCGACTAAGACATTACCCATGGTCTCCCTATCTTATTAAATAGCTCTCTTTCCATCGCTCAGGTTTTGAACCTTGATGCTATCCTTAACTCATCTCTTCCTCTCACAACCCACATCCAATCCATCAGATAAAATTTCAAAATATACCTGGGGTCTGACCACATCTCCCCACCTGCATTGTGATACCCTGGTCCATGCTCTTGTCTTTTACCTGGATTACTGCAGTGGTCTTCAAACAGGTCTCCCTCATTCTGTCTTCATCTGCCTACAGTCAGTTCTTAACACAGCAGCCAGATAGCTCCATTTTTAAACATTTTAATTATAACAGTCCTTTGATCAAAACCTCCAGGGTCTTCCCATCTAATTCAGAGTACAATCTAAAGCCTTTAAAATACAGCTTGGTCTCATATTCTACAGCTCTGTCCTTTCACCTCTTGGTTCTTGAGTCACATAGTCTGTCTTATTCCCCAAATACTTTCAAGTCAGAATATGCCCAGCAGCTTTTCTACCTGCCTAAAATAATTTTCCCGAGATCTCTCTATGATTTGAATTTCTTTGTTTCTCAGGTTTCAGTTCAGTGAGGACTTTATTGATTTTCATATGTGAAATACCACTTCTATTATACTTTTCAATATCTAATAGAAGGTACAGCCATGTATTTATTTCTTTATTATCAATCTTCCACACTAGATTTAAACTCTGGGAAGGCAAAGGGGGTTTTGTTTGGTTTTTTGAGTTTTTGCTGGTTTTGTTTTTCTGTTTTTTTAAATTTTCCATAGATGTTCTTAGCACCAAGGACAGTACCTAATATATAACATGCTGAGTAACTTTATCCAGTAAATAAAGGGCTGAATGAATATATCACCTACTTAGCATAAGAGTGAAAGTACTCACCCTCTTTATCCCTCTTTGTTCAATTTCATACTACTAAATGTTCAAATTAGAAATCTATTATTTCACTAATTCATGTATATGAAAAAAGTATCTTTTTGCCTTCTAATCAAACAGGTATTAGAATATCATCTCTGCTTCAAATGTTACTTATTTTTATTTAAAAAACATTTATTATTTAATTATAGTTGATATACTGTGTTTACATTAGTTTTAGGTGTATAACACACTGATTTGACAATACTGCATGTTATGCAGTGCTCACCACAATAAGTGTAGTTACCGTCTGTCACCATACAAAGTTATTAAAATATTATTGACTGTATTACCTATGCTCTCATTTTCATCTCTGTAAATTATTTATTCTGTAACTGGAACTTTTGTACCTCTTAATCCCCTTCACCTATATCATCTCCTTCCCTCTGGCAGACACCAGTTTGCTCTCTGTATTTATGAGTCTGTTTATGTTTTCTTTGTTTCCTTTGATTTTGTAAGGAAACAAACTCCCATGTAAGTGAAATCAAATGGTATTTGTCTTTGATTTATTTCACTTAGAATAATACCCTCCAGGCCCATCCATATTGTTGCAAATGACAAGATCTCATTTGGGGGTGCCTGGTTAATATTCCACTGCATTTTTATATTACATCTTCTTTATCCATTTGTCTATTGATGTGCACTTGGGTTGCTTCCATATCTTTGCTATTGTAAATAATGGTGCAGTAAACATAGGGATGCATATATCTTTTTAAGTTAGTGCTTTCATTTTCTTTGGGTAAATACCCACTACTAGAATTATTGGCCCTATGGTATTTATATTTTTAATTTTTGAAGAACTTCCATATGGTTTTCCACAGTGGCTATACCAATTTACATTCCTACCAACAGTGCATAAGTGTTCCCTTTACTCTACATCCTCACTAACACTTGTTATTTCTTGTCATTTTGATACTAGTCATTCTGAATGGTGCGAGGTTAGTGATTTGAGCATCTTTTCATGTATGTGTTGGCCATCTGTATGTCTTCTTTGGAAAAATGTCTATTCAGGCCCTCTGCCCATTTTTTATTGGATTATTTGTGGGGGAAGGAAAGTTAGTGTTGTATTGTATGAGTTTTTATATATTTTGGATCTTAACCCCTTATTGAATATATAATTTGAAAATAATCTCCCATTACCTAGGTTGCCCTTTCATTTTGTTGATGGTTTTCTTTGCTGTAAAAAAAGATTTTTATTTTGAATAGTTTCAATATTATTTTTGCTTTTGTTTCCTTTGCCTAAGGAGACATCCATAAATATGTTGCTAAGACTGATGTCAAAGAGATTACTGCCTATGTTTTCCCTAGGAATTTTATGGTTCAGAACTCAGGTTTAGGTCTTTAATCCATTTTGAGTTTATTTTTGTGTATGATATAGGAAAGTAATCCAGTTTCATTCTTTTGCATGTAGCTGTCCAATTTCCCCAGCATGAATCATTGAAGAGACTGATTTTCCCCATTATATATTCTTGTCTCCAGTGCTCTAGATTAATTGACCATATAGGCACAGGTTTATTTTTGGGTTCCCTATTCTCTTTCATTGATCTATGTGTTTATTTTTTTTTTGTAGCAGTACCATACTGTTTTGATTAATAGAATTTTAAGTATATTTTGAAATACAGGATGGTGATACCTCTAGGTTTGCTTTTCTTTCTTATGATCACTTTGGCTATTCAGGGTCTTTTCTGGTCCTATACACATTTTGGGATTATTTGTTCTAACTCTGAAAAATATTGTTGGCATTTAGATAGGGATTGACTCTGTAGATTTTTTGGGGTAGTATGGACATTTAAACTATATCAATTCTTCCAATTCATAAGTATGGAATATCTTTCCATTTGTTTCTGTCATCTTCAGTTTCTTTCATCAGTGTTCTGTACTTTTCGTCATATAGGTCTTTCACCTCCTTGGTTCAGTTTATTCCTAGGTATCTTATTTTTTTTTGGTACAACTGTATATTGGATTGTTTTCCTAATTTCTCTTTCTGCTACTTCATTATTAGTGTAGAGAAATGCAACAGATTTCTGTATATTTGTATCCTACAACTTTATTGAATTCATTTTATCTGATTTTTGGTGCAGTCTTTATGGTTTTCTATAATAGTATCATGTCATTTGCAAATAGTGCAAGTTGTACTTCTTCCTTGATAATTTAGATACCTTTTATCTCTTTTCCTTGTCTGATTGCTCCAGTTAGGACTTCTAGTACTAATGTTGAATAAAACCTACGTCAATGGACAAATGACACAGTCAGAAAACCCTTTCCCTTCCTCCTTCCTCTTTTCCCTCCTCCTCCCCTCCCCCTCCCTTTTCCTATTATTACTATATTTTTTATTTTATTCCCCCCTTTTTAAATTTAAATTCAGTTAATTAACATATAATGTATTACTAGTTTCAGAGGTAGAGGTCAGTGATTCATCAGTCTTTTATCATGCCCAGTGCTCATTATGTCATGTGCCCTCCTTAATGTCCATCACCCAGTTACCCCATTCCCCTGACCCCTTCCCTCCAGCAACCCTCAGTTTGTTTCCTATGATTAAGAGCCTCTTATGGTTTGTCTCCCTTTGAATTACTGTCAATTTCTCCCTTTATATTTGTTAAAGTTTGCTTTATGCTTTAGATGCTCCTGTGTTGGGTACATAGATATTTAAAATTTTTATATCTTCTTGCTGGATTGATCCCTTTATCATTATGTAAAGCTATTTTGTCTCTTGTTACAGCCTTTGTTTTAAAACCTATTTAGTCTGTTTTAAGTATTGATATCCTGGCCTTTTTTCTCCTTCCATTATCATGGAATATCTTTTTCTATATCTTCCCATTCAGTCTGTATATGTCCTTAGGTCTGAAGGGGGTCTCTTGTAGGTGGCATATAGATGGATCTTATTTTTTGCTTTGTTTTGTTTTCCATTCAGTTACACTGTGTCTTTTGATTGGAGCACTTAGACCATTGAAATTTAAAGTAACTATTAATAGGTATGTATTTACTGACATTCTGCTAATTGTTTTGATTTTTCTTTGTAGTTCTGTTCCTCTCTTCTCCTCTCTTCTCTTGTGATTGATGACTCTTTAATGCTATGCTTGGATTTCATTCTGTTTATTTTTCTGTGTATCTATATAATAGATTTTGGTTTGTGGTTATGTTGGGTTCATATATAACATTATAGAAGAGTCTATATTAAGTTGATGATTGCTTCACTTTGTACACATTCTAAAAGTACTACATTTTTACTCCCTGCTCCACTTCTTTTTTTTAAGATTTATTTATTTATTTATTTGAGAGCTTGTTTGGAGGTTCTAGCAGGGGAGCACAGCTACTCATATACCCTTGACTGAAGAACGGTCCTCTCCTCAATCGGGAAAGGTCGTCCTCTTCGACCGAGCGCGCAGCTTCGGGAGGGACGCACATGGAGCAGTGAGGGAGGTAGGGGACACCCGCCTAGCCAGCCAGATCAGCCGAATCAACCCTGGCTATCAATGGGGTGACAGATGTCGCAGCCAGATCGCCCTCACATCCAAGATTTATTTATTTATTTGAGAGAGAGAGTGTGAGCATGCACTTAGGGAGTGGGGGTGGGAGGGGCAGCGGGAGAGGGAGAGAATCTCAAGCAGACTCCTTGCTGAGTATGGAGCTGATTAGGGGCTCAGTCACATAACCCTGAGATCATGACCTGAGCTGAAATCAAGAATTGGATGCTTAACTGACTGAGCCACCCAGGTGCCCCTCCTCAGTCCATGTTTTATGTATATGATATCATATCTTACCTTTTAAAAAATTTTGTGTGTCCCTTAATTATGTTTTAGATATAACTGATTTAACTACTTTTGTCTTTCGGGATGCCTGGGCGGCTCAGTGGGTTAAGCGGCTGCCTTCGGCTCAGGTCATGATCCTGGGGTCCTGGGATCGGGTCCCACATCGGGCTCCTTGCTCGGCGGGGATCCTGCTTCTCTCTCTGCCTGCCTCTCTCCCTGCTTGTGTTCTGTCTCTCTCTCTCTGACAAATAAATAAATAAATAAATAAATAAATAAATAAATAAATAAATCTTTAACTACTTTTGTCTTTTAACCTTCATACTAGATATATAAGGGTTTGATTTACTACCTTTATTATGTATTTTCTTTTACTTGTGAATTCTTTCATATATATGTATATATATGTATTTTTCCTTTCATATGTGTGTGTGTGTGTATTTACTTCTAGTTATGACCTTTTCACATCTGCTTAAAGAAGTCCCTTTAACATTTCTTGTAAGCTCAGTTTAGTGGGGGTGAACTCCTTTAAGTTTTGTTTGGGAAATTCTCTATCTCTCCTTCAGTTCTGAATAATAACCTTGCCAGTAGAATATTCTTGGCTGTAGTTTTTTTTTTTTTTTTTTTCTTTTAGTGCTTTGAATATATCATACCACTCCCTTCTCACCTAAAGATTTGCTAAAAAAATCTGCTGATAGCCTTATGGGGTTTCCTGTGTAGGTAACTAGTTGCTTTTCTCTTATGCTTTTAAAATTATCTTTTTATATTTAATCTTTGACATTTTAACTATTATGTGGTATCCTATGGACATGTTTGGGTTCATCTTTTTGGGACCTTTCTTCACTTTCTGGACCTGGATATCTGTTTCCTTTCCCAGGTTAGGGAATAGTTTTCAGTTAATATTTTTCCAAATAAGTTTTCTCACCCTTTCTCTTTCTCCCTTCTGGAATACCTATAATGTGAATATTAGTACATGTGATATCTCAACTATCCCTTAACATATCCCCCTTTTATAAATTATTTTTTTCTTTTTGTTGTTCAGTTTGGGTGTTTTTCAGAACCCTGTCTTCCATTTCACTGAACTGTTCTTCTCCATCCTCTATTCTGTTGTTAATTCCCTTAAGTGTACTCATTTCAGTTATTGTATTATTCAACTCTCATTGGTTCTTTTTCATATTTTCTCTTTGTTGAATTTCTCAATGAGTACATCCACTCTTCTCTCAAGTCTGGTGAGCAACTTTATGACCATTACTTTGAACTCTTTATCAGGTAGATTGCTTATCTCCTTTTTTTTTTTAGGTATTTTTTTTTAAGATTTTATTTATTTATTTGAGAGAGAAAGAGAATGAGAGATAGAGAGCATGAGAGGGAAGAGGGTCAGAGGGAGAAGCAGACTCCCTGCTGAGCAAGGAGCCCGATGTGGGACTCGATCCCGGGACTCCAGGATCATGACCTGAGCTGAAGGCAGTCGCCTAACCAACTGAGCCACCCAGGTGCCCCGATCTTATTTTTTTAGGTATTTTTTGAGTTTTGTCTTGTTCTTTCTTTAGATGATATTCCTCTGTCTCCTCATTTTGACTCTTTGTGTTTGCTCCTATAAATTAGACGAAACAACTACTTTTCCTAGTCTTGAAGGAATGCCTTTGTATAGTAATGTACCCTTCATAGACTGCTTGTGCCTAGCAGTTTTGACTAGATGGCTGGAGTTGTAGCAAGCATGGGCTGGGGATCCTGGAGCACTCCACACTGGGGTGCTCTGGTGGGACAGCTGAAACTGAAACAGACATAGGCCAGGGGGGTCTCAGGGTGCTTGGTGTAGGGAGGTGTAGGGGTCTCAGTGGGATAGCAGGAACTGAAGCCTCTGCAGGCCTGGTTGTCTCAGGATGCTTTGTGCCTACTGTTGCCTGAACAAGGTGGCTGGAGCTGCAGGGGGTTTTGTTCAAGGGTGTCCTGGTGTGTGCTGCATTGGGGCTATCTTTTGGGGATGGCTGGAATTTGAGTGGTTGAGGGAGCCTCCTTGTGGGGACAGCTGGGGCTCATGTGGGCTAGGGTTCCAGGGCTTGCTCAGGCAGCTAGCTAGCCAGAGCACTCATACCCTGCTGCTGTCTGCACTATCAAGATGTAGAGAGAAATGAAAAATAGTGCTCAATGCTCCCTCCAACCCCAGAAAGCATTCCTGCAGCTCCCCTAGGATTGTTTCCATTATATTCTAGTTGTTTTTAAACTGTGGGATTTTTTTTTTTTCCTGTGCCTCAAGTCATCTGGGCCTGCTATGGGCTAGAGGCCTGAAGGGTCAGGCTGGCCAGAGTGCCCAGACCCTGCTTCTGTCTGTGTTATCAAGGTGAAGGGGAAGTATAAACAATGGTACTCTAGCCTCTCATACCCCAAAGAGCATTCCACAGGTTGCCTTCCATTTGGCAGATACTCAAAGGCTGGTTCCTTTAAATTCTAGCTGCCTTTTAAACCATGACTTTTTTCTGTGCCCCTAGGCAAATGAATCTGCTCTCAGTCCCTCAGTAGTATTCATCTCCTCTGTAGTTCAGTGTCTGGGCTGCGGTCTTCGTATGTGGTCCCTCTAATTCTCTGTTGTGCAGAAGTTATTCAGTCAGCCCTTAGTTTTTCTTCAGGAAGAATTGCTGTAGTGAAGGTACAGATTCAGTATATCCAAGGAGGAGGGGAGTTCAGGCTCTTCCTATATTGCCATCTTGGACCTCCCTTTGTCTTTAAAGTAACCTATGTCTGTCTCCTGAATTACATTACCCTTCCTGCACCCCAGAATAGCTACTGTTCTGACTCTCATGATTATCATGGAATGATAGTCATACTTTCCTTCATAGTTTAACATATATGGATGAATTGCTAAATAACATTTTAGAGTTTTCCCTTATTCTGTTCTATGTAAATGGAATTATATGATATGAATTTTTCTGCAACTTGCCTTATTTCACTAAAATACTTTTAAGATTTATCTATTTATTCATTTATGGATTCCTCAAAAGTTTGGGAGCATCCTATATATGCCACACACCCTTCTATGGTCCCAGAATATATTAGTAAATCAGACAAAGATTTTTATCATCGTAGGGATCACATTCTAGTAAAAAATAAATAGTAACTAATAAACATGAGTAAGTAAAATAAGCAAGTTAAATATGTATCATATTTAAAACGAAATATATAGAAAAAATAGAGTATGGGGAACAGTAGGACTATGCAGGCACTAGGGGAGGAGGAGAGTTTCCTGTATTAGGTAGGATGGCCAGGGGAGGCCTTATTCAGCAGATGACTTTGAGCAAAAACTTAAAGAAAATAAGGAGGCTAGCAATATGGATTTTAGGAGAATAACATTCCATGCAGCAGAAACAAGTAGAGCAAAGAACTCAAGGCAGGAACATGACTGGTGTGATCGAGAACCAGCAAGGGGGCCAGTATGACTGGAGTAGAGTGAGCAAGAAAGGAGATCAAGAGATGAAGTCAAAGATTTAATGGGGATCCAGAACCCATATTGTTTTGTAAGCCACTGTATAGTTATCAGCCTTTTCTGTGAGTGAAGTGGAGAACTGCAGCGTTTTCAACAGAGGAGTGACACAATCTGCCTTATATTTTAAAAGCATTTCTCTGTTGCTCCAATGAAAATCAATGGTAGAGGACAGAGATGAAGGTAAGAGAGCAGGTTGGAAGCTATCACAGTAATATAAGCCTGATAGAATTTCTTGACAAATTGGATGTGTGCATGAAAGGAAGGGAGAAATCAAGAATGATTCTATAATTTTTGCCCTGAGTAACTGGAAGGATGTAATTTCCATCCACTGAGGTACTTATACCATCACAGCCCCATTTAACTTTGGCCTATGTAGAAGGCCGATGGATCATAGAGAATGATAGCCGACTATCTTAAGCTCAATCAAGAGGTGTCTCCAGTTGCATGTGTTCCTTAATGGTGATAGTGAATATAGTCCCTGACACCTGGAAAATTAGCTATCAAGTTGATTGATGTATTTTTTTTCTCAATACCAATAAACAAAGAGCATCAGAAGTCGTTTACTTTCAACTGGCAGAGTATAACTGCACTGTTTTGCGACAAGGCTTTATCAGTTCCTGGGCTTGGCTCCATAATTTAGCTCAGTGGAACCTTAATTATCTTGTTTCCTATAGAAAATCATGCTGATCTATTACATTGATTGTCCATGCTGATAGGACATTGATGGTAAATAGCAGGTATCCTAGATACCTTGAAAGATATGTGCATACTAGACGATAGAAAATAAGATGAAGGACTTTTAGATGCTTGCCACTGAATTAAATGTTTTAGCTGTTCAGTTGTCTAAAGGATGTTGGAATGCCCCTTCCAGGTATCAGATAAGTTGCATCTCAGACCCCCTAACTCTATGAAAAGCACAATGCCTGCTGGACCTCTCTAGATATATGGATGACATAGGTCAAAATTCAGTGGATTGCTCAACTGATACACATATTTGGAAATTCTAGTCCTACCTATTTACCTGGTAACCCATAATATTGAGAGCTTTGAGTGGGACTCAGAGCCATGCAGGCCTTCTAGCTAGCCCAGACTGCAGAGCAAAGAGTGTTATTACTTGTGCTTATAATCTATTAAAATCAAGAGTGTTCAGGGTGCCTATTATCAGACTGCAGTGCTCTCTGGTGATTGTGTCAAGTACTGATGGGGAATTGCAGTATAGAACAGGAGTTTGGGAGGAAGAAAACCTGAACTGTTCATATTGAACTAGGTATTAACTAACAAACTATCTAGTTGGGCATAATCTCATAAACTCAGTTGAGCATTCCTTCATTTTCCATTTCCTAGAAGAATGAAATTGAGGTTGAAATTACTATTTATTGAGTACCAAATATTCCTAGGAAACCCTAAGAGCCAGTTTTATCTGTTTGGGATGTTTTTTAATTACTTACTAGATGTCATTCATATTACTCAAATTTTCTGTGACTTCTTGGTCAGTCGAATTTCTCATTTATGTTAAAATTTCTCAAATTTGTTGGCATATGGCTGTTTACAATAATCTCTTAAATTTTTAATCTCAGCTGCATAGATACTTATGTTCTCTTTACATTTGTAATAATTTTTACTCGTACCTTGTTATATTTTGTCCCATCTGCCAAATGTGTCTAGACTTCCCTATTCTAAAATACATACACAAATACACATCCATTGATTCAGCTTTTCTTTTAAATTAAAACCTTAATTCTTGACTTTTGCAAACAAACACCTTTAAAAGGTAGAGTACAGTAGTGAGCAACAATAGGTTTATCACTTATATAATGCTAGATTTAAAAAAAAAATCACTCCAAACTTAGCTAAAACAATGATTGTTCTTTAGAATTTTGTGGGTTGTCTGGGAGGTTCCTTTTACGAGTTCTCCCAGCCCACTCATATTGCTACATTTAACAAGGGAGGAGGCTAGGCTGAATAGTCCAGGATTTTTTCACTGGCTTCCAGTTGGCTGGGACACTTTGCCTCCCCTCCATGTGGCTTCTCCTCCCTATACTAAAGTAAACCTTCTTCCTTCACTGAGGTGTCAGTGTAGCGTTCTAAGGGGGAAAAGTGGAATCTGAAAGACTTTAGAATTGTCATTTCTAACACATTACATTTATCATAACTAGCCACCAGAACAGCCTAGATTTAAGGAGCAGGGAAACAGCCCTCACCTCATGTCACCTTATGTCTCCCTTTTCATACCTCACCTCTTGATGGAAGAAGCTGCAAAAAAAATTGGGGAACTTTAGTCTCCTATAGCCTGTCTTCTGGCCACAAGTAATTACACAGTTCTTCTATGCAAAATGCATTCACTCTTTCAAAGACCTCACTGAAATCTCATCAAATCATATCATCAGGATTAAAGTTTTTGATTTCATGATTCTATCAGTTCTGGGTGAGGCTTTTCAGATGTAGGTTTTCTTAATCCAGACTTGTGAAATAAAGAGATAATAATTTATCTACCATTCCCATTTCCCACATGTTAGAGATCATTACCATTTTAAAAAGAAAGGAAAAGGAGGGACATAGCAGCCAGTGGACTATAGAAATTGTGGTGGTTCTGAATTCTAGGAAGGCATATGCCACCACTTCTCCCAACTCCTAGAATAAGAAATTAGACTTGGCGATGATCCATTTCCATTTTCCAGAAATGGTTCCCTAACCTATTTTTCCCTTCAGCTCTTGGCTCTGCCTTCTGGGTTTTTAGCTCAAGACCTTGGACTCATGTTCTGCCCTCAATGACTCTCAGTCTGTCTCTTTTTCTTTCTCTTCCTTTCCTTTCCTTTTCCTTCCCCTCCTTTTCTTTACCCTCCCTCTTTTTTTTTCTTATTAATAAGAAATAGTCTCTGCAGCTGTGCAATTTTCCCAGAGTCCTCTGTTCATTTTAATCTACCATGACCCCTTTAGCTCAAGCCAGTAATGTTGATAATTTCTTCTTACAATTTTCTAGTTTCCTGTGAATCTGATTTGTTTCCTCCATGATCTAAAAGATAAATCAACAATTCACTTTGAAACAAAACACTATTTGAGGAATACATGAAACTTCTAAGAGATAATGCCCTTATGATTTTCAGAAGATAGTTTTTCTTTTTTCCTGCCAGAAGGATTTATTAGTAGTAACTTAACTTTCTGAGGTCTTAATACCTTAAATTTCATACGTACTATGAGGCCAATTTTTGTTTTAAAGATTTTATTTATTTATTTGACAGAGAGAGACACAGTGAGAGAGGGAACACAAGCAGGGGGAGTGGGAGAGGGAGAAGCAGGCTTCCCTCGAAGCAGAGAGCCTGATGCGGGGCTCGATCCCAGGACTCTGGGATCATGACCTGAGCTGAAGGCAGACGCTTAACGACTGAGCCACCCAGGCGCCCCTATGAGGCCAATTTTTATTAAAAAAATCTTTTATGGGGAGAAGATGGAGAAGAGAAATAGACTTATTTTCCAACTCAATGTATACTGTATCTTCTGTAATTTCTGAAGATTTTTCTTGCTGCTTGAACTTCAGTTTATGTCTCCCTTTTCATACCTTGTCATATGAACCTGTAAAAAGCCAATTGACATTTTTGATACTCTTGAAATTTCCTTGGCCAGATTCACAAGTTCATTGGTTTTATTTTTTATCTTCCAAGTTTTTCAGATGACATTGTTGTCAGTTGTTTGTCTACTACATAATACAGATTACCCTACAGATAATACAGATCACCCTTTCTCAATCCTTTAGTAGCAATTTCTTCATTGGTCTCTCAGAATCCACTAACACTCTCCTTGCTGCTTTTTAAAGTTTCTTCCTATTACTTTGTCCAAAACTAATGCCACATGTTTTAGATTTTTGTTATGGCAGCAACCCAGTTTTAGATACCAATTTCTACACCAACTGTTTATTCTTGCATGGCAAATGCCCCCCAAATTTAGTGGTCTAGTCTCAAGATCCCATGGGTTGTCTGGGTGTTTCCTCTGCTGCTTTCCCCTGGGCTTTACTCATGTGGCTCATTCAGCTGCATCTTTGGCTGAGTTAGTTATTCACATGTCTGGAAATCAGTGCTAATTTTTCCCTGGGGCACTTCATTTCCACTCCATGTGGCTAACAGGCTAAACTAGCATCCTTACATGGTATCTCAAGACAGTGTTTTTAACAGGGTGAAGGTGGAAGCTGCAAGGCCTCTTGAGGCCTAGCCTCTAGAATTCAAGCAACATTACCTCTGCCACATTCTATTCATTAAAGCAAATAATAAGGCCAGCACAAATTTATGATTGTGGTAACTTTGACTCCACCTCTGTGTGGGAAGAGCAGCAAAACATAATGCAGAGAAGTATATGCACTGGGAAATAATAGGTGGTTGTTAAGAGGAAAGGTTTTGGAACAAATTGACCAAGTTCAAATCCTGGTTCCATTATTTGTGGCTCTGTATCCTTGGATTAATTACTTCATTTTTTCTGGCTCAGTTTTGTTATCTCTAATGTGAGACTAATAATCATACACACCTCACATGGTTATTGTTGAAAGCTAAATGTGTAAAACCATGTAAAGTGTTTATAACAGGGCCTGGAATATTGTAAACTCTATGTAAAGTGCTCACTTCTTGTATTTCAGTTGTTGCTTCCACTTTATTATCTCATTTACTCTTCACTCTTCTTTAGTATGATCCCTGCTCCTCTTACTCTATGACTCTGCTTCTGTAATGATCATTAGTGATCCCCACATGTAATAGATTTTTTTATCATATGTGATTATTAATACTCCTTTCTTCTGGAATCACACTAGTATTTTCCCTGGTTATCCTTTAACAGGACCCTTAAGATCTTTTTCTCTTCCTGCCTCTCCATTTTGTTGTTCACCAGTGGTCTTTCCTTTTGTCCACTTTCCTCCTCTCTCAGTTTTCTCTGCCAGGCAATCTCACCCAGTCCCGTTTTGTGAACTTTCAACATATATTAATACCAAATATTCATCTTTAATTCTCAACATTACTTCAGTTTCCAGTTGCCTACTTGGTATCTCAACCAATAGGAACCACAAGTTCTTCAAATCCAAATTTTCCGCCATAAAACTTGTCTTTCAGGGTGTCTGGGTGGCTCAGTTGATTAAGTATCTGGCTCCTGAGTCCAGCTCAGGTCATGATCTCAGGGTTTATGAGATCAAACCCCATGTCAGGCTTTATGCTGAGCGTGAAGCCTGCCTGAGATTCTCTCTCTCCCTTTGCCCCTCCCTGCCTGCCTGCCCTGCTTGCATGTGCTCTCTCTCTCTCTCCCTCAAAACAAAAACAGACAAACTAAACACTTTGCCTCTCAAACTTCATTGAATTCTACATTCCCATCATGGGAAACTGTATTATCATCAAACCCTGCCACCCAAACTTGGACCACGTTGTACCCTTCTTTCTGTCACTTAATTTCTATAGCTACCTTATTCCACATCCAAAACTCCAGTCATATAACATGTCTGTATTGAACCATTAGAAGAAATACTATCATTGGTCTTCCTGTCTGCACTGGTAACACTTCCTTCCCTCTGTTGCCTCAGTTACGTTTGTACATGTAGATCTGTCAGTACCTCTATTATTACACTTACTGATTACACAGTTAAAATTAAAATCCTTGGTGGGGAGATCCCTGTTTCCTCCATGGTCCCTTCTCACCCTGTATCCCAATACTCTTTTTCTACTGCCAGCCCTTTCCCTGCATGAGTACACATGTACTTGATTCTGAGTACTTCTAATCATTTCATAATTCCAAGTTGCTTTTTGGGGGGCTCTTTTTTCTGCTTGAAATATGTTTCTCTGCCTCCTCCACTTCCTCTTTGAATGTGTGCAGATTATCACTCACTAGAGATTAAACTCCGTAAGAGCAGGTGACTTTGTTTTACACATTTTTGTGTACATGATACTTACAAAGGTGTCTATTTTGTAGCATCACTGAATATATGATTTTAAATCAATGAAGTTTGGTAAAGATTCCTCTCATCATCACCTGGCATTTCTCAAAGCACTTTATGCTCCCTTCACAGTTTTTATTACAATGTACCTGAAGTAGTTAGTAGTGTATGTTGTAACTTCCCCACTAGCCTCTCATTATGTCTGTGGGCAGAGACTTTGCTTTACTCATCTTCTGCAACATTTATTATATAACATCACACATACAATGTTGAATGAATGACTTCCCACACAACTATCCTGTAGTTTATCCATCCTTTATTTGGTCTTTGGGTTACTGGTGACCACATATGGCCAGTCACAATCCTCATGGTGACCTTCCCTTTGGACCACTGATAATAAACATTTTTAAAACACTGAATAAATATATTTAAAAATATTAAATGATATAATTTCACAACAAGCATCTCTGAGCATATGTTAGAATCATTACTAAAAACGTCAATGTCAAAATCAAAGAGCACATAATGATAAAAATGTATAAAGTAGTAACTTATTTTCAGTAAAAATACCAAAAATACCTAGGAATATCCAAACAATATTATTTCAACATATGAAAAAATAAAAAATAATGTATTTAGCATTATAAGTTAAAGAAGATCTTCTTATAAGCATTAAATATAATTTTAAAATATTGAGTTGAAATAGTATTAGAATAGTATGTGCACTTCCACTTAGAATAGTATGTGCAATTCCATTCGGCTTTTCCCAAATGTAGAAATCAATAAAAATAATTAAAACATGTATAATGAAGAAATTTAGGCAGAATGGTTTTGTTTTAATCTCAGAGAAAATGTGTTCTAGGAGTGTTCTCATTGGGAATAAAATAACTGTATTTATATAATCATGAAAAGAAAGAAATGGGTTGATGGTCATAAAACTCCCTTGGTAGTCAGGCATTGTTAATTTAAAAGTAGGAAGGCAGGGATTGAAGTTAATGAGGGGGTGAGCCACCATGCAATTTAAACTGTTTAACACAAAAGCTGGTAGAAATATGGAAAGAGAGTTCCAGAGGGAGTAATAGAAGAAAAGGTTGTAAATCAGTCTATGAAAAAGAAAAGAGAAAAACAGAACACCGTTTTGGAGGAAATGAGAATCACATAGTTCCATTATTTGATGGATTACAGCAATCAAAGGGATGAGAAATGCCAAATTCAGTCATTTGATAGATTGAAGGAATCACAATAAAGACATAAAGGTAAATTTGTATTTCTCATGAGGATGATCAAAGTGGATTATTAGGTACTCCCATGGCTGTTAAATATTATGTTGACTTTAATTCTTCCCTGGGTGCCTGAAAATGTGTCTTTCCTGATCATAGAGCAAAGTTGCTTCTAGGCCTTTATTTTTAAACAGCCTAAAAGTCAAAATTATATTACCCTCTGGGAGAGAACAGCCATTTTCATAGTAGTTGCTACAGCAAAGATAAAAATTTCACTGTCCACACAGAGTAAATTGAGTGGAAATTGGACAAGACCCACAAGTAGCAGTAATGAAATAATCTGCAAAAAAATTATTCACTTCATTCCTTCTTTCATCTATTTATTTAATAAGCATCACATGCCTACTATGAAATTATTTTAGCCTGTTATAACCCAATGATTAAATGTTAAAACTGACTATTTCAGAGCTTGAATAACTAGTGGCTTTCAAGATTTCTTACCTGAGCTTTTTATAATTTTTAGGTATCAGTTATATGTTGAGGGTCTGTCTCCTTTTATATCATACATCAAATGTATTTATGTGTATCAAAACATTTTTTCAGTCAATTCTAATTTTAAATTAACTTGTTTTGAATTAATACACGTAGTTTACATATAATGGGCAAAAAGCAGTTAAGTAGTAAGAGCATGGATTCCTATAGCCAGGGAAATGCTGGCAATTAGAACTTAGAAAAGCTTGTAGAATCAATGACTTTACACGGTAGGAAGATTTTTTTATGAGGTCGTACTCAATCTGAAAGCAGTTCTTTTCCTGCTACAAGATGGGATTGACTATAAAACTGCTATCATCACAGAACAAACTAGAGGCCTTGAAGACAGACAAAGACAGTTATCAGTGCAACACAGTTTAGGAGGAGTCCAGTCATTCCCAAGTAAAGAAAGAACAAAAACCAAACAAACAAAAACAGTTCAATTATGTGCATTTTCTGATCATACAAAGAGAAAAGTTATCTTCAGATCTACTTCCAATATACAGGAAACATACAATTGAAGAATATAACTTCCTTATTATAAATGTAAATTGTATTTCAAGTGTCAACACTGTACTTACAGAGACAAAATTATTTGCAATTTTAGGGAAACCTTGATAAGTAGAGGTAATATTTCTGCCGCAGAGATATTTGAAAAAGAAAATAATCAGATTATAATTAATATGGAAATAAAGTTAAAACAGGGAGAAAATAGAGGTACTCCTATCCACTACATATAAATAAATGCTTTAGCAGTACTTGTGAGGAAAGTTTAAAAATTGACCTCTATACTATGTGTCTATGTAATTATGATTAACATTTAATCATTTCTGAATTGGTCTTCTTCCTTACTGTCAGATCTACAAATGTCATTCAATCTTTTATTTTAAAAATATAAATCTTTATGGGAAAAGCTTTTCAGTTTTTCCCCACTGAGAATATTTGCTGTGGGCTTTCTGTACATGGCTTTTATGATATTGAGGTATGTTCCCTCTATCCCTACACTGTGGAGAGTTTTAATCAAGAAAAGATGCTGTATTTTGTCAAATGTTTTTTCTGCATCAATTGAAAGGATCATATGATTCTTGTCCTTTCTTTTGTTAGTGTGATGTGTCACGTTGATTGATTTGCAAATGTAGAAGCACCCTTGCAACCCAGGAATAAATCCACTTGGTCATGGTGAATAATCCTTTTAATGTACTGTTGGATCCTATTGGCTAGTATCTTGGTGAGAATTTTGGCATCCATGTTCATTAAGGATATTGGTCTGTAATTCTCCTTTTTGGTGGTGTCTGTGTCTGGTTTTGGGATCAAGGTAATGCTGGCCTCATAGAAAGAATTTGGAAGTTTTCCTTCCATTTCTATTTTTTGAAACAGCTTCAAAACAATAAGTATTAATTCTTCTTTAAATGTTTGGTAGGATTCCCCTGGGAAGCCCTCCAGCCCTGGACTCTTGTTTGTTAGGAGATTTTTGAATACTGCTTCAATTTCTTTGCTGGTTATGAGTCTGTTCAGGTTTTCTATTTCTTCCTGGTTCAGTTTTGGTAGTTTATGTGTTTCTAGGAATGCATCCATTTCTTCCAGATTGCCTAATTTGTTGGCATATAGTTGCCCTTTTCTTTTTTGATAAATCTGGCTAGGGGTTTATTGATCTTACTAATTCTTTCAAAGAACCAGCTCCTAGTTTCATTGATCTGTTCTACTGTTCTTTTGGTTTCTGTTGCATTGATTTCTGCACTGATCTTTATTATTTCTCATCTCCTGTTCGGTTTAGTATTTATGTGCTGTTCTTTCTCTAGCTCCTTTAGGTGTAAGGTTTGGTTGTATATTTGAGACTTTTCTTGCTTGTATTGCTATGTACTTCCCTCTTAGGACAGCCTTTGCTGCATCTCAGAGGTTTGAACAGTTGTGTTTCATTTTCATTTGTTTTCATGAATTTTCAAAATTCTTCTTTAATTTCCTGGTTGAATGTCCATCATTCCAGACTTTAAGCTATATTACAAAGCTGTAATCATCAAGATAGTATGGTACTGGCACAAAAACAGACACATAGATCAATGGAACAGAATAGAAAATCCAGAAACGGACCTTCAACTCTATGGTCAACTAATCTTTGACAAAGCAGGGAAGAATATCCAATGGAAAAAGACAGTCTCTTCAACAAATAGTGTTGGGAAAATTGGACAGCCACATGCAGAAGAATGAAACTGGACCATTTTATTACACCATACACAAAGATAAACTCAAAATGGATGAAAGACCTAAATGTGACACAGGAATCCATCAAAATCCTAGAGGAGAACACAGGCAGCAACTTCTTCAACTTTGGCCTCAGCAACTTCTTGCTAGACACATCTCTAAAGCAAAAATGAACTATTGGGACTTCATCAAGATAAAATCTTTTGCACAGCAAAAGATACAGTTGACAAAACCAAAAGACAATCAACAGAATGGGAGAAGATATTTACAAATGTCTTATCAGATAAAGGGCTAGTATCCAGAATCTATAAAGAACTTACCAAACTCAACACCCAAAGAAAAAAATAATCCAATCAAGAAATGGGCAGACGACATGAACAGATATTTCTCCAAAGAAGACATACAAATGGCCAATAGACACATGAAAAAATGCTCAAGATCTCTCGGCTTGAGGGAAATCCAAATCAAAACCTCAATGAGATACCACCTCACACCAGTCAGAATGGCTAAAATGAACAAGTCAGGAAATGACAGATGTTGGTGAGGATGCAGAGAAAGGGGAACCCTCCTACACTGTTGGTGGGAATGCAAGCTGTTGCAGCCACTCTGGAAAACACTATGGAGGTTCCTCAAGAAGTTAAAAATACAGTTACCCTATGACCTAGCAATTGCACTACTAGGTATTTACCCCAAAAATAAAAATGTAGTGATCTGAAGGTGCACCTGCACCCCAATGTTTATAGCAGCAATTCCACAATAGTGAAACTATGGAAAAAGCCCAGCTGTCCATTGAGAGATGAATAGATAAAGAAGATGTGGTATATATATATACACATATACAATGGAATATTACTCAGCCATCAGAAAGAATGAAATCTTACCATTTACGTTGACGTGGATGGAATTGGAGGTATTATGCTGAGTGAAATAAGTCAGAGAAAGACAATTATACGGTTTCACTCATATGAGTAATATAAGAAACAGAACAGAGGATCATAGGGGAAGGGAGGGAAAATGGAGTGGGAAGAAATCAGAGAGGGAGAAAAACCATGAGACACTCTTACTATGGGAAAGAAATTGAGGGTTTCTGGAGGGGAGGTGGGCTGAGGGGATGGGGTAACTGGGTGATAGGCATGAAGGAAAGCACGTGATGTGATGAGCACTGGGTGTTATATGCAACTCCTTGAATTACAGAATATTATACTGTTCTTACTGTTCTGTGATGTGATCTTTATTCCTAATGTATTTTGCAAATATATAACCTAGTTTTTATTATTTTCCAATATGTGCATGGTATTTAAAAGTTAGCATTTACTGTATATAATTTCACTTATACATATAAAATTCAATGGGCACATAAGCTGTTAAATTTTTGACTGTTAAAATTAAGAAATGGTCTTTGTACATACATCTTTGTGTATTTGGGTGTGGGCATTTTGTAGGAGAAATTTTTAGAAGGGAAATTGCCATGTCAAAATACGTATACATTTTAATTGACTTCCTTAAAAAGGATTTAGTGTATGAAAGCTTCTTTTCCTAATTTTTTACCAACACAGAATATTGTCAGTCATTTCAAACACTTTTTTTTAAGATTTTTATTTATTTATTAGAAGACAGAGAGTGAGAAACAGAACACGAGTGGGGTGAGGAACAGAGGGAGAAGCAGACTCCCTGCTAGAGATGTGGGGCTCAATCCTGGGACTCTGGGATCATGACCTGAACCAAAGGCAAATGCCTAACCGACTGAGACACCCAGGTGCCTCTCAAACACTTTTCAAGGTAATATGTAAAAAGCAGGATTGATTTTTTTTCTTTTACTTGTGATTTCTTGATAATATTGAAAGTTGACCATCTACTCATGCACATGTTGAGTTTCTCCTTTTTTGAATTACTTGTATGTTTCCCCCATTGAAATTAGTTCAGTTAATATTTGCTTATTGTCTGGAGGAACTCTGTAGTTTCTATATTAACCTTTCATCTGTTGAATGCACACTGCTAATATATTCGCACTTAGTCTATCTCATATTTATGGTATTTAGTTTTTGATGGTCTTATAAAGTTAAATGAGCCAATCATTCCTTTATCTTTGAGTTATATATCACTGTTTGAAGAGATATCAAAAATTTGTGGAGGTGTAGTAACAGCATAATTGAATTTATGGCCATAAATAGAATTTGTTCACACCAATTTGTGTTGGAGAGGGGGCTTCTGGGTAGAATTCATCACATGAGCAAAGGAACAGTGATGAAAGAAGAACACACAGGTATGCTCAGGGAAAATATCATTTGGTGTGCTGGAGCTTCAAGTATGAGGTAGGTAGTGGCAGTAAATGGGATTGGAAAAGGTAAGTAGGTAGGATCTCAATACTGGAAAAAATGTGTGCTGTAATCAGAAACTTGGAAATGTGCCTTTTAACAATGAGTAACCACATATGGGGATGTGAAATGGTCATATTTGCATTTTATTAGTAGATTCTGAAAGCTGTAGGAAGGATAGATTTGAGAAATTCAAGGTACAGAGGTGACCTAAGGATCTGTAATAATAGAATAAATGGTGCTCAGCTAAAGTTAGGGTGCTGGAATTTTGAAGGAGAAGAAATGAGATCCTCTGTACTAGTATCGAAAGGTGCTAAATTAAAAAAAAATCAAATACTGTTTGTCTATCTAAATTTTTTATAAAGATTTTATTTATTTGACAGAGAACACAAGCAGGGGGAGCCGCAGGGAGAGGGGGAGAAGCAGGCTCCCCACTGTGCAGTGAGCCCTACATGGAGCTCAGCCCCAGGACCCTGGGCTCATTATCTGAGCCAAAGGTAGACTCTTAACTGACTGAGCCACCCAGATGCCCTTCTTCTACCTAAAAGTCTTTAGGTCCTGTTGTCCATGTTCAATAATATGCCACAAAAAGCTGAAATCACCACTGGAATATTTTCTACTGACAATGTTTAGAAAGCTTATGCTACTTCTATATAATATTTTGTATAATTTAATATATAATACCAATGTGATTTATGAATAAAAACATAAATGTATGATTAATTTTTCTTTACTCTTAAAAAAGCAAAATTCAACTGAGTAAATTTGAAGATCAAATTGGCTTTGTTTAAATGATTCATAAATCTATCAAGTAGAGGAAAACTGTAGAGTTGTATAGAGTGGAAAGTTTTATAGGGAGAAAAGGGTGAGGTAAGAAAGTTATTAAAAAAAAAAAAAAAAGGAATGTTCCAGGCAAGGTCACTTTCCATTAGGGGGAAGAATAGAAGATTTTATGCAGATTACCTCATCTTACTTTGGAGGATGGAGAGGGCCTCTGTGACTGATTACCTCATTGGGGCTGATCAGAAAATTCCTGACTGGTTAAGACTTAACACTTCTGGGAGAGGTTGAAACTGCCATTAGATTGGGTCCTGTGGTTTTCTTAACAATTCTTCCCTTATGATCAGTTAAAAACTTAAGGCATTGGTGATACTCTCAGCTACTGGTCTGCACTTCTTGTAGTTTTTACTGATCCTGTGTGTGATATTCACAGGTCATGGGTGTTTGTTTTTCTGAACCCTTGTGATATTCATAGGCCACAATTTAGGTCCACAATCCTTAAGTTATGTTCTTCACTTTTCTGATGTTCTAATCTTAGAACATCTGCTTGGTATTTAGTGGCTGTGAATAGACATTTAAAGCTTTTGAGAGGATACAATGCACCAGGGAGATTATTATGATAAATATAAGCAGGATAATTCCCAGATTTGGAGTGTACTTCAGAACCATGGTCAAGATCCAAACCAAAGAAAATGCCAATTGAAGAAGTCACCCTTTGAAGCCAAGCGCCGTATTTAGTGATCTTTTGTAACTGAGTTTTAACTTTCACGGAAGTGTTAATCCAGATACAGCTGGTGGTGGTAGCCACAGCACAGGCACCTCCTTGCTCACCTAAAAGATAATCAAGGGCTATCCTATTATCAGGAACTATTTTGACTAGAGAATTTAAGGATCTTTGTTGGACCACTATTGTTTTAACAGCAGATTCTGCAATAATTTTAAGATTTAAGAAGTTTTTTTTTAAGATTTTATTTATTTATTCGAGAGAGAGAGAATGAGAGACAGAGAGCACGAGAGGGAAGAGGGTCAGAGGGAGAAGCAGACTCCCTGCTGAGCAGGGAGCCCGATGTGGGACTCGATCCCGGGACTCCAGGATCATGACCTGAGCCGAAGGCAGTCGCTTAACTGACTGAGCCACCCAGGCGCCCGGATTTAAGAAGTTCTTGATCATAGACTTATTTATATTTATCCCTAACCAGGTAAATAGGGACCTGCCAAAAGGAATCAATTTTTTTAAAGATTTTATTTATTTATTTGACACAGAGAGAGAGAGAGTGAGAGAGAGAGAGCACAAGCAGGATGAGCAGCAGGCAGAGGGAGAGGGAGAAGCAGGCTCTCCACTGAAAAGGGAGCCCGATGCGGGACTCGATCCCAGGACCCTGGGATCATGACCTGAGCCGAAGGCAGCCGCTTAACTGACTGAGCCACCCAGGCACCCAGGAATAAATTTTGAATCACAAAGCCTCCTGGTAGGTTCTTTTTAACTCAATAATGTAAATTCAGGGAGTTGACCGATGAGATGTTTTCTTTTGCTTGTGAAAAATTAGGGGCACAGTTAGATTTTCTCCCAGCTTGAAATAAAAGGTGTTGTTGTTGTTGTTGTTTAATTCTAGAGCTCATCCTCCACCCCCTCACTGAGCAATGGCCTGGAAAATATAGATGAGGAGGGGCACCTGAGTGGCTCAGTCGTTAAGTGTCTGCCTTTGGCTCAGGTCACGATCCTGGGATCCTGGGATCGAGCCCCGCATCAGGCTCCTGGCTCAGCAGGGAGCCTGCTTCTCCTTCTCCCTCTGCCTCTCCCCCTGCTCGTGCTCTTTCTCTCTATCTCTGTGTCTCAAATGAATAAATAAAATCTTTAAAAATAAAAAAAAGAAAATCTAGATGAGGACATTATCTTTCCAGGCCAGATAACGGAAAGGAAAAGAAACATTTAAAGTATGAAGTTTTAATTTGCTGTCTTGGGTAGAAGCAGTCTAACTCAATGTTAGCTATTTATCTTCCTTGGCAATTGGATTTAGAAGTCTCCAGCATCAGGTGGAACCTACTATAGTTGTGTGATGTGTACCCAAAAGCCTTAGTACCTCCTAGTTGTGCAGCATTATCAGTAGTCACAAACGCTTAGTAAGGTCCTTTCCAACTGGGCATGTGAGCTGTTTTGCTCTGATGATGTTTCCAAAATAATAATCACATCAACAGGTTGTGATCAACAGGATCCTTTAAATTGGAATCCAGGAAGTCTTCTTTAATCTGTTAATAGTCTTGAGCATAAGATATTAGAGACTTACAATAGCTGCTCATACCAGCATAATACCATCTAGGTCCATCCATCTTTTCAAAAATGCAAGTTCTCATTCTTTTTTATGGCTGAATAATATTACTCTGTGTGTATGTGTGTTTATGAATCACATCTTTGTCCATTCATCCATTGGTGGGTATTTGGGTTGCTTCCATATCGTGATTATTCTAAATGTTGCAATAAACATAGGAGTGTATATATCTTTTTGAACTAGTATTTTCATTTTCCTTGGGTAAATTCTCAGCAGTGGAAGTACTCGGTCCTACGGAATTTCCATTTTTAATTTTCAGGGGAATCTCTATACTGTTTTCCACAGTGGCTATACCCATTTACATTCCCACTAATGGTATGTGAAGGTTCTTTCCTCCACATCCTTACCAGCACTTGTCATTATCTTTTTGATATTAGCCATTCTGACGAGTGTGAGGTGGTATCTCATTGTAGTTGTGATTTGCATTTCCTGATGATTAATGATGTTGAGCATCTTTCCTAGTACCTGTTGGCCAGCTCTGTCTTCTTTGGAATAATGTCTATTCTGCCAATTTTTTAATCAGATTGTTCTTTATTTCTTTTTCTTTTTTTTTTTTTTTTGGTGTTGTGTTTTGTAAGCTGTGTGTGTGTGTGTGTGTGTGTGTGTTCTCTATTTTTGCTATTAACCTCTTATTGGATATATCATTTGCAAATATCTTCTCTCATTAAGTAGGTTGCCTTTTGTTTTACTGATGGTTTTCTTTGCTGTGTAAAAGCTTTTCATTTTGGTGTGGTCCCAGTATTTATTTTTGCTTTTGTTTCTCTTGCCTGAAGAGACCTATCCATAAATATGTTGCTAAGGTTGATGTCAGAGAAATTACTGCCTATGTTTTCTTCTAGGGGTTTTATGGTTTCAGAACTCACATTTAGATGTTCAATCCATTTTGAGTTTATTTTTCTGTATGGTGTAAGAAAGTGGTCCAGTTTTCTCAACACCATTTATTGAAGAGACTGTCTTTTCCCCATTGTATATTCTTGCCTCCACTATCATCAATTAACAATATAGGTGTGAGTTTACTTCTGGGCTTTTGTATTGTATGGATGGAGGTTTCTGTGATTTGTCCTCTATAACCTACTGTCCAGACCTGCACATACACAGGCAGGCTAAAGAATGTTGTTTGTGAGACTTGAGCTTCATGAGTGACCTTGGGAGTCTGATTAGTTGACATTAGCTGGCCTCCAGGTTAGAATTGGCCCTTCTGGTCTGGACTCCATGAGCAATGAATTTTGCCTTATGTCCCCATCCACTCCCCAGAATGGCATTTGGGAGGGGAGGCAAACCCACCTAGCCCAGGCTCCTTGAGTATGTAAAGACATGATAACATAGGAATGCAGCTGGCTCCAAATTGCACATAGGCAAACAAATGTTTAACTTCAGACCCCATCATTTGCCCTACAAATGTGGCCCTTATGGGAATGGTCATTTGGAAGTCTCACCTGAGGGGAGGATGCTCCACTCAGGCCTCTCAATTGGGAGTCAGCCTGGCTATTTCCATGGGGTTTCCCCAGCTGATGAAGTTGGATGTTTTAAGTATCCGATTTGATGTAACTGTCTTATTCTCCTTTACAGCTTACTGTTGCCCTCATGTATGTGCAGATTTCCCTTTTTTCCTTTCTGTTTCTATTAGATTTTTATAATGTCAATAAAGTGTTTTCCCCTTCAAAACTGAGAGTATGACTGCCATGACAGCTTTCTATCCCATTCCACTCATCTGTGTGTCTGTTTTTGTTCCAGTATGATATCATTTTGATTAGTATTGCTTTTGGTGTATCTCAAAATCTGGGATTGTCATACTTCAAGATTGCTTTGGCTATTAGAGATGTTTGTGGTTCCATACAAATTTTAGGATAATTATTTCTAGTTCTGTGAAAAATACTGTTAGTATTTAGAGAGAGATTACCTACATCTGTAGATTGCTTTGGGTAGTATGGACATTTTAACCATATCAACTCTTCCAGTCCATGAGTATAGAATCATCTTTCCATTTTTTTATATTGTCTTCCATTTCTTTCATCAGTGTTTTATAGCTTTCATCATATAGGTCTTTTACCTCCTTGGTTCAGTTTATTCCTAGCTATTTTATTCTTTCTGGTGCAATTAGAAATGGGGATGTTTTCTTAATTTTTCTTTGTACTTTGTAATTAGTGTATAGGAATGCAACAAATTTCTGTATAGTAATTTTGTATCCTGCAAATTTACTGAATTCATTTATCAGTTCTAATAGTCTTTTGGTGGAGTCTTTATGGTTTTCTATTTATAGTATCATGTCATCTACAAATAGTGACAGTTTTACTTATTCCTTATAAGTTTGGATGTCTGATTGCCATGGCTAGGACTTCCAGTACAATATTGAATAAAAGTGATGAGGTAGACATCCTTGTCTTGTTCCTGATCTTAGAGGAAACACTTGCAGTGTTTCCACATTGAATATGATGTTACTGTGGGTTTTTCATATATGGCTTTTATTATGTTGAGGTATGTTCCCTCTAAATCCAGGCTGTTGAGAATTTTTATGGTGAATGAATATTGTATGTTGTCAAATGCTCCTTCTGCATCTATTAGATGATCATATGGCTTTTACTTTTCTTCTTCTTAATGTTAATGCATCACATTCATTGGTTTGTAAATATTGAACCATCTTGCATCCTCAGAATAAACACCATTTGATGATGCTGAATGATCCTTTTGATGTATTGTTGAATTTGGTTTGCTAATATTTTGTTGATTATTTTTACATCTATGTTAGAAATGTTCGACCTGTAGTTTTTTGGTAGTGTTTTTGTCTAGTTTTGGTATCAGAGTAATGCTGACCTCAAATTTGGAAGTTTTCCTTCCTCTTCTATTTTCTAGAATAGTTTGAAAAGAATAGGTATTAACTTCTCTTTACATGTGTGGATTTATTCATTTCTTCTAGGGTGTCTAGTTTGGTGGCATATAACTTTTCATGGTTTTCTCTTATAATTCTATGAATTTGTGTTATTTGTTATTACTTTTACTCTTTTGTCTGATTTTTCTTTCTGAGTGAGTCTGCCTAAAGATTTATCAATTTTTTAAAAGATTTATTTATTTATTTATTTGACAGAAAGACAGCGAGAGAGGGGACACAAGCAGGGGGAGTGGGAGAGGGAGAAGCAGGCCTCCCGCCAAGCAGGGAGCCCAATATGGGGCTCAATCCGAGGGCCTGGGATCATGACCCAAGCTGAAGGCCGACACTTAATGACTGAGCCACCCAGGTGCCCCAAGATTTATCAATTTTAACTTTTCAAAGAATCTGCTTTGTTTCATGATCTTTCCTATTTTTATCTCTATTTCTGCTCTTATCTATATTATTTCCTTCCTTCTACTAAACTTAGACTTTGTGGTTTTTCTGTTATTAGTTCCTATAAATGTAAGATTACATTAATTGAGATTTTTCTTGTTTCTTGAGGTATCACTATACCACTGTGTATCATTATATCACTATAAATTTCTCTCTTAGAACTACTTTTGCTGCATCCCAAAGATTTTGTTTGTTGGATTTTCATTTTCATTTATCTCTATGTATTTTTTTCATTTCCACATTATTTATTGACCCATTGGCTGTTTAATAGCCTGTAATTTAGCCTCTCTATATTTGTGTTTCTTCTAGTTTCCTCTTGTGATTAATTTCTAGTTCCATACTATTTCTGATTGGAAAAGATGCATGATAGGATTTCAGTCTTCTTAAATTTATTGAGATTTGTTTTGTAGCCTAACATGTGATCTGTCTTGGAGAATGTTCTGTATGGACTTGAAAATATTGTGTATTCTGTTGTTTTTTGGATAGAATGTGCTGTATATATCTGTACATCCATCTGGTCTAAAGTACTGTTCAAAGACACTTTTATTTTCTGACTAGATGATGTATCCATTGATATAAGTGGAGTGTTAAAGTCCTATATTATTACTATCAATTTTACCCTTTACATCTAATATTTGTTTTCTGCATTTAGGTGCTCTAATGGTGGGGTATATTTAAAATTATCATATCCTCTTGTTGATTGACCCCTTTATCATTATGTAATGCCCTTTTATTGTTTTGTTTTGTTTTATGGTCTTTAAAGTTTATTTTGGGAATGCCTGGGTAGCTCAGTTGGTTAAGCATCTCCCTTTGGTCAGGTCATGATCCCAGGGTCCTGAGACAGAGTTGCACATCGGCCTCTCTGCTCAGCAGGGATCCTGCTTCTCCCGCTGCCTGCTCCACTGCTGCTCTTCCTGCCTGTGTGCTCTGACAAATAAACTTTATTTTTAAGAATTTTTTTTTTAAGATTTCATTTTGTCTGATATAACTATTACTATACTGGAATTTTTTTTTTTTTTTTTGCTTCCATTTGCATGGACTTTTTTTCTATCCTTTCATTTTCAGTGTATAGGTCTTCAGGTCTGAAGTGGGTCTCTTGTAGGCAGTATATAGGTGGGTCTTGTTTTTTTTTTATCCATTCCACCACTCTACATCTCTTGATTGGAACATTCATACCATTTACATATAAATTATTGATAGGTATGTACTTATTGCCATTTTGTTAATTTTTTTCCTTTTTTTTTTTTTTTTGTAGTTCTCTGTCCCTTCTATTCTCTTCTTGTGATTGATGATTTTGTGTAGTGTTATGCTTGGCTTTCTCTTATTTTTTGTGTATTATAAGTTCTGGTTTTGTGTTACCATGAGGTTCATATATAACATCCTAAGTATATAGCAGTCTATATTAAGTTGATGGTCACTTGTTAGAATAAATTCTAAAAGAAGTTTTTTTAATTTCCCTTTCATGTTTTTATATATGTTTTCATATTTTATATATCTTTATTCATAATTTTCTCCTAATTATGGCCTTTCTTTTCCACTTAAAGTCCCTTTACTATTTACTGTATGACCAATTTAGTGGTGGTAAACCCATTTTTGTTTTTCTGGAAAACTCTCTCTCCTTCCATTCTGAGTGATAACCTTGCCAGGAGAGTATTCTTGGTTGTAGTTTTTTCTTCCTTTCAGCACTCTGATTATATCATGCCACTCTCTTGCGGCCTGCAAAATTTCTGCTGAAAATTCAGATGATAGCCCTATGGGGTTTCCCTTGTAAACTTTTCCTTGAAAATTCTCTTTGTCTTTAAACTTTGGCATTTTAATTATTGTGTGTCATGGTGTGGATTTCTTGGGTTCATTTTGTTTGGAACTTTCTGTACTTCCTGATACTAGATTCTTTTCTTTTGCAGTTTGGGAGAGTTTCATCTATTATATCTTCAAATAACTTTTCTGCCCTTCTCTCTCTTCTCCTTCTATGACCCTTATATGTGAATATTTGTTTGCTTGATGTTGCCCAAAATATTCCTTAAGCTATCTTCATTTTTTAAAGTTCTTCTTTTTGCTGTTCAACTTGACTGCTTTCCATTACCCTGTCTTCCAGATCAATGATCCATTCTTCTGTATCTTTTAGTCTATTGATTTCTTCTAATGTATTTTTCATTGCAGTTATTGTATTCTTCAACTCTGGTTCTTTATATTTTCTGTCTTTTATTGAAGTTCCAAGTGGTTTCACTCTTCTCTCCAGTCTACTGACCATTTTTATGATCATTACTCTAAATTCTTTTATCAGACATATTGCATATTTCTGTTTCATTTAGTTACTTTTCTGAGATTTTGTCTTGTTCTTTCATTTGGAGCATATTACTCTGTGTCCTCATTTTGTTTAACTTTGTTTTGTTTCTATGAATTAGGCAGAACAGTTGCTTCTCCTAAACTTGAAGGAATGGTCTTATATATGGTCATCTCCTGTATAGACTGTGTGGTGGCTGGTGACTGGGATGACTGGAGCCCACCCAGAGGGCACCCTGGCAGGACAGCTGAAGTGGGTATAGGACAGGGTGTCCCAGGGTACTCACTGCAAGGGGTACCCGAGTGGGAGCAACTGGAGTCATGGCTGATATGGACCAGGGTGACCTGGGGTATAATAGGCAGGAAATACTGGTGGGGGTGGCCCTGGCTGAAGACAAAATAGGCATGAGCAAGGAAGTCCTAGAGCACCCCATTCCACGTATTCCTTAGCAAGCCATCCGGAGCCAAAGTTTTACAGGCCTGAGTGTTCCAGTGCTTTGTGCTGGTGTCACCTTGGCATGATGGATAGAGTTATAGTGAATGCTGACCAGAGGTGTCCCAGTGTGTGCCACACTGAGGCTGCCTTAGTGGAACAGTTGGGGATGGTAGATCATAGGCCAGCAAAGGCATCCAGATCCCATAATCAAGATGGACTGTTAACTGTGTTGCTCATTATGCTCTCCAACCCAAAGAGTTCTAGCAGCTACCCCATTGTTTGGCAGGGTTCTAGAGACAGTTCTTCTTTATCCTACTTACTCCTTTAAACTATACCTTTGTCCTATGCCCCAGGGCATCTGGAGCTGGTGGGGGCTAGACTCCAGGGATGGCTGAGGCAGCAGGCCAACTGTGGCATCCAAACCCTGTTCCCATCTGTACCATTAAGATGGAGAGGAAATGTGAACCATGGATTTGCTGGCTCCTCAGACCCAGAGAGTTCCAGCAGCTCTACCTGTGTTTGGCAAAGTTCTAGGGCTGGATCTTTTATATTCTGGTTGCTCCTTTAGTCTGTGGATTTTTTTTCTGTGCCCCAGGGTACATGTATCGATTCATGATTCATCAGCACTATCCCTCCTACTGTTGCTCGCAGCATGAGGTGGGATTCCCGTTTGTACTGTGTCTCTGTCTCTCATGCTGTTCTCTATGTGGTCTATCTTTTGTTGCACAGAAGCTATTCAGTCAGCCTTCTTCGGTAGGAATTACTCTATAAATAGGTTGAGACTTGTTATGTCTGGGAGGGGGTGAGTTCAGGGTCTTCCTACATTGCCACCTTGGATTGGAACCCCAGAGAGGTAATTCTTATCAAAATAAACAAAATGAGGGGAAAGGTCATTTGGAACTTGACTTGGTAAGGACAAATACAAATCATGTCTTCTCTACAAATATTAGAAAAAGCTTTATGCATCTACACAGATAACCTTAACTTATTCCACCAACCCAAAAAACAAACTCACACTGACCTTTTATAACTAGTGAATTTTGTATGTATTGCATGGTAGTAATTTTAAAATGGAAGCTATAAGTTAGCTGAGTATGTTCACGTATGTTGTAGATATGTGGCGTTTTCTACCTCTGGGTAGTATTACTAGAATTCATACAAGAACTCTAGTTGGTTGGAAGGCAAGCACCTGTAAGGATTAAGCACTCTGAAACCTTCAGAAAGATAGATACCAACCCAAATGTTATTCAAGTTCATGTGACCCTAAAAAATATTTAATATGAAAGCCAGCTTAAGGTTGAAAGTCTAATTAAAACTTATGTCTTTAGAGTTATCAACATTAAATATACAACTTTTATTTTACCAGAGTTTACTAGCCAAATAAGTTTGTTATCCCACACAAGATCAACCATAAAATAGCTTAGGATAATAGCTGACTTTACCTAGAAAAAACTTCATTATGTATTAGACAATCTAAACAGAATTACTAAGAACAAGTGAATTAAATAGATGTAAGCAAGATAAAAGTTTTCATAAATGAACTCAGCAATATTTATGTCTACTTTCCAAATCTTTTGGTAACCTAAAATATTGAGGTTTCTCGGAGTTAGGTTAAATGATGAGTAAATTCATCAAAATATCTAGATCATTTCCTAATAAGACAAAATACTAAAGAATTATCAGTATAGGTTTATTTACTTTTGGTTTCTTATTTCACAGAAACTAAAGCAATATTTGGGTGTGTTAATGCTACACTGGAAAAAAAAACCCTATGCTTCCAGAAATTATGAAATGTATTCAAAAATTTCCAAATTTAAAGAATGCTGGTATAACAGATCACAATTGGTTCTTAGTTTTCACTAGAAATTAAGATTCTGAGGTTTAAGAATTCTAAGTGATGTATACCATTAAAGCTAGTAGAAATAATATCTCCATGTGCTAGAAAATGGGATGTCTTTTCAGTAAGAAAGGGTATAAGAAATGGAAATGCATTTTTCGTTGAGGGCAAAGAAAGTAATTTTTTCCTAAAATAAGGCTGGTTGTTTAAAGAGGAAAAATACAGTTGTAGAAGGTTTGTGGAAAAGGAATATTTGAAAAGGAATATTTGAAAAGGAATTTTACTGTATGGCCAAGGTGGCTAAGATTGAAATGAATTTATTTAAAAATGGGTTTTAAAATCAAAAGTAAGCTGGTACATATTTAGGTTTTTTTTTTTTTTACTCTATGAAAAGTTTTCTTGGACTTTTGCTCTGCTTTTGATAATATTTTAAAGGTAAAGAAACTTTCACAATCAAATTTCATAATCATCTGTGATTCTGTTTCATCAAGTGTTTTAAAACCTTTTTAAAACATTTTTATCTGGAATTTAACAGGGGATTTGTTAAACCAGTTAGGCTTATTTAATATGTAAATTACATGGGAAGTATTGTGAAATAAGTAATACTAAGGTTTCTTTATATTGCATTTGCAAGATTGTGGCACATGTGGATGAAGTCCATTCTGCTTTGGTGGGGGGGGGAAGGAGGCCCCTAATTGCCAGACTACTGCCATCTTCACATCCATCTACACCTGAATCAGAAATTAAGACAGGTAAATGGTGACTCTAAGTTAAAGAACAATTGGGGCTGTGGAAAATCCAAAATGGCTGCTTTGGGTACTTCCAGCTCCTTGACAAATCTCATTTTTTTGTTGTTGTTTTTTACATTCCTTTACCCATCATAATGCCCTAAAGAAGACTCAAATTACAGAGAGTAGCAGTAAGGTTGCAGAGTAGGAGGGTCCTGAGCTCTTATCATCCCAGGAACACATTGAGATAACAACTAAATTTATACAACTACATCTGAAAATGACCTGAAGACTGGCATAACAGATCTTCCGTAGCTAGTTGTAGAGAGAAGGCCACATCAGAAAGGGTAAGGGGCTGAGATGGTGTTGGGAACCAAACCCCCAGTGCAAATAACCACAAACGGGAGTTAAATAACAAGCATGCAGAAGCAAAAGGAGGTACCACCACTATTAGGGACCTGCATTAGGAAGACAAGGAACAGAGAACTACAACCAGAAGACAGTTAACAGAATGGCAATAATTACTTTAAATGTAAATAGTATAAATGCTCCAATCAAAAGATATGGGGGCACCTGGGTGTGCAGTTGGTTAAGTGTCTGATGCTTGGTTTCATCTCAGGCCATGATCTCAGGGTCATAAGATTGAGCCTCACATGGGCGCCTGGGTGGCTCAGTTGGTTAAGCGACTGCCTTCGGCTCAGGTCATGATCCTGGAGTCCCGGGATTGAGTCCCACATCAGGCTCCCTGCTCAGCAGGGAGTCTGCTTCTCCCTCTGACTCTCCTCCCTCTCATGCTGTCTCTCATTCTCTCGCTCTAAAATAAATAAATAAAATCTTTAAAAAAAAAAAAAAAAAGATTGAGCCTCACATCAGGCTTTGTGCTCAGCACAGAGTCCACTTAGGATACTCTCTCTAAAACAAATCTTAAAAAAAAAAAAAAGTGGTGGAATGGATTAAAAAACAATACCCATCTATATGCAGTCAAACCTGAAGACACATACAAACTGAAAGTAAAGGGATAGAAAAACATTTACCTTGCAAATGGAAGCAAAAGTATATAACAATAGAAGGCATTAAATAATGATAAAAGATCAATCCAACAAGAGGACATAATAGTAAATATCAATGCACCTAAATACATTAAGCAAAAATTAACAGATATAAAGGGAAAAATGAAAGTAATAGGATAGTAGGGGACTTTGACACTCCACTTACATCATGGATATATTATCCAGACAGAAAATCAACAAGAGAAACTGTGGCTTTTTTTTTTTTTTTAAAGATTTTATTTATTTATTAGAGAGCGAGCGAGAGAGAAACAGCATGAGAGGGGAGAGAGTCAGAGGGAGAAGCAGGCTCCCCGCTGAGCTGGGAGCCCGATGTGGGACTCGATCCCAGGACCCCGGGATCATGACCTGAGCCGAAGGCAGTCGCTTAACCAACTGAGCCACCCAGGCGCCCGAAACTGTGGCTTTAAGCAACACATTAGACCAGATGGACCTAACAGATATAAACACAACATTCTGTCTAAAAACAGTAGAAACATCAGAATACTTTTTTTTTAGGTGCTTATGGAATGTTATCCAGGAAAGATCACATTTTAGGCTACAAAACAAGTCTGAATAAATTTAAGAAGGTTGAAATCATATCAAGCATCTTTTCTGACTACAACAGTACAAAACTAGGTATGTTACAAGAAAAAAAACACAAACATATGGAGGCTAAAGAACATACTGCTAAATAACTAGTGAATCAACAAATACATGGAGACAGAAATAAAAACACAGTGGGCCAAAATCTTTAGTTCCCTGTTAGAACTGTTTTTGCTAAGAACCATAGCAATATAGGCCTACCATAAGAAATGAAGATCTCAAATGAACAACCTAACTGTACACCTAAAGGAAATAGAAAAAAAAATGTCCAATGCTAGTAGAAATAAGGAATTAAGATCAAAGCAAAAATAGAAACTAGAAAACCATGGGAAAAATCAATAAAACCAAGAGCTAGTTCTTTGAAAAGATTAATAAAATTAATAAATCTTTAGCCAGATTCATCAAGAAAAAAGTGGACACAAAATTAGAAAAGAGAAATACAAAGGATTGTAAGAAAGTACTATGAAGTTATATGCCAACAATTGAACTTAGAAGAAACCTAAAAGAAATGGATACATTCCTAGGAACATACAATCTTCCAAAACTACATCAGGAGGAAATAAAAAATCTGAACAGACTACTACTAACAAAATGGAATCAGTAAAAAAGAGCAAACAAAAAACCCTCCCAGCAAACAAAAATCCAGTACCAGATGGATTCATGGGTGAATTCTACCAAACATTTAAAGAAGAGTTAATTCCTATTCTGCTTGAAAAAAATAGAAGGAAAGCTTTCAAATACATTCTATAAGACCAGCATTACCCTGATACCAAAACCAGACAAGGACAATACAAAAGAGAAAACTATAGGCCAACATCCTTGATGAATATAGATGCAAAAATCATCAACAAAATATTAGTGAAGTGAATTCAACAATACATTAAAAGAATCATTCCCCTCAATCAAGTGGGATTTATTCCAGAGACATATGAATGGTTCAGTACTTGAAAATCAATCAGTGTGATATACCACATCAAGAAAACAAGAGATAAAAATCATTTGATCAACTCAGTAGATGTAGAAAAGTCATTTAACAAAATTAAACATTTGTTCATGATAAAAACTCTCAACAAAGAATAAAGGCTATATATGAAAAACCCACAATTAATATCATACTTAATAGAGGAAAACTCAACTTTTCACTAAGATAAGGAAGAAAACAAGCCTATCCACTCTTGCCATTTTTAGTCAACATAGTACTAGAATTCTTAGCCCTAGCAATCAGACAAGAAAAACAAAAGGTATCCAAATTGGTAAGGAAGAAGTAAAACTCATTATTTGCAGATAACATGATACTATAAATAGAATACCATAAAGACTCCAGCAAAAACTATTAGGAGTAATAAATGAATTCAGTAAAATTGCAGGATGCAAAATTAATATAGAGAAATCTGTTGCATTCCTATATATTAACAAATTAGAAAGAAAAATTAAGAAAACATTCCCATTTACAGTGTACCACAAAGAATAAAATACCTAGGAATAAACTTCACAGGGAGGTGAAAGACCTATCTGCTGAAAACTATTAAATACTGATGGAAGAAACTGAAGATGATACAAATAGATATTCCATACTCATGGGTTAGAAGAATATAGTGAAAATGTCCATATTACCCAAAGCAATCTATAGATTCAATACAATCCTATCTAAATACCAACAGCATTTTTCACATAACTAGAACTAATTATCCTAAAATTTATATGGAACCACAAATGACCTCTAATAGCCAAAACAATTTGGAGAAGGGTGAACAAAGCTGGAGGTATCACAATCCCAGATTTTGAGATATAGTAAAAAGCTACAGTTATCAAAATAATATCATACTGGCACAAAAACATACACACAGATGAGTGGAATATGATAGAAAGCCCAGAAGTAAACTCACACCTGTATGGTTAACTGATGACAATAGAGGCAAGAATATGCAATAGGGAAAAGATGGTCTCTTTAACAAATGGTTTGGGAAAACTGGGCCACTTTCTTACACCATACACAAAAATAAACTCACAATGGATTGAACATCTAAATATGGGTCCTGAAACTGTACAATTCCTAGGAGACTGGCAATAATTTCTTTGACATCAGTCTTAACATTTTTCTAGATACATCTCTTCAGGCAAGGGAAATAAAAGCAAAGATAAACTATTGGGACTACAACAAAATAAAAAAGCTTTTGCACTGCAAAGGAAACCATCAACAAAGTGAAGACAGCCTACTTAATGAGATTTTTGCAAGTGAGAAATCCAATAAGGGATTAATATCCAGAATACATAAAAACTCATACAACTCAACACCAAAAAAACAAATAATCTGATTTAAAAATGAACAGAGGACCTCAATAGACATTTTTTTCCAAAGAAGATATACTTATAGCCAACAGACACATGAAAAGATGCTCAACATCACTCATCATCAGGGAAATGCACATCAGAACCACAACCTCACACCTGTCAGGTTGGCCAGAATCAAGACGACAAGAAATAACAAATGGTGGTGAGGAAGTGGAGAAAAAGGAAACAAACCTCTGCAACTGTCAGTGGGGATGGAAATTGGTGCAGAAACTATGGAAAAATTAAAAATAGAAATACCATATGATCCAATAATTCTGGATAATTACCCAAAGAAAAGTACTTCATTTGAAAAAAAATATATGTACCCTTTTGTTTATTGTAGCATTATTGACAATAGTCAAAATGTGGAAGCAACCCAAGTGTTCATCGATAGATGAATGGTTAAAGATGTTATATATAAAGAGAATATTACACAACCATATAAAAGAATGAGATCTTGTCATTTGCAACAACAGAGATGAACCTAGAGATTATTATGCTAAGTGAAGAGACAAATACCATATGATTTAACTTATGTGTGGAACTTAAACAAATGTAAAAGTAAACAGAAAGCAGAAACAAATGCATAAATAGAACTGATGGTTGTCAAAGGGCGGAGGCTTAGGGGATGGGCAAAATGGGTAAAGGGGAATGGAAGATAAAGGCCCCCAGTTGCAGAGTGAGTAAGTCATGGGAATAATAGGTACAGCATAGGGTATATAGTCAGTGGTATTATAATGGTGTTGTATGGTGACAGATTGTAGCTGTACTTATGAGCATAGCATAACCTATAGGCTTGTGGAATCTACACCTAAAACTAATATTGTATGTCAGCTATACTTTGGTTTAAAAAAAAAAATCATCTCCCTGAAGTTTGCGTTTAAAAGAGATGGTAGATAAGCATTCCTGAGAAGACCAGATAGAACATTGAACAATTACATTTTAATGCACAGGGGAGAAAAGCAAAGTCCTCCTAGAGGAACTTTTGTTCCTTCAAGGCCATAATTTTTATAATACTTACAAGCATTTTGAGATAAATAGGAGAGGTTTGGGTATTGGTAAGAAGGATGGGTTATCTTTGAATTGATTCTGGCCCTATAAAGACTAGATTTGTGGGATGCCTGGGTGGCTCAGTTGGTTAAGCGTCTGCCTTTGGCTCAGGTCATGATCCCAAGGTCCTGGGATCGAGTCCCACATCAGGCTCCTTGCTTGGCAGAGAGCCTGCATCGCCCTCTACCTGCTCTGCCTGCCACTCCCCCTGCTTGTGCTCTCTCTGACAAAAAAATAAAATCTTTAAAAAAAAAAAGACTAGATTTGTAAAACAAGGATAGCTATTTTTAATTCCTCAAAGAATTATTTTGCCACTTGAATCATATCAAAGGACTAACAGATGCATCCACCTATAAGAATGTTTTTACCTCTGATACATTGAGATTAGGGGAAAAGTCCTAAAAAGAAAAAAATTATATCAAGCTCTGAATATCAGCTTCCAATTTGGCCAAATTTCTGATCATAGAGTTATGAAGTCCTTTCTAATATCTTGTCAGGCTTCAGCAAGGACAAACAGTAAATATTTCTGGCAGTATTAAACAATCTTATGGACTCAAGAGGTGTCATCAAAGAGTATGCAAAAGATACTGTCTTCATAAGATCTAGAGTCTCTCCTAAAGATAGCCAGAGAAACAACCAACAACCTGTGTGTCCCAGGCGGGTAGAAAAGTCAAACCCTGTTCTTGGGACATGGAACGAAACAAGCCAGAAGGAAATAGCTATTTACAGAGAAGGATCAATAACCAGTGGGTCTGGATTTAGAGAGGAAGGGACAATGTGAAATTTTACTTCCCTTTCTCTACCAGGCTCAGGAGGTATTCTGTTTATAAAAACTCTTCAGCATCCCCCCTAGGTTCAAGAAATATTTTAACTATGGTCCTTAGTTTGGCCTTTGACCAATGAACAAAAAATACCTCAAGAAGATCAGCTATAGCCTTGAGTGGTCCTATTCTAAAAGGTCACTGTTTAATAGTCTCTGTAAAGTAGAAGGGCAACTTACTTTTTTAATCTCATTTAAATTCAGTTAACATATAGTGTATCATTAGTTTCAGATGTAGAGTTCAGTTATTCATCAATTACATATAACACCCAGTGCTCATTACATCACATGCCCTCCTTAATGCCCGTCACCCAGTTACTCCATCCCCCGCACCACCTCCCCTCCAGCAACCCTCAGACTGTTTCCTATAGTTAAGAGTCTCTTATGGTTTGTTTCCCTCTCTGATTTCATCTTATTTTATGTTTCCCTCCCTTCTCCTATGATCCTCTGTTTTGTTTAAATTCCACATGGAAAGATTTCATTCTTTTTGATGGCTGAGTAATATTCCATTATGTTTATTACTATCTCTTCTTTATCCATTCATCTGTCGATGGACATCTGGGTTCTTCCATAGGCGATTTAAACAAAAGATCAATAGGACAAATGCTCAAAGGATAGAGGGCAGCAGTAGGAGTTATATCAGTCTTACAGTCTTTAATTTTGGGTATCTTTCTCCTTAATTCTTATTAGCTTTTGCAATGAATCTTAATGCAACTGTTTTGGAATTTTGAAACCTTTTGGAGGCTTCTCTTTTTTCAGTTAAAACAGGTATCCCATTCCACTTACTTTAGGAACCCTTGCTTTCAAGGGTGCTTCTTATATGATTTTACCTAATTGGAAGGCTCCCCAAAATAGCCAATGTAATTCCACATTATTTTTTAGTAACTTCTTTTTTTATCTTGCTAGATATATGCAACTTGTGGGACTATAGTTCTTAGACGTAAAATAAGCAGGTATGCCAGAATGTGGCTCTCTCAATTCTCTGGATATAAAAGATCTCATTTTTTTAGCTAGGACTGTGGGTTTTGGGTTTCTTAGAGCTAAACTAATACCTATGAGAAACTTGCCCTAGGGTTGGGATTTGTGGGTGCTTTGCAGTGTGCCTCACTGCATGGGCCTAACACAGGAGTCTTTGAGTTAGGTGGTGGGCAATGGTGGACTCTTAACAGCTTTTAAGTGGTAGACTCATGCCCACCATTTTTTGAGGCTTTTTGGCCTCTGAAAACCCTATTAGCAATAGGCATTATTTACACAAAACAAGAGAAACAAACATGGACCTCAACATACCAGCAGTAACCAAAAGAGGTCATGCAGACTGGCTAAGTCTGCACATTACCAGCAGTCCCCTCTGTGGACTAAACCAACCGATTCCATTCAGTGAGACTGCAGTCTAGAAATGGGGAAAGGACTAAATCAGCAAATACCAGTAAATGGGGACTGTGGATTGGAGCTGGGGAAGTTTTTCCAATGTGAAGTTGCAGATTAAGCCAAGGGCTAAGGATTGGAACTCTGTTAGAGCCTCCAATTGGTCTAGACTGACCTGTTAACCCTGGATTGGAAAGCGAATTAGATCAGTAGCTCAAATACAAAAGGAGCGGAGCTAGAAGGGACTAGAGGGACTTACCAATGGCCCTCAGAAAAGGCAAAAAAGACAGTGAACTCAAAGGATTCACAGGGTACCACACCTGTGTTTCTTGTCCCCAAATACTGTCAGAAATTTGCTTCAGATCTTACCACTGCCACCACATCTGTTTAAAAAAAATTTTTTTTCAAGTGAATTTGAAGATCTAATTTCCTTTATTAAGTGATTAATGAATCCAGCAGTTGGGGCACCTGGGTAGCTCAGTCATTAAGCATCTGCCTTCAGCTCAGGTCATGATCCCAGGGTTCTGGGATCGAGCCCCGCATCGGGCCCCCTGCTCGGCAGGAAGCCTGCTTCTCCCTCTCCCACTCCCCCTGCTTGTGTTCCCTCTCTCGCTGTGTCTATCTCTGTCAAATAAATAAATAAAATCTTTAAAAAAATGAGTCCAGCAGTATCCCATCTAGCAAGTAGAAGGAAATCTGTGTAGCTGAAGAAAATGGAAACTTTTTATAGGAAGAAAGGTAGAACCTGAAAGTTATGGGAAAAACAAAAGGATTATCCTGGCAAGATCTCTTTCCTTTAGGGTGAAGAACAGGGAATCTTATCAGGCAGATTATTTCATCTTATTTTGATGGATGGAGAGGACCCATGTGACAGACTACTTCATTATTGGTGCTGATCAGAAAATTCCTGACTGACTTGGTATTTCTGGGGGTGGTTGAAACTGCAGTTAGATTAGGTGTTAAGCCCTGGTTTGGTGACTCAGCCCAAGTGATGGCATTTTGGGCCTGTGATTTTCTTTTTAACAACTCAATCATTAATATAAGGAAAACAGCTTTTTCTGAACTCCTACTCTATATCTGTACTGCTTTCTAAATTTAATATAAAGAAAACAATATGTGATAAGTATTTTAACTATTTGACATAGGAAAAGAAGTCTCAGGAAAGTGAGTAAATATCTCACAGACTGGTTCTGGATTTTAATTTAAATCTTCAGTTTTAAAATACATTCTTTGGTTTAATAATACCTACTACCTAGAGTTTTAAAGGTTGTGCTTGTTATGTATAGTATTGGAAATAGAAGTCAGAAAATTTTGAATTACGTAAACTTATTTTTAGTTTCACAGATCCTAAATTTTTCACAGATTCCTAAAAATAGGAAAAATTTACATTTAAAGAGATAGTTCACCTTCACTAGCATTTTGGTCTTTAAGCATTTAAATCATTTTGGCATAATGTTTCACATTTGTCTAAGTAGAAAGTAAGTCAAAACTTTATCTCATGTATCTCCAAGACAAAAACAAAGCAAACAAAAATTTTAAATCTTAAAAAGTTGATAGTATCATAGCTTAAATCAGAGTATTTCGGTTGGAAATTAATTATAGATGAGCAGAAAGAACATAAATAACTTTTCTAATTTATCCTTAATTTTTTATATGATTACTCATGTGCTCTGAAATATATACATGTAGCAAATAGGAACAGATTATTAAGTAGTCATGTTTACTGACGCAATTTAAAAAGTTAACTCTTTTAGAGGAAGATATCAACTATAGGCTATAATATGGCTTGGGGTTCAAAATATTAAGTTATGTACTTAATTTCATGACTTACAACAGTAACAAACTATGTATGTTTAATATCAGTGCTGACATTTTCCCTTACCAAGTGTTCACTGTTGTTTTTGGCAGTCTGTGTCAGACTCTAGTTTGACTGGTAGAGCATTAGTTTACTCCTTGCTATTAGGTTTCTCTACTTTAATCAGTCTTCAAATTAAATGGATTTTATTGCACCTGGAAATAAATAACAGCATGTAGCAGTTTGTCTTAAAATAGATCAAACTTAAGCTATGAACCAGAGGCATGTTTTAGAACTGAACATCTTCTGCTTTGATTGGTGAAATCTATCTGAATTTCTGAATTTGCATGAAATATGCATATATATCATAATTAAACTTTTTTTCAAAATTTTAGTTCTGTTTGAGTGATATTAATAGATCATTGCTATATCTTGTGGGGGTTTACTTTTATTTACATGAAACATTTTTCCATATTCATGGAACTAGAATGAAATTGAATTTTGTATTTAAGGGATCAAAACAATTTATACACTATATGGCCTTTCAGATTTTCTCTTAATGCCTATTTTTTTCTTGAAATAATTTTTAATTAATCACTAATGGAGATGTAACAAGAATATGAATTGGATGAGAAGAAATTAAACACAAAATTTTAAGACGGGTAGACATTCATCTTTTAAAGGTTGTTTCCAGTTCCTTTAGTGTGTTGATTTCCTGCTGACCTACTTATTTTACATGTTTTAAATGCTTACATCATATGGTATTTGGTAAGAGTTTAATAATGTAAATGATGATGTGAATATAAAGTGCAGCAAGGTAAAGTAATCACACACTTTAATTGGTCAAGGAAGGAACAATGAAAATCACATTAGTCTTCTCTTTCTGTACTCACTTATTGCCATGACACAAAATGCATTATAGGAGAAAACAGAGGAGAAGGATTGATTGATGTCATGTCCTTTACCATCCACTTCTAAAATACGTGGTTGATTTGTTTGTTGAAAACAACTTGAACGTTCTCCTCAGCATTTCAGCTGAAAAAGCGGTCAGGATATTCACTGAAATCTGGTCTTTGTAGTCAGCAAATAGAATTGTTAATGATCTTAGCAAAGCAACTTTAGTGACTTGGAAAAACGTTACCAGATTGTACCCAGTCAAGGGGAGATTTGGGAAATAAGGAGAGAAAGCAGAGCAGCAGTACTTAGAAGTGGCCTCAAAAGACTGGAAGGTATTCAAGATTTATATTTATCTAGGAGGAGACATAGAATCAAAAGAGAACTTTTTTTTGAGTTATGACAAAAAATTGAGGACATTTATAGGCAGAAGAAACCATTGGTGACAAAAATGTTTTAGACAATGCAGAGAAAAGGATTATTAGCTAGAACAAAGTCCCTGAGTACATAAACTAGAGTGGGAGGGAGAGCATTGGGAGATGAATTAGCTTTCAGCATGGGGAGGGTGATGCCTCTTTTCACTTTAGAACAAGATTTTCTAACTCATGTTTCCGCATCCCTGAATCAGGGATAAGAACAGTTGAGGAAATGGGAAGTCAAGACAGTAGGATTCCCCACTGGATAGATGAGAATTTCTTAAAATACATACTATTTTTGTTCTTTAAGAGGAGATTAATTATGTCATAACTTAACTATGCAGCCAGGACTCAGTAAAATCTCCAGATATTTTATGGTTTAAGTTTATGACATCTTCACACTTCCAGTGAACACTTTGTATTTTCTTTTGACTCAGTCCAAATGTTATCAAATCAGAATGGGAAAATGAGTTATTTGCTGACATATGAAATGGAAAGGAATTTATATTTTTTCAAAAGTATTTTCCTAATACACGTGTTGTAAAATTTTATTTCTTGATGCCTTCCTTTTTAAATTTAATTTTCCTTGAGATGAATGACCCTTTTTTTCTTTTAGAAATCATTTTTGCTCACTGCTCCCTAGGAAAGCACTCCAATCTCCCCAGGCCAATTATAGTTTCCATTTTTAATAGAATCTCAGCATATGTGGTTTATATCTTCAAGTTTTAAAAACATTTGTTCATCTCTAATTTTATTTGAAGTGTGTAAGCATGTATAATCCTATGGCTTGTTTGGAGAAACTCAGTTAAAAGTAGCATTTTAGAATGGATTTAGTGCCTATTTTGTGAAATGAGGGAATGCATACATAGCTCAGACCAATTCCTTTGTATTTCTTTTGGAGGCAAGGAGAACAAGAGAAGTCGTAAGAAAATGTTTCTTTTTTTTAAAAAGGTTTTATTTATCTGAGAGAGAAAGAGAAAGAGAGAATGCACAGGAGCCAGGGGAGACACAAAGAAGCAGACTCCCTGCTGTGCAGGGCGCCTGACATGGGACTCAATACCAGGACTCAGGAATTATGACCTGAGCTGAAGGCAGACGCTTAACCAACTGAGCCACCCTGGTGCCCAAGGAAATTTTTCTAAGGCACATTTTATGTCACCCATTTGGGTTACTTACTACCACTTTTGGTCTGATAAGAATGATTTCAGTATGGGAATAAGAAAGTGTTCAAGATAAACTCTCCATGACAAATTATAGTTTGTTTTTGACACCATGTAAACACATATTCTCTTTCTCCTCCCCTTAGGACAGATAGACAAGAAGATGCCACAGAGGTTGTGTGTATACAGTGATGAACTACGTGGGTCCCTACAGTCTACTCCAACAGAAATCAAGTGATCTAGATGGTTTAACTTAAACATAAAACATTTGGATTATTTGAATTTTTAAATAAATTTAACCAGACCAACTATTTTTTTAATCTTAAAGACATTCAGAACAAAATGCAGGTGGGAGTGATTATCAACTTGGATTTTATGATTAAAATTCAAATGATTTTTGCAGTTAGAACAAAGTGTATGTTCTTTTTAACATTAAGTGAAAATGATAACTATGAGAATGAGCAAATTAAAAATTAAAAGAGAATAGTATAAAGGTAAATACAAATATTAGCATATTCCTCTTTAGGTTGAAAGGCCCAAATCAAATTATAGATATGGAGTTTACTTCAATTAAAGTTAATATAGAATTAATGGAAAACAAATTTGTCTTCCTGTTTCATTTTATTCATGGCAACTCTCACCATCTGAAATTTCTTATTCATTCTTGTATTATTTTAGGGTCATTTTCCCCATCTAGATTAAGATGAAATGATTTTACCTGCCATAATAGAATTTAAAAATCTATTATGTGGTGACTTAATAGTGGTTAAATAAATTAGCAGGTGACAAACTATTAACATTGAGTTTTCAGAGGCAAATAATCAATGTTAATATGTGCTAAGAACTATTTTAAGCATTCTATACATATTATTTATTCCTCACAATTACACTCATGAGGTTGATACTGTTATCATCCACATGTTACAGATGATTAAAAAATGTAAAGAGAGAATAAGTAACTTGCCAAATGCCCCACACTAGTAAGTGTGGAAAAAAATTGCAACCTACCTAGTTTTCGGGACCATAAGTGCTATGATAATTTTGTTTCTCCTGACATAGGGATGTTTTCAGTGTTGCTGTAAATATCTGCCTATAAGGTAGTGTTAATTGTTATGTATATTTAATGTACAAGCAATATCTTATTCCCAGTAATTTTCACTATGAAAACCATAGGAAAATTATCTTTCAGTAATAAACCTTGCTGAGAATAATATTTAATAAAACAAGTTGTGGGTTACTTACCAAGATTTCTGTAAATGTAATAGATTCTAAAATCTCTGAGATCAGTTCCTATTGTTACAACACCAAGTTGAAATATTATTCAATGAAGTTTTTAGAATATTACTGGAAAAAGAGATTTTGAGGCCAGATATAAATTTTAATTCCAGCTCTGACATTTATGATCCTTCTTAGATTTATGACTCACTTCATGCTCAAATTTTTGAGCATCTCAGAGACTCATTTTCTTGAGCTTTAAAATGGTCATGATGATGATGCTTAAATTGTGAAGAACAAAAGGGAAACATGCAAAATGCCTGGACTGTAATAGAAGCTCAATAAAGGTTAGATATGGTTTCCCTTAGATTCTATATAGTTGTAAAGAATAAATGGGTTGAAACCCTTCAGTAGTTACAGCTTATCACATGTATTTTCTGAATCTTTTGGTATATTCGTTCAATCAGTTATTGAGCCATATCATAAATCAGACACAAAATTACATCCCAGGACATTATGTTGGCAGTATGGAACAGGTATGGCTTTTATCTTCATGGAAGTTACATTCTGGTAGAGAGGAAAGACATTTAACAACTAATCATATACTTGTTAGACACATCTCCAAAGGGAAGGGAAACAAAGGCAAAAGGGAACTATTGGGACTTCACCAAGATAAAAGGCTTTTGAACAGCAAAAGAAACAGTTGACAAAACAAAAAGACAATCGACAGAATGGGAGAAGATATTTGCAAATGACATATCAGATAAAGGGCTAGTATCCAAGATCTACAACTTATCAAACTCAATACCCAAAGAACAAATAGTCCAATCAAGAAATGGGCAGAAGACATGAACAGACATTCTTCCAAAGAAGACATCCAAATGGCCAACAGACACATGAAAAAGTGCTCAACATCACTTGGCATCAGAGAAATCCAAATCAAAACCTCAATGAGATACCAGCTCACACCAGTCAGAATGGCTAAAATTAACAAGTCAGGAAACGACAGATGTTGGCAAGGATGTGGAGAAAGGGGAACCCTCCTACACTGTTGGTGGGAATGCAAGCTGGTGCAGCTACTCTGGAAAACAGTATGGAGGTTCCTCAAAAAGTTGAAAATAGAGCTATCATACGATCCAGCAATTGCACTACTGGGTATTTACTGCAAAGATACAAATGTAGTGATCTGAAGGGGCACCTGCATCCCAGTGTTTCTAGCAGCAATGTCTGTAATAGCCAAACTATGGAAAGAGCCCAGATGTTAATCAACAGATGAATAAATAAAGAACACACACACCCAGACACACACAAATGGAATATTACACAGCCATCAAAAATGAAATCTTGCCAGGGAGAGGAGCAAGATGGCAGAGGAATAGGAGACCTAAATTTCATCTGGTCCCAGGAATTCAGCTAGATAGGGATCAGACCATTCTGAACACCTACAAACTCAATAGGAGATCAAAGAAAAGAATAGCAGCAACTGTCTGAACAGAAAAGCGACCACTTTCTGGAAGGTAGGATGTGCGGAGAAGTGAGTCCGAGGTGATATTCATGAAGATAGACCGCAGGGGAGGGGGCCTCCGTCAGCCGCTACTGGCAAGTGACAGAGCAGCGGAGCAAAAACCGGAACTTTTAGAAGTCTGCTCCACTGAGGGACGTCGCTCTAGTGGCTAAGCGAGGGGTGGAATCTTCACTGGGACAGTGTGGTCTCAGGACCCTCGGGGCACAGAAAGACCAGGGTTGCCTGAGTGTGGCAGAGCTCCCAGGTATTGGAGTGGGGAAGCTGGCTGCAGAGATGGAGCCGAGGAGTGGGCTCTCAGCTAGGGGTTGCCATAAACCGTGATCTGCAGCACAGTCGGGCCACTGCTCTTCCAGCAGGGACCCAACAAGAAGCAGATCTGGGGAGACTCCCCTTCCTCCCCAGGAGGAGCAGTGCGGGAGTGCATTGCCAGGATCTGCTGGGTTCGGAGACTCCACACGGGGTTGTGAGCCAGAGATAGAAACGCTGGGTCACAGGCCGGGTGAGCATGGAGTGTGGCCAGAGACCAGGTAGATGAGAGTGACTGACTGCTTTTCTCTGGGGGCACATTGAGGAATGGGGCCCTGAATTCTTGGCTCCTCTGGGGCAGAGTTTGGGAGGCTGCAATTTTCACTCTCGTCCTCTAAAGCTGTACAGAAAGCTTGCAGGGAACAAAAGCTCCCGAGAGCAAACCCAAGCAGATTACTTAGCCAGGACCCAGCAAGGGAGGGGCAATTCTGCCTCTGGCAAAGACATTTGGGAACCACGGCCAACAGGCCGCTCCCCCAGAAGATCAGCAAGAACAGCCAGCCAAGACCAAGTTTACCGATCAATGTGAATGGCAGAACAACAGCGCTAGGGGAATACAGCACATAGAAGTCATGGCTTTTTTTCCCCCTGATTCTTTAGTATTTCAAAATTAATTTTTTTGATTTTTTCTTTTTTGAATTTTTCTTTTTCCCTTTTTCAACCAACATCTTATCAATTCCTTTAAAAAATTATTTTTCATTTTTAGAGTCATATTCTATCCCTTCATAATAGTTAACCTTATTTTTGGTATATATATGTTCTTTCCTTAAAATTTTGGGATACAGTTTCTTTTAACAGACAAAAATATACCCTAAATCTCTAGTGTATGGCTTTGTTCCAGTGTCCTGCCTGATCACATTCTCTCCCTTTTTTTTTTTTAATTTCTCTTCTTTTTTCAACCAACTCCTTATCAATTCCTTTTACAAATTTTTTTTATAATTTTCATCTTTATAGTCATATTCCATCCCTTCATCATACTTACCCTTATTTTTGTACATATATAAGTTTTTAAAATTTTTAGGAGGCACTTTCTTCTAACAGACCAAAATATGCTTAAAATCTAGTGTGTGGCACTGATCTATGCACCAGCCTGATCATATTTGATATTTTTTTTTATTATTTTTTATTTTTTCTTTCTTTCCTTTTCTTTTCCCCTGGGTCCAGGTCTCTTCTGATTTGTTTAGTGTATATTTTTCTCGGACCGTTGTTACCCTGTTAGCATTTTGTTCTCTCATTCATCTATTCTCCTCTGGACAAAATGACAAGATGGAAAAAATCACCTCAAAAAAAAAGAACAAGAGGCAGTACCAACTGCGAGGAACCTAATCAATACAGACAGTAGAAAGATGTCAGAAGTGGAGTTCAGAATGACAATTTTAAAGATACTGGCTAGGCTTGAAAAAAGCATGAAAGATATTAGAGAAACTCTCTCTGGGGAAATAAAAGAACTATAACCAAGTCAAAATCAAAAGGCTATTAATGAAGTGCAATAAAAAATGGGGGCTCTAACTGCTAGGATAAATGAGGCAGAAGAGAGAATTAGTGATATAGAACAAGAAATGATGGAAAATAAAGAAGGTGAGAAAAAGATAACTACTGGATCATGAGGGCAGAATTTGAGAGATAAGTGATAATATAAGATGAACAATATTAGAATAATTGGTATCCCAGAAGAAGAAAGAGGGCCAGAAGGTATATTGGAGCAAATTATAGCAGAGAACAATGGTAGAAACATTAGATTGGCAACAGACCTATGCACAGAGACCTGGCATGACAGAAAGGACTGGCATGATATATTCAGAGCACTAAACGAGAAAAATATGCAGCCAAGAATACTATATCCAGCTAGGCTGTCATTGAAAATAGAAGGAGAGATAAAAAGCTTCCAGGACAAACAAAAACTAAAGGAATTTGCAAACATGAAACCAACCCTACAAGAAATATTAAAGGGGCCCTCTAAGCAAAGAGCCTAAAAGTAACACAGACCAGAAAGGAACACAGACAATATACAGTAACAGTCACTTTACAGGCAATACAATGGCACTAAATTCAAATCTTTCATTAGTTACCCTGAATGTAAATAGGCTAAATGCTCCAATCAAAAGACACAGGCTATCAGATTGGATAAAAAAACAAGACCCATCGATATTCTGTCTGCAAGAGACTCATTTTAGACCCAAAGACACCTGCAGATTGAAAGTGAGGGGGTGGAAAACCATTTACTATGCTAGTGGACACCAAAAGAAAGCTGGGGTGGCAATCCTTATATCAGACAAATTAGATTTTAAACCAAAGTCTATAAGAAGAGATGAGGAAGGACACAATATCATAGTTAAAGAGTCTGTCCAACAAGATCTAACAATTTTAAATATCTATGCCCCTAACATGGGAGCAGACAATTATATAAGCCAATTAATAACAAAAGCAAAGAAACACATCGACAACAATACAATAATACTAGGGGACTTTAACAACCCCCTCATTGAAATGGACAGATCATCTAAGCAAAAGATCAACAAGGAAATAGACTTTAAATGACACACTGGACCAAATGGACTTCACAGACATATTCAGAACATTCCATCCCAAAGCAACGGAATACACATTCTTCTCTAGTGCCCATGGAACATTCTCCAGAATAGATCACATCCTAGGCCACAAATCAGGTCTCAACCGGTACCAAAGATTGGGATCATTCCCTGCATAATTTCAGACCACAATGGTTTGAAAATAGAACTCAACCACAAGAGGTAAGTCGGAAAGAACTCAAATACATGGAGGCTAAAGAGCATCCTACTAAAGAATGAATGGGTCAACCGGAAATTAAAGAAGAATTTAAAAAAATTCATGGAAACCAATGAAAATGAAAACACAACTGTTCCAAAATCTTTGGGATGCAGCAAAGGCCATCCTAAGAGGAAAGTATATAGCAATACAACAAGCCTTTCTCAAGAAACAAGAAAGGTCTCAAATACACAACCTAACCCTACACCTAAAGGAGCTGGAGAAAGAACAGCAAATAAAGCCTAAACCCAGCAGGAGAAGAGAAATAATAAAGATCAGAGCAGAAATCAATGAAATAGAAACCAAAAGAACAGTAGAACAGATCAACGAAACTAGGAGCTGGTTCTATGAAAGAATTAACAAGATTGATAAACCCCTGGCCAGACTTATCAAAAAAAAAAAAAGGACCCAAATAAATAAAATTATGAATGAAAAGGAGAGATCACAACCAACACCAAAGAAATACAAACAATTATAAGAACATATTATGAGCAACTATATGGCAGCAAAGTAGATAATCTGGAAAAATGGGTGCATTCCTAGAGATGTATAAACTACCAAAACTGAACCAGGAAGAAATAGAAAACCTGAACAGACCTATAACCACTAAGGAAATTGAAGCAGTCATCAAAAATCTCCCAACAAACAAAAGCCAGGGCCAGATGGCTTCCCAGGGGAGTTCTACCAAACATTTAAAGAAGAATTAATACCTATTCTTCTGAAATTGTTCCAAAAAATAGAAATGGAAGGAAAACTTCCAAACTCGTTTTATGAGGAAACCATTACCTTGATCCCAAAACCAGACAAAGACCCCATCAAAAAGGAGAGTTACAGACCAATACCCTTGATGAACATGGATGCAAAAATTCTCACCAAAATACTAGCCAACAGGATCCAACACTACATTAAAAGGATTACTCACCACAACCAAGTGGGATTTATCCCTGGGCTGTAAGTTTGGTTTAACATCCGCAATTCAATCAATGTAATACATTAATAAAATAAAGAACAAGAACCATATGATCCTCAATAGATGCAGAAAAAGCATTTGACAAAGTACAGCATCCTTTCTTGATCAAAACGCTTCATAGTATAGGGATAGAGGATACCTACCTCAATATCATAAAAGCCATCTATGAAAAACTCACAGTGAATATCATTCTCAATGGGGAAAAACTGAGAGCTTTCCCCCTAAGGTCAGGAACACGACAGGGATGTCCACTATCACCACTGCTATTCAACATAGTATTAGAAGTCTTAGCCACAGCAATCAGACAACAAAAAGAAATAAAAGGTGTCCGAATCAGCAAAGAAGAAGTCAAACTCTATTTGCAGATGATATGATACTGTATGTGGAAAACCCAAAAGACTCCACCCCAAAACTGCTAGTACTCATACAGGAATTCAGTAAAGTGGCAGGATATAAAAACAATGCACAGAAATCAGTGGCATTCCTATACACCAACAACAAGACAGAAGAAAGAGACATTAAGGAGTCAATCCCATTTACAATTGCACCCAAAACGATAAGATACCTAGGAGTAAATCTAACCAAAGGGGCAAGGAATCTGTACTCAGAAAACTATAAAATACTCATGAAAGAAATTGAGGAAGACACAAAGAAATGGAAAAACGTTCCATGCTCATGGATTGGATGAATGAATGTTGTGAAGATGTCAATGCTACCTAGAGCAATTTACACATTTAATGCAATCCCTATCAAAATACCATCAGCTAATTTCAAAGAAATGGAACACATAATCCTAAAATTTGTATGGAACCAGAAAAGACTCCGAATAGCCAGAGGAATGTTGAAAAAGAAAAGCAAAGCTGGTGGCATCACAATTCCAGACTTCAAGTTCTATTACAAAGTGGCAATCATCAAGAGAGTATGGTACTGGCACAAAAACAGATACATAGATCAATGGAACAAAATAGAGAGCCCAGAACTGGACCCTCAACTCTATGGCCAACTAATCTTCGACAAAGCAGGGAAGAATGTCCAGTGGAAAAAAAGACAGTCTCTTCAACAAATGGTGTTGGGAAAATTGGACAGCCACACGCAGAAGAATGAAACTGGACCATTTCCTTACACCACACACAAATATAGACTCCAAATGGTTGAAAGACCTAGATGTGAGACAGGAGTCCATCAAAATCCTAAAAGAGAACACAGGCAGCAACCTCTTCGACCTCAGCCGCAGCAACTTCTTCCTACAAACATCACCAAAGGTAAGGGAAGCAAGGGCAAAAATGAACTATTGGGACTTCATCAAGATAAAAATCTTTTGCACAGCAAAAGAAACAGTCAACAAAACCAAAAGACAACCGACAGAATGGGAGAAGATATTTGCAAATGACATATCAGATAAAGGGCTAGTATCCAAAATCTATAAAGAACTTATCGAAGAACAAATGATCCAATCAAGAGATGGGCAAAAGACATGAACAGACATTTTTCCAAAGGCATCCAAATGGCCAACAGACACATGAAAAAGTGCTCAATATTACTCGGCATCAGGGAAATCCAAATCCAAACCCCAATGAGATACCATCTCACACCAGTCAGAATGTCTAAAATGAACAAGTCAGGAAACCACAGATGTTGGTGAGGATGCGGAGAAAGGGGAACCCTCCTACACTGTTGGTGGGAATGCAAGCTGGTGCAGCCACTCTGGAAAACAGTATGGAGGTTCCCCAAAAAGTTGAGAATAGAGTTGCCATACGACCCAGTAATTGCACTACTGGGTATTTACCCCAAAGATACAAATGTAGGGATCCGAAGGGGTACGTGCACCCCGATGTTTACAGCAGCAATGTTCACAATAGCCAAACTATGGAAAGAGCCAAGATGTCCATTGACAGATGAATGGATAAAGAAGAGGTGGTATATATATACAATGGAATATTATGCAGCCATCAAAAGGAATGAAATCTTGCCATTTGCAATGACGTGGATGGAACTGGAGGGTATTATGCTGAGCAAAATAAGTCAATCAGAGAAAGACATGTATCATATGACCTCACTGATATGAGGAATTCTTAATCTCAGGAAACAGAGGGTTGCTGGAGTGGTCGGGGGTGGGAGGGATGGTGTGGCTGGGTGATAGACATTGGGGAGGGTATGTGCTATGGTGAGTGCTGTGAATTGTGTAAGACTGTTGAATCACAGACCTGTACCTCTGAAACAAATAATACATTTTATATTTAAAAAAAGATAATAGGAAGGGAGAAATGAAGGGGGGTAATTGGTGGGGAGACGAACCATGAGAGACTATGGACTCTGAGAAACAAACTGAGGGTTCTAAAGGGGAGGGAGCTGTGGGGGTGGGTTAGCCTCTTGATGGGTATTAAAGAGGGCACGTTCTGCATGGAGCACTTGTTATATGCAAACAATGAATCATGGAACACTACATCAAAAACTAATGATTTAATGTATGGTGATTAACATAATCTTGCCATTTGCAATGATGTGGATAGACTAGAGGGTATTAATGCTAAGTGAAATAAGTCAATCAGAGAAAGACAATTATCATGTGCTCTCACTGATATGTGGAATTTAAGAAACAAAACAGAGGATCATAGGGGTAGAGGGGGAAAAAATAAAACAAGATGAAACCAGAAAGGGAGACAAACCATAAGAGACTCTTAATCATAGGAAACAAACTGAGGGTTGCCGGAAGGGGGGGGTGGGATGGGGTAACTGGGTGATGGACATTAAGGAGGGCATGTGATGTAATGAGCACTGGGTATTATATAAGACTGATGAATTGCTGACCTCCACCTCTGAAACCAGTAATACATTATATGTTAATTAACTGAATTTAAATAAATGTTTTAAAAAATAAAATATAATTGGGGCGCCTGGGTGGCTCAGTTGGTTAAAAGACTGCCTTCGGCTCAGGTCATGATCACAGGGTCCTGGGATCGAGTCCCACATCGGGCTCCCTGCTCAGCGGGGGGTCTGCTTCTCCCTCTGACTCTTTTCCCTTTCGTGCTCTCTCTCTCTCTCATTCTCTCTCTCTCAAATAAATAAATCTTTAAAAAAAAATAAAATAAAATATAATTACAGGTTATGATATAATTTGGAGGGAAAAACTAGTTAAATTAGTTAAGAATGAGCTGAGGAAATAGAATATTACTTTTCAGGTATAGCATGAGGTTAGTGATTCAACTAATTTAAAGAAGTCTGGTGTGTCAGTGTGTTAAATGGCCCTGTAAGAGTGGCCAAGTCTTATAAGCAGAGTAGTACAAAATTTAATTTATATTTCTGTGGTACCACTTGTCTATTTCACGGAGAATGGATTGGAAGAGGTCAAGAGTAGAAGAGTGAAGACTCTTCCAAAGTAGAGAATATTGTGGCAGGGCTAAGGTGACAGAAATCATGAGGGAACAATGTACCTATTATAAATATACTGCGGAGGTAGTCTCTGAGGCTTGGTAACCGATTAGCTGTATAGGCGAGAGACTTGAAACTGTTGAGAATGCTCCATCTTCACCTACGGCAAAAAAAAAAAAAAAAAAAAAAAAATCAAAACAACAACCCCCCCCTCCCAAAAAAAAGCCCAAACCAAAAAACAAAAACAAAAACAAAACAAAACTGGGTAGGTAGAAAAGCCATTTATTGAGAGAGGGGAGAATAAAGGAAGAGCATAAATAAGGAAAAGGGAAAAATTAAACATGTTCATTTTGAGATGTTTAAGAGCAATCCAGATGGAGGTCAAGTATCTGTTTTATAAACCTGAACATTAGAAGGAATGGTCTGAGCTGGAGATAAAATTTTTGGAACGTATTAATTTATAGGAAGTTGGTAAAGCCATGGAAAAGAAGAGATCAAGAGCAGAATATAGAGGGCGCCTGCGTGGCTCAGATGGTTAAACATCTGCCTTCGGCTCAGGTCATGATCCCAGGGTCCTGGGATCGAGTCCCGCATGGGCTCCCTGCTCCTTGGGAGCCTGCTTCTCCCTCTGCCTCTCGCTCTCTCTCTCTCTCCCTCTCTCTCTCTCCTCCTCTGTCTCTCATGAATAAATAAATAAAATCTTAAAAAAAAAAAGCAGAATATAGATTGAAGAGTGAAAGAGGCTTAGACATGAGCCTTTCTTTGGTTTCTTCCAGAAATTGACCGAGTCAAGGATTTGAGAACAGTAGTTTATTTGGGAAGAGCTAGGAACTCTGGCAGAGCAGCATGGGAAGGAGACAAGGAAGAGAAAATAGCCATACAAAATGTATTATTTAAGCTGGCTACCACTCTAAAGCTTAATCCCATGGTGCAATTCTTGGAAATTAATTAGATCACACACTTTAGAATTAACCTATGGAAAGGGCACAAGAACTGGAATATTTCTGCCAAAACCCACCTGTCATTGAGTATAGCTATTCCCAGAAATAGGTAATTACCTAACCCTCTCAGTCTATTCCAGGTGAATAAAGGGGCATTCTTTGTTTCTAAGAAAGTTGGATTAGCAACAAAGATACCGTTTCTGACCAAGAGCAGTTTTGGTTCATGATGGAAGATGAATGTTTGGGAAACTTGGGTTGCCAGATAAAATACGGGCAATACTTGAAACATATTTATACTAAAAATTATTTATCTGAATATTTAACTACTCATACTTTTTGTTTTGTTTGCTAAATCTTGTAACCCCAGTTGAAATGAGCTGAAAGGTGAATGGAAGAAAATTTAGTGACATGCAAGGAGTTGATATTGGGTGTGTGTGGAAATAGAGCTATCAGGGAAGGGGCTCAGATTGTATTTTGGTTAGGTCATACTGTAGCATATATGAATGCTAAGGGGAAAGATGCAGTCATGAGTAAGAAGTAGAAGAAAGAGCAGGGAGCTTAGTAAATTGAAGTAGTATACAGGAAAAACAGGTTTGTCCTTCCTTTGTAGGGAAAAACCCGGTTCTTCCCTACTATAAGATTTTTCCTGTGTGAATCTCTTTTAATATTCATACAGAATATTCATATAGAACACTGTACTTCAGGTAACTTCTGGTCACCAAATCTATGGAGGCTTTATCCCTTTACAAGAATTCTCTGTGACACCAGCTGGAGTCTTAATTGTGACCCTCTACCTAGAGATAGTACCAGATCCCACAGGTTAAGGGCTCAGTCCCACAAGACTGCCCCCCAACCCCCACTGCAGAAGCTAGTTGCAAGCCCAGATTATCACATAAACTTCTGACCAACTGGCTATAGACCAGAGGTTCCTGATCTATAACAACAACATCCTCCTTGGGTTTGATTAATTTGCTAGAGCAGCTCACAGAACTTAGGGAAACGCTTATATTGATCAGTTGATTAAAGGATATGATGAAGGATACAGGTGAACAGCCAGATGAAGAGGTAAGCACAGGAGCTTCTGATCCCATAGAGGTGGATGTGTTCACCAACCTGGAAGCTCTCTAAACCCTATTCTCTCAGGATTTTATGGAGGCTTCCTCACATAGGCATGATTATTTACTGTTTCTAGCCCTCTCCCTTCTCAGGAGGATGACTGAGGATGGAGCTGAAAATTCTAAGCTGCTAACCAGGGCTTGGTCTTTCTGGTGACCAGCCCGCATCCAGAAGCTATTCAGGAACCCACCCAGAGTCAGTTCAGTAGAACAAAAGAGGCTCCTAGTACTCTTATCACGTAGGAATTTATAAGAGTTTTGGGAGCCCTGTGTCAGAGATAAGTCAAAAGACCAAATATTCGAGCAAGACATGGTCCTAGTGCTCCTTTCACTTAGGAAGTTGCAAGGGTTTTATAAGCTCTGTGCCAGGAACCGGGGACAGAGACACAGGGACATATGTATATATATATTTTTTCCTGTTATCTCACAGAGAGGAAAGAATGGAGGGTGTTTGATTCAGTGGATGAAGATGCAATGACTTTGATGGGAAGTGAGATGCCTGCATAGTAACATGAAGCAGGGGACAAAAAATTCCTTAAAGAAATGAGGAAAAAATAACAGGTATTTTAACAGGTAAGGAATCAAACTTTCAGCAGACAGAGGAGAAGTGTTTTGGAGACAGGACAGGAGCCAGGTGTGGCATGGAAGAGGTTGTGGGGCTATGGGCCCATGTCTGACCATCAGTAGAGCTCACTGTGGGAGGGGAGGAATATAAGCAGGAACAGGAGACAGGACGGGGACAGACTGGAGGAGACTGCAGACCTGAGCCTGGTATGACAAATATGTTTATGAGCAGACTAAAACTCTTTTAAAATAACATAATTAACAGTGCTCTTTCTAGAATGCTGTCAATGTGTATACACACAGACATGTGCACCTATACTTGAGGATGGATTATTTAGGGACAATTGAAATGCTTTAGGTTTTTCAGAAGTTAATCACTTTTTTCTTCAAGTTTAATACTACTTAAAAGATTGGTAAATGAAATCCTTTTTTAAATATCTCAAAAATATGGGGCACCTGGGTGACTCAGTCAGTTAAGCGGCTGCCTTCAGCTTGGGTCATGATCCCTGGACCCTGGGATAGAGCCCCATGTCTGGCCTGCTTCTCCCTCTCCCTCTGCCCCCCCCCACCACTTGTGCTCGCACATGCTCTCTCAAATAAAATCTTTAAAAAACAAAAAAATACCTCAAAAATAAACTAATGCCTTTCTAAAAGCTTTTAGGCTATTGAATGTTTTGGCAGTTATTTTTGTGTACTCTTCTAATGCACATATAACCATGTTAGAATTAATAATTGATTTTAAAATACAGAGCTATAATTAACTGAGGGTAAGTTAATGCATGTACTTGTTAAGAATTAGGAAATAGAGACTACATTTTGTAGCATATCAACATGTGTTTTTATTTTTTTATTTTGAAATATGCACCTCATATTAAGATGTATGATCTTTTAATGTATTTTTTGTCATGTATTCTTTTGCCTAATAACAAAAAGTAAAAAATCTAGACAAATATCAAAATACACTTACTCTAATATCCAGTCAGAATATTTTTCTCCAGTAAATGGTTTTGTTTTGAATGATTGATTTTTACTGGTTCTGCCACCAGATGTAACAGCAATAAAACTGATTCAACTGCAATTTTAAGGAATCAGCTCTCTGAAGTCATTCTAACTCACAAAACATATAGTTATATCAGTTTTTTTTTTTTTTTAAATCCCTATTGTCTATATACACCATAAAGTTGTCAGGAGTCTGACAGTGTTACTGATACAGCCTCTTGTGATGCTTTCACAGGAAGGTGGCCACTTACTTCCTTTCATTACTCTTTTGACTTTCACATGCCTTTAATCCTTAAAAGCAAATAGAAACTAGAAATAATAAAGGTAATCAAAATATCATATATGACAAGTCAATCACTTGATTATGTGGCATTTAAACAAAGGTAAGTCATTGATTCATTAAACACACACAACCAAACACTAATCCAATTATTGATTCAACAGTGAAGACTTGCCTAACTTTCTAGTTCATATTGTAACTAAGGGGAAATTCACATGCCAGCCCACCATGGCTTAGAAGGGCATGTCACAAAGACAAGACCAGAATACTCACTGTGACTCATTTGCTTTTCCAACTAAGGACTATTCATTAATGATTATTTCCTTGAAGTAGCTACATGATTTTTTTTTTTCCATTTTAACTGTTATGGTGATGTCAATTTGGGAAATCCAGAGGATTTGAATACCGATACATTTAGTAATTATTTGCAGTAAACTGCCAATTTACTTATTACTTCTGTAATTTAATTTTAATTTATAATATATTTTTCTTCTGTATTCTCTATTCTTTGTTCAATTTATAGAACAAATTAGGATCTTGTAATGTACTTACTTGAAAAACTTATTTGATTAGGTTTCATGTGAAAAATAAACATTTGAAATGGCCTTATTTCACTTATTTACTATTAACCCAATGTAAAACCTATTATAAGATACATATGTATGGGGAAAGGCATGTTGTTGCCTGTAAGGAGAATATAGAGAAATTAAGTGAACAAGAGAAAGGCTTTGCTTTAATAATCTCAAAGAGCTACTCAGTTTTAACTGTGAAGACCTGAGGTCAGGATACTTTTCTGGTTTACAGGAGTCAGTCTTGGTGGGGAGTTTTCTCCAGTCCTCCTCTGTGGGTGCCATGATATGTACTCAGCCCCAAAGATGTATAACCATGTGCACAAATTTTTAAAAAGCTCTTTCTTCGTGGTTTGTGCTCACTTGTAAGTGCTGCCCCTGGCTTAGCTTCTTTTTCATCATGAAGTCTGTTCCTGTGTATATAATCTGGGAAACATCCTCATGCTAAATCTCCTCACGTAAGATTTTTGCCAACTTTATTCTTATTAGGATGTCATCCAGAAGGTGGTCAACTTCAAACTCTTAGACGCCCACTCAACAAATATAACATTAGATTCTAGTGCCATGAATTAAAACCTTCAGGCATGTGAAAAAGATTATGGTTCTTTTTTAAGATTTTATTTGAGAGACAGCACGAGAGAGAGACAGAGAGCGAGAGAGAGCGCATGAGCAGGGTGAAGGGCAGAGGGAGAAGCAGGCTTTTTGCTGAACAGAGAACCTGAGCCCTAGGCAGACGCTTAACAGACTGAGCCACCCAAGTGCCCATTAAAAAGATAATAAGCATAATATTCAGAATCCAGTTTTGTGTATATGCCTTTCAATAAAATGAAAGATGTTATAGAGATCACACAGTCAAAGGCATGGTGTTATGGTCAGAGCAAGCACAAAGCTCTCAGTGTGCTAAACAAACAAACGGTTACGCAATGAAGTAGACATACAAGTAGGGAGCTTTCTGGATTATCTGACAGTCATTCTGTTTGCTTGACAGGGAGATTTTGGTGCTGGGACTCTGACCAAGGCATCCAGACACTTCATCATAGAGTAAACCATCGTTGCCAACTCACTTGTTCTCATCCTGTTGGCCGGAGGGCCATGGTAGCCCAAAGCCAGGATTCGCTTCCTTCACAGTGTTGACCAGCACAATGCTATACATCTAAAATTTGTTTCCAGCTTTCAAGAAGGCGGATTTCTTACAACCACCAGAATTCTTATCTTCTCTTGAGAAACCAGAAGTACAGCAACCCTAAGACCACTTTCTTGATTAAAATGATCAACTGGAGCTGATTGTTCAGAAAGGAATACTTCTTCTCCAGCTCAGCACAGCGTCTGTCAATCCCTGGGTCTTCCCCCACACTGAGGCTGTCAGTCACCTACCTGTCCATGTACGAAAGCCTGGCTGACGTCACTCATTCACATTACTCCTGGCTGCCACTGGCAACCCCTCTGACCCCTTACCATAGTGAAGTCAGTCTACTATCCTTGTCTGCTGTTACCAGCACTGCGTCAAGTGTTTTACTTCAAAGTCCCTTTCACCCTCCCAGACAAGAACATTTTTGTTTGCTTCCTTTGTTCTGAGGGAATTGTTTCTGCCATTGGTTACCCTTTCTCCTCTGGGGCCATTACTTGTCCAAATATTTTGTGTCTATCTTAATGTCTTTCATGTAATAAAGGACAAGTGAAACAGAGGTTTAAGCTACTTTTTAAAGAAATAAGCTGAAAAAAGTACAAGTTCTCATACCAAGGGTAGAGATGAACTTACTGTGATTCTGAACACTAGGACCATATGCATGTGAATCCATGATGCCTGATCTTTATTTCTGTCAAGACCTTATTTCTGTGACATATTTCACAGTGTGTTGGGTACCATTTATGATTATTAACCACTCAGCTGCCCTATTTTACTGTTCTTTCAAACTTTATCTGCCTTAAAAATTAAGTTAATAACATACAAGGAATGATGCAATAAACATTAATTTCTAAATATCCAGAAAATACTAACATTTAGTCAGTTTTTCTTTATCTTGAAGAATTATTTGATCCCTGTTTAGGCTGATTTCCCTCCTCCTCACCAGTATCATTAATTTGATATGTATCATCCCAGTGTTTTCAGGTTGTATTACAGAAAAATGTATCACACTGTTGATTTATGGATTTAAATGAACATAAATTTTGGCGCGCCTGGGTGGCTCAGTCATTAAGTGTCTGCCTTCGGCTCAGGTCATGATCCCAGGGTCCTGGGATCGAGCCCCGCATCAGGCTCCCTGCTCCGTGGGAAGCCTGCTTCTCCCTCTCCCACTTCCACTGCTTGTGTTCCCTGCTTTCACTATCTCTCTGTCAAATAAATAAATAAAATCTATAAAAAAATAAATGAACATAAATTTTGTATCACATGTATAATTAGGCAAAATGGTTTTTCAAAGTCATATTTTAAATGTATCGATATTAATAGATTCAGTTCATATATACTGCATAATATCCCATTATATATACATCATATATATACATATATGTAAACATATATGTATACCCTACTATTTTTATTGTTATGTTAATCACCACACATTACATCATTAGTTTTTGATGTAGTGTTCCATGATTCATTGTTTGTGCATAACACCCAGTGCTCCACGCAAAATGTGCACTCTTTAATACCCATCACCAGGCTAACACATCCCCCCACCCCCCTCCCCTCTAGAACCCTCAGTTTGTTTTTCAGAGTCCATCGTCTCTCATGGTTCATCTCCCCCTCCGATTTACTCCCCTTCATTCTTCCCCTCCTGCTATCTTCTTTTTTTTTTTCTTAACATATATTGCATTATTTGTTTCAGAGATACAGATCTGTGATTCAACAGACTTACACAATTCACAGCGCTCACCATAGCACATACCCTCCCCAATGTCTATCACCCAGCCACCCCATCCCTCCCACACCCCCACCACCCCAGCAACCCTCAGTTTCCTGAGATTAAGAATTCCTCATATCAGTGAGGTCATTATGATACATGTCTTTCTCTGATTGACTTATTTCACTCAGCATAACACCCTCCATTTCCATCCACATCGGTGCAAATGGCAAGATCTCATTCCTTTTGATGGCTGCATAATATTCCACTGTGTATATATACCACTTATTCTTGATCCATTCATCTGTCGATGGACATCTTGGCTCTTTCCACAGTTTGGCTATTGTCGACATTGCTGCTATAAACATTGGGGTGCACGTACCCCTTCGGATCCCTACATTTGTATCTTTGGGGTAAATACCCAGTAGTGCAATGGCTGGATCGTATGGTAGCTCTATTTTCAACTGTTTGAGGAACCTCCATACTGCTTTCCAGAGTGGTTGCACCAGCTTGCATTCCCACCAACAGTGTAGGAGGGTTCCCCTTTCTCCGCATCCCTGCCAACATCTGTCGTTTCCTGAATTGTTCATTTTAGCCATTCTGAATGGTGTGAGATGGTATCTCATTGAGGTTTTGATTTGGATTTCCCTGATGCCGAGCAATGTTGAACACTTTTTCATGTGTCTGTTGGCCATTTGGATGTCTTCTTTAGAAAAATGTCTGCTCATGTCTTCTGCACATTTCTTGATTGGATTATCTGTTCTTTGGGTGTTGAGTTTGGTAAGTTCTTTATAGATTTTGGATATAGCCCTTTATCTGATATGTTATTTGCAAATATTTTCTCCCATTCTGTCAGCTGTCTTTTGGTTTTGTGGACTGTTTCTTTTGCTGTGCAAAAGCTTTTC
>NW_027397068.1:13675524-13678196 GCF_003265705.2 Callorhinus ursinus
TATCTTGATGAAATCCCAATAGTTCATTTTTGCCCTTGCTTCTCTTGCCTTTGGTGATGTTTGTAGGAAGAAGTTGCTGCGGGTGAGGTCGAAGAGGTTGCTGCCTGTGTTCTCCTTTAGGATTTTGATGGACTCCTATCTCACGTTTAGGTCTTTCAACCATTTGGAGTCTATTTTTGTGTGTGGTGTAAGGAAATGATCCAGTTTCATTCTTCTGCATGTGGCTGTCCAATTTTCCCAACACCATTTGTTGAAGAGACTGTCTTTTTTCCATTGGACATTCTTTCCTGCTTTGTCGAAAATTAGTTGACCATAGAGTTGAGGGTCCATTTCTGGGCTCTCGATTCTGTTCCATTGATCTATGTGTCTGTTTTTGTGCCAGTACCATACTGTCTGGATGATGACAGCTTTATAGAGCTGGAAGTCCGGAATTGTGATGCCGCCAGCTTTGCTTTTCTTTTTCAAGATTCCTCTGGCTATTCAGGGTCTCTTCTGGTTCCATACAAATTTTAGGATTATTTGTTCCATTTCTTTGAAAAAAGTGAATGGTATTTTGATGGGGATTGCATTGAATGTGTAGATTGCTCTAGGTAACATTGACATCTTCACAATGTTTGTTCTTCCAATCCATGAGCATGGAACGTTTTTCCATTTCTTTGTGTCTTCGATTTCTTTCATGAGTATTTTATAGTTTTCTGAGTACAGATCCTTTGCCTCTTTGGTTAAATTTATTCCTAGGTATCTTATGGTTTTGGGTGCAATTATAAATGGGATCGACACCTTGATTTGTCTGTTTTCTGTCTTGTTGGTGTATAGGAATGCCACTGATTTCTGTGCATTGATTTTATATCCTGCTACTTTACTGAATTCCTGTATGAGTTCTAGCAGTTTTGGGGTGGAGTCTTTTGGGTTTTCCACATACAGTATCATATCATCTGGAAAGAGTGAGAGTTTGACTTCTTCTTTGCTGATTTGGATGCCTTTGATTTCTTTTTGTTGTCTGATTGCTGTAGCTAGGACTTCTAATACTATATTGAATAGAGGTGTTCCTGCCATGTTCCTGACCTTAGAGGAAAAGCTCTCAGCTTTTCCCCATTGAGAATGATATACGCTGAAGGTTTTTCATAGATGGCTTTTATGATATTGAGGTGTGTACCCTCTATCCCTATACTCTGAAGCGTTTTGATCAAGAAAGGATGCTGTACTTTGTCAAATGCTTTTTCTGCATCTATTGAGAGGATCATATGATTCTTGTTCTTTCTTTTGTTAATGTATTGTATCACGTTGATTGATTTGAGGATGTTGAACCAACCTTGCAGCCCAGGGATAAATCCCACTTGGTCATGGTGTATAATCCTTTTAATATACTGTCAGATCCTATAGGCTAGTATTTTGGTGAGAGTTTTTGCATCCATGTTCATCAAGGATATTGGTCTGTAATTCTCCTTTTTGATGGGGTCTTTGTCTGGTTTTGGGATCAAGGTAATGTTGGCCTCATAAAATGAGTTTGGAAGTTTTCCTTCCATTTCTATCTTTTGGAACAGTTTCAGAAGAATAGGTATTAATTCTTCTTTAAATGTCTGATAGAATTCCCCTGGGAAGCCATCTGGCCCTGGGCTTTTGTTTGTTGGGAGATTTTTGATGACTGCTTCAATTTCCTTAGTGGTTATAGGTCTGTTCAGGTTTTCTATTTCTTCCTGATTCAATTTTGGTAGTTGATACACCTCTAGGAATGCACCCATTTCTTCCAGGTTATCTAATTTGCTGGCATAGAGTTGCTCATAATATGTTCTTAAAATTGTTTGTATTTCTTTGGTGTTGGTTGTGATCTCTCCTCTTTCATTCATGATTTTGTTGATTTGGGTCATTTCTCTTTTCTTTTGGATAAGTCTGGCCAGGGGTTTATCAATCTTGTTAATTCTTTCAAAGAACCAGCTCTTAGTTTCGTTGATCTGTTCTACTGTTCTTTTGGTTTCTATTTCATTGATTTCTGCTCTGATCTTTATGATTTCTCTTCTCCTGCTGGGTTTAGGCTGTATTTGCTGTTTTTTCTCTAGCTCCTTTAGGTGCAGGGTTAGGTTGTGTATTTGAGACCTTTCTTGTTTCTTGAGAAAGGCTTGTATTGCTATATACTTTCCTCTCAGGACTGCCTTTGCTGTATCCCAAAGATTTTGAACAGTTGTGTTTTCATTTTCTTTGATTTCCATGAATTTTTTTAAATTCTTCTTTAATTTCCTGGTTGACCCATTCATTCTTTAGTAGGATGCTCTTTAGCCTCCATGTATTTGAGTTCTTTCCGACTTTCCTCTTGTGATTGAGTTCTAGTTTCAAAGCATTGTGGTCTGAAAATATGCAGGGAATAATCCCAGTCTTTTGGTACCGGTTGAGACCTGATTTGTGACCTAGGATGTGATCTATTCTGGAGAATGTTCCATGGGCACTAGAGAAGAATGTGTATTCCGTTGCTTTGGGATGGAATGTTCTGAATATGGCTGTGAAGTACATTTGGTCCAGTGTTTCAGTTAAAGTCTTTATTTCCTTGTTGATCTTTTGCTTAGATGATTTGTCCATTTCAGTCAGGGCGGTGTTAAAGTCCCCCACTATTATTGTATTGTTGTCAATGTGTTTCTTTGCTTTTGTTATTAATTGCCTTATATAATTGGCTGCTCCCA
>NW_027397068.1:13683196-13767905 GCF_003265705.2 Callorhinus ursinus
CCTGTTGCCGTGGTTCCCAAATGTCTTTGCTGGAGTTGGAATTGCCCTGCCCTTGTGAGTCCGGGCTAAGGAAGCTGTTTGGGTTTGCTCTCAGGAGCTTTTGTTCCCTGCAAGCTCTCGGTAAAGCTTTGGAGGACCAGAGTGAAAATGGCGGCCTCCCAATCTCTGCCCGGAGGAGCTGAGAACTGGGGGGCCCCGCTCCTCAGTGTGCCCCCAGAGAAAAGCAGTCACTCCCGTGTCCCCAGTCTCCGGCCGCACTCCGTGCCTACCCCGCCTGTGACTGAGCATTTCTATCTCTGGCACCCGACCCCGTGTGGAGTCTCCAAACCCAGCAGATCCCTGCGGTGCGCTCCCGCGCCGCTCCTCCCTGGGGGAGGAAGGGGAGTCTCCCCAGATCTGCCGCTTGTTGGGTCCCTGCTGGAGGAGCAGTGGCCCGACTGGGCCGCGGATCACAGTTTATGGCAACCCCGAGCTGAGAGCCCGCGCCTCGGCTCCGTCTCTGCAGCCGGCTTCCCCGCTCCGACACCTGGGAGCTCTGCCGCACTCAGGCACCCCTGGTGTTTCTGTGACCCCGAGGGTCCTGAGACCACACTGTCCCGCGAGGGTTCCACCCCCCGCTTAGCCACTGGAGCGACGTCCCTCAGCGGAGCTGGCTTCTAAAAGGTCCGATTTTGTGCTCCGCGGCTCTAGCACTTGCCAGAAGCGGCCAACAGAGGCCCCCTCCCCCGCCATCTATCCTCCTGAATATCGCCTCGGATTCACTTCTCCGCACGTCCTACCTTCCGGAAAGTGGTCACTTCTCTGTTCAGAGTTGTTGCTACTCTCTTCTTCGATCTCCTGTTGAGTTTGTAGGTGTTCAGAATGGTTTGATCCCTATTCAGCTGAATTCCTGAGACCAGAAGAAATCCAGGTCTCCTACTCCTCCACCATCTTCCTCCGCCCCCTATGTATACCCTACTGATAGACTTTCAATTTTTTCCTCAAATGTTGGCTATAGCAATTCTCTCTGGAAAATATTTTTCCATTCCTTTATTTCCAATAATTCTGGATTATTTTGTTTCAAGTGTATGTTTTATAAACTTCATGAAACTGAATATTTTAATGTAATTAGATAAACTTTTCCTTATTAGGTTATTTGAATGCCTGCATTTATTTTGATTTTTTTTTTTTTAACATTTGAGAGAAAGAGAGCATGAGTGGTGGGGGAGAAGGGAAAGGGAGAAGCAGACTCCCCACTGAGTAGGGAGCCTGATGTGGGGCTTGATCCCAGGACCCGGAGACCTGAGCTGAAGGCAGACGCTTAACCAACTGAGCCACCCAGGTGCCCCTATTTTGATTTCTGAACATGTTAATTTCTGTCTCCTATTTAGCATGTTTTTCTTCGTTCTTTTTCTCCTTTCCTAGCTTCTGTTTGACTAAGTATTCTTTTATTCTGTTTTCCCACATATTGGTTTGGGTGTTGTAATCTTTTTCACTTACCATCAATTTTTTTAAGGTCATACTTAACCATGAAGCAATCGATATCTTCATTCTTTCAAATGCTGTAAATATCTTTTTCAAATGCTTTAATTCTGAGCTCCCTAATTCTGCCTTTCATATTGTTTCAGAAATTTCATATTTTTAATTCCCCCAAATTGGTACTCTTATAGTCAACATTTAAGTTTATGAATATGTTAATATTTGCTTCCTAGATTACTTTCTTTACCATTGACTCACACATGTAGAGACAATTTAACATTGAAGACTTTCCTGAAAGAACTATTAAGGGAATTAATGCTATTTGGGGAAAAAAAGAATCTTGGAAATAAGGAGCTGCAAGAAGGGATGATGAGCAAAGAAACTGTTTAAGGTGGATCTATTTTTTTGACTTAAAATTGCTATTAAAAATTTACCTTTTGTTTTATTGGGATCAGAGTGAATGTGCCCAGAGCCTTTCCTGGATTTTGGAATTTACTGGAATTTTTTTGTGGCTTCTCTGCCACATATCTTGTTTGTCTTTCCAGATTCATTCTTCACTTCCTCCCTTCTGCTTTCTGTCTCAAATGTCTGACCTACATGGAATTGCATCAATGGATTTCTCAGTTTTCTGGCTTCTAGTTGGTTTTGTCCATTGGGAAGCCACAGCAAGGGAATGGACAAGGGGAGAACAGAGGTGTAGTGTTTAATTACCCTTCTGGGTTTATAATACCTCCCCTCTGCTATCCTCTTGTGCCTGTGGACTCTAGGCCTGGGTTATTACAGCATTCCTTCTGCTCCTACACCCACCTTTGTAAATAGTCACTTTGTAAATGAACCCTCCTTAAGTTATAAGTGTGTTATTTATTCCTGTTGGGATAAACATCTGGTAGTCCTTTTGGCAATTTTTTTTTTAGGTGTTTAGATAGAAAGGAAGTGTATTTGTGATAGAACACAAACATCAAAGACGCATAAATAACATTCAACCTTATTATTCAAATCTTTTGTATCTTTCTTTTTATCCATCTCTCAGTTCTATGTTTAAATCTCTCTTTACATTTATGTATTTGTCCATTTCTCCTTGAATTTCCAACTGTTTTAAAAATAAACATTACTAGGGCGCCTGGGTGGCTCGGATGGTTAAGCGTCTGCCTTTGGCTCAGGTCATGATCCCGGAGTCCTGGGATCGAGTCCTGCATCGGGCTCCCTGCTCCTTGGGAGCCTGCTTCTCCCTCTGCCTCTCTCTCTCTCTGTCTCTCATGAATAAATAAATAAAATCTTTAAAAAAAATTACTATATGTTTAAATATACAGTCCAGGTTTATAAATTCTTATTTTTCACTTTTATTTCCCATGTGTATATTTCTTTAGGTATTAATAGTTATGTAGTTTTGCTTATTTTGACTTACATGTATTTTCCCTAACTTTTGACTTTTAGCATCTTGTTTAAATTTGTTTCTTGTAACATACAATAGGATATCGTTGCTTCTTTTTTCAATAACAGCAACACTCACTTAAGGTTTCTATGTGCTTGTACTGTTCTAAGATTTTCTTATTTAAACTAACTGAATCTTCAGGTGAGTATATTGTAATTCCCCTTTTATAGATGAGGACACTAAAGCCCAGAGTTCTGAAGCACTGTTAAACACCAGCAAGCCTTACACAGGGTTTGCAGTCTCAGGTAGTCTGCCCCCAGAGTCCGTGTTCTTAGCATTATACTGTACTGCTGCTCATAGTAGCAAATTTAAATCATCAGATGGCATGTCTGATGTGTGTGGTATTATGTCAATTGTCTTAGCTTTTCCTTTAGTGAATAAAGACAAAAAAAATGGCAGTATTTTGCTTCCTATTATTTAAGATGAGGGATTTGGTCTGTTTTCACGCTCTCTCTCATTTTGAACTATGTTAATTTAATGTGGGCTTATAGTAGCAGAGAGTAATTATTTTTAATACAATAATAAATATATTTAAATATCTCTTTCAAGAACATTTTGATTTTGCTTTCCTCAATTTTTTTTCCAGTCAGATCTTTTCTATTCCAAAATATCTATATTTATGTATTCTTTGCTGCTTATCTCCCATATATTCTTTTTTTAACTGACTGAGCCACCCAGGCGCCCCCTCCATATATTCTTTTTTTAATTGGACATTTCATTTTTGAGTTATTTCATCTCTCTTATACCTTGATTATGTGTGCATGTAAACATATCTATATGTCTATATTCATAGCTCTATATTTACATCTAATACTATTGGAAATATATTAATGTTTACATATAGGAATATGCATATATATTCTTATTCCTGTATTTAACAATGAATTCCCATTGACCTTCACGTATAAACCATATAATATAGAATTCTCAGCTTATGAACACAAAAGTCTTCCTCAAACCAATGTTTTCTTTCAGTATTCAATGTTGAAGAAGGAAAGTCTAACATAAATCAAAGTTTTTAATTTATATGCATTTTTATTTGGAAATTTTATGAATGTAAAATTTTCTGGTAATTTTTCAAGTATGTTAGAATTGTGGGTTTTATTATCTTAATTATGTTAGAAAAACCTTGGATTAAAAGATTTGGATTAAGAGGAAACCAAGAAAGAAAACCTTGGTTCCTTTTTCATGTCAGGAAAGCTTTTGCATACTTCTATTTAATTTATTCTGTATTTTTTAAGGATCCTATTTTAAAGGCCTGTTTTTATATTTCTAATTTCCCTATAATCTTGATTGTTTATTGATAATACTCAAAAAGCATGTGTATGTGTGACTTGTACCCATATGTTTGTAAGTGAGCTGTGACCCTTGATCCAAACCTTCTCCCTTGCGTCTTAACAGGTTCAGTGAATCTGATACTATAAATGTACATTACATGAACATAGCAGATTGCATATTCTGACAGTTTTGACTAGTCAGGTCAACATATCTTTATTCAGAATGAATTAATAGATTATAAAACTTGTGTATATCTAGACAGAGATCTCTATGATGGCCATTAATAAACTACCTGGCTAGACAAAGAATCAATGTCATCTCAAGTGTACTTTATGTCTCTACCTGCTCTCTTCTCATGTCCCAGGCAAGAGCTAGTCCTCAGATACTATCTAGAATAATGAAATTACAGATTTTTAGAACTTAATCTATGCCAGTTGGTTCAGAATAGACTCATCTTCCTTTCTACCCCCATGTGATATAAAATGTTTGGAGTAAACATTCTGATGAAATTCTAAAAAGTTTTGTGATTTTGTTTTTCGTTTTTTTTGTTTATAAGTTAAAGGCTTATTGTGTTCTATAAATGTGCTGCCTGGTTTTGAATATTAGAAGTAAAATCTAGAACACTGTCATTGCTATATTTCTTAAGTGCAACCATCGTTTATCCACTATTAATTTTTTTCTGATAGGCAGCTGTGAAAATCTTGAATTTTGTCCGAGTGTTTGAAATTACTTTTTCAGCTTTTGAAATATCATACAGAAGTTATGAATGCTTAAGATGGTGGTCATAGATCAAGATAGAGGAAACTACTAACATAGCATGATTAATTGTCTTTAATATATACACTTACATTTCAATTTATACCAAGTTGCAAATGAAAGTCTGTAATGCATGCAGGGAAAATGCTGATTGAGCTCAGTAAGTAGCTTTTGTGCTTTTAATCTCGTTTACCCTGTCATGCTAAATATATTGGAGCCATAAAAATGATTGGGTATGGCGTTATATAAAAGAGACTTAATCAAATACTAAACATTTAACTTAATTAATTTTATAATTTCATATATATGCCTAAGACTAAATATGATCAAGTATACAAAATTTAGAGATATTTTTGTTGAAAAAAAAAGTACTGCTGTCACTACCTGAAAAGTGCTATTATTTAACTAAAAAATAAATTGCTGTTCAATGTGTGTCCTGCCCAGTGGTCTCTGCTATAATTTTTTGTAACCTTTGAAACTGGTATATGCAAAGATGAACCCTATACTTTCAAATTATTCTTGGATTTTTTTCTTTCCTAATCTTAACCCCTTGTACTTATATCCCTTAGATCTAAACTGATATTTTAGTTATCCCATTTATTCTTATCAGATTCTCCCTCCTACAAATGCCTTCCCATCCAGTTTCTATACATTATAAAATTTTAGATCAAGCCACACTGCCTCCAGGAAGCTGCCCACCATTACTCAATGTCCTCTTTTACATCTGAACAAATCACTCATCCATTCCACACCATTTAGCATAAAATAACAGGCTGTGGTTTTGCAACAGGAATACATACACAGCTATTTAACAACATCTTGATTGATAATCTGTTATTTTTGGGCAAGATGTTGAGTATTTATACAAAAGCGATTGTAATGATGAATCCAAGAACCCAAATTAGAGAAAAATAACTGATAATACTATTTATTAGAGTCAATGGATTTGAGCTCTAAATGAGGTAAAAGATTATTGCAGAGACAGACTGTGCAAATATGCAAGGATGAAAATACATGGTCATAATTTTTGGTTGGCACAGTTCTTGGTTATACTGATATCAAGTATGGGACCACAGGGGTGAGAGCCTGAGATGGAGTGACAGTGATATTAAGATCAGAGTGCAAGGTGGGTTACCCCTGAGGACGATCAGTCTTTCCAGTACCCTACTTGTTGGCCAAGTGGATAATATCTGTTCTCATATTCTACTATATTCTTTGTATAGGTCATCTACGCTAGGATTTGGTTATGAAAAATGTGAATCCTTGATTTTTTTTTCCCTTTGTGAATGAGGTTTCCCCAACAGATGTCTATAGAAAATGTTTCTCTGCATTATTTTCAAGAAACTATACCTTTTTCTGTTAAAACCATTATGGATGAATCTGCTTCCTTAGTCTTGCAACTGTTTTTAGCATGATGAACTCTTTCCTGTTGTATTTGTTGTACTGTATTAATTCTGAAATGCATGTTCTAGTCTAATAGGAAGAACTGTTGATTTAAATTTTAAAAATACATTTTTCTCCATTGTGTTAAATCATGACTTATTCTGTGTTACCCCTTTTAATATTCCTGTCAGTAGTAGTTCTGAGATTTTGCCATTTAATCACTGCAGCCTATCTATTAAACTTGCTCTACTCAATGATCTCATGGTTTTCTCCAACTGAAACCAAAAATTACACTGAATTGTTTTGGTCAACAAGATCTCATCAAGTTACTAAAATTCTTTATCATTTTTTGGTATCATTACTTTCTGTAATACTGATGCTTTTTATGGCTTTACTTTGGGATTACCATCAGAAAATGTATTTGATAAAACTGAAATAGTCAAAGACATAAGAAACCAAGGTAAAAAGTCTTCTGAATCAAGAAAATGATAGCTGCATTCCTGGTAAAGAAATTAAATATAATGAAAATACAGCTTACAAAATTACCCTTCTTAAAAACAAATCTGATTAAGTTACTTCACTGATTTAAAAAAAGTACAATTATTCAGTTATTCCCTATAGCCCAGAACAGTTTTGTGTGTGTATGTGTGTGTACATATATATTTTTTTGGTTATATACTTACCCTAGTAAAAAAATGAATAAACATGTATTTATAATTATGTTAGAGTCATATTATTCTACAAATATATTCGATATAATGTACATATACAACTAGAATTTTTTTAAAGGATGAGAAAAATACAAATGAAAACCTCCTACCTCCCTTCATATTCTAGGGTTTCATCTTGAATGACTTTTGGCAAACATCCAGTCTCCTCTGGCAACCATGGACCTAGAACAGGGGTCAGCAAACTATGGACTGCAGGTGAAATCAAATGTACCACCTGTTTTTGTAAATAAAGTTCTATTGAAACATAGCCATACCCTTTGTGCTTTACATATTGTCTGTGGCTACTTTCACACTTTGTAATGAGACTATATTCCCACAAAGACCTGAACTTATCTCTAAATAAAAGTTCTATTTTCTGTTTTATCAGCCCTACCACTCAATTTCCAAATATCTATAGTTCTAGCCTTCAAGTATTCCTCACTGTTTTCATAGTAGCTCCTGTGTTTTAACACAACTTAGAGCTTGAAGCATGTTCTTCCCTTTGCTCAGAAGCCTTCATGAACGTCTTTTGTTTAGTTCTTCATACCATTTATTTTATAAAATGCCTCTTCCCTGTGACTTCTGTGTGACTATCAATTGTGAACAAACTTTTGTCTGTCTAGTTAGACATAAGACCTCATGTAGGCAGATGGATCAGATTCTTAGGGATTTGAATCCCAAGTTGAAACTCAGGGAGAGAATGCAATTGGGAGTATTCCATAGCAATGTCCTAATGAAATGGTTCACAAAAATCTCACTGCTGAGTTCCCTGGAAAGGTCTGTATATTATTCACATGATCTGGTCATTTAGGACTTCCCTTGATTTTATAAGATATGTAATATCCTTCTAATGCATTTATGTTTTACCTAAGCTAGCTCTGATCTAACATTATTTGTAATGTGATCAAGTTTACCAGGGTCCCACTGCTCATTGAAATTACCCAAATTCTTAAAAGAAAAGTTATGACAAGTTACTAATAACCAAAAATAATTAGCACATACAAATTGTCATATTGTTAAATTATTTCTCTAAAAATTAGGACCAGTTGTAAGTTACAAAAGACTCTAAAGAATACTCTTCCCCGTGACTGATTTCACTACACTTTGGAAAAGGGTATGGAAATAATAGCATGTTTGTGAAATCCACTTCCTTGCTTAAGATAATCGGCTTGAGAGACTCACCGCTGCTAAGAATCTATTACAGTTCATGAAAAAAAATCTAGCAAATCAAAATTTTTATAGTCTTTAAAAAGCTTAAATGAGGGGCACCTGGGTGGCTTAGTTGGTTAAGGGTCTGCCTTTGGCTCAGGTCATGATCCCAGGGTCCTGGGATGGAGCCCCACATCAGGCTCCCTGCTCAGTGGGGAGCCTGCTTCTCCCTCTGCCTGTGCACACATGCTCATGCTCTCTCTCTCTCTCTGTCAAATAAAATCTTAAAAATTAAAAATATAAAAAAATTTTAAAAAACAAAAAGCTTAAACATCATAGATCACAGATTAGCAAAACTTCTCTGTAGAGGAGCAGATGGTATTTTCAGCTTTGTGGGCTACACATTATTACAACTACTCAACTCTGCCATTAGAGCACAAAAGCAGCCATAGACAGTGTATAAATGAACAAGCATGGCTGTGTTCCAATTAAACTTTATTTACAAAAACAGGCAGCATCCCATGGTTAGCAGACCCCTTGTATACACAGACATTTATGTACATCTATGGGCTTCTATACCTGAGGTATCAATGGGCATGCATAGTTTTAATATTATAGCTGATTTATTGATTGAACACCTGTTTTTGAACCCTCATTCTGCATTCAGAAAAGTGTCCAAACTCACAGCTTCCTATAATTAGCTCTAGAGGCAAATCCCTCTGTCCTACAGCATTATCAAATGTAAAGTAATTTCTGAGTTGAGGCACTTGGAGAAGTAGCTTTTAGATCCCAAATTTATATAACATATCCTGATGGCATAAAAATCTGTGTTCTGGTTTCCAAGAGTATGTAACAGATGACATAATGACAATAGAAATCTGTGTTCTGATTTCCCTTTGGAAGTTTGAATGTGAATGTCCCAGAATTTACATTCAGATCCATTTAAACAACTGAGCCCAAGGGCTGCCGTCTTTACTCACTCATGTGTTTACTTTGTGTTGTGGTTTGTTTGTTTGTTGGCTTTTATATCTTAACATAAATAAACATATATTCATATTTAAACTTAACGAAACTTCTGTGTGGTGTCATCTTGAAATGTACAATTGTTAACTGTCAGGTTTTCATAGCTGACAGTCCTTATTGAGCCAAGACAAAGCTAGTTGCAGTTGAGCCTTGAAGTTACAGTAAACCTTTGGATTTGCTGGTATGTTTTGAGAACATTCTCAAAACATTCTATTACATTGCTTTTATGCTGTAATCTTGCCATTCAAATTGTGAATGTAAACAGATTCAGAGAAAGCTATATTAAGGGTCAAAATGAGGGAGGAGTAATGGCTTTCATGTCCATTTCAGAACCCCTTATCAGTAATAACTGTAAACAAAGAGGTTCAAGTCTCTAGGTAGTCAAAATCAGAAGCTTCTTTGAACACATAAATACAGTTTTTTCTTGCTTTAAAGATAATTTTGTAGTTCTGGTTGTGATTAATTTATTTAAGTATATATTCTTGATGCTTTCTACTGTCACCATTATCTTCTGACAAAAAAAAAAAATAATAATCCCCCATCCCTATTTGTTCCTGTGTCACTCCTTATGGATTTGCTGTCCTTGGACAGTATAAATTACAAATTCTCAATTCATCATATTGTCTCGTTGGGCTTATAGCTTTAATATTTTAAAGATAATCTTTGTTTTCAGCAGTTTGTGAGAGGAGTATTATACATGTGAGCTACTGAATTCAAGCCAGTCACCTAAATGTTTATCTGTCTTCAATGGGCATAAAGATCAGGGTCATTGCTAAAAGAAAAAAAAATGATAATTTCCTTTCACAAGAGAAGACCTAATTGCCCTCCAGAATTTCCTGTCAGGTGTAAATAAGAACAGGATCAGCCCAAGAAAAATGAAAAAAAAATCATAGTAATGGATCTCCTTCATTTTATAAAAACCAATTTATGCTTTGGCGTTCCCTAGTTGTTTTTTTTTTTTTCATTATTTGTATTTAGTGTTTTTTAAAACTTTGATATAAAAGTCACTATTAAAATTTTAGTGTATTTGTAACATTCTTTTTCACAAATAAGCTCCAAAAAAATTCCGTCTAAGCCCAAAGAGGAAAAACAAAGCCACTGCATTATACATGAAAGTAAATTACATAATTATAGTTAATTGCTCTAAAAAGTAAAGGAAATGTTTAATTCATTTAAAATAACATATGTAGCCACATTCTAGGTTTCATTTCTTACAGGGGCATGAAATTTAGTTATTATTGATACCACATGAATCAGTAATTAGAACTTAAGGAAAAACCCCCAGAATGGTTGTAACCATGCTAATATAATACTGCAAACAGCCTTCTAATTGCATAGCTTACATTCAGGTTAATTGTGCTACAGACGTTGCCTGAGTTATTCTACTGTGAAGTTGACACCTACAGTAAACATTGCATGATTCGAGATTATTACTTAATTCATTGCAATAGATTCAAAACTACTCCATACTGGTTTATGAAATGTTTTAGTATTTTAAGCTTCATTGTCATCAGAAACAATTTTCCTTTTTCTTCATTTTAATGTAGTGTTTTAATCTAAAAACACTGGGTATGTAAAAATTATAGAAATATTACTCAAGAGATGTTTCTTAAAAAGAAAAAAATGTGAGGTATTGGAAATAAAGATCTGATTGTTAAGGTAAGTAGAAAGACTTACTGCAATCATTGGATTTAAAGGCGTAAGTGGACCGTTTAAAACGGGAAGATCACTGAAGACTTTTCTGGGTGTGGAATAAGAGTAAAGTAATGCTTGCATAGTAGAAATGAAGTATCTGACTACATTTTCATGCGTGTGTGTGTGTGTGTGTGTGTGCGCGCGCGCGTGTGTGTGTGTGTTTCAAAATGCTTTATCTTGGGAATTTTAAAACTGGAAAATAATTAGACTCATTTATTTCAAAAGAAGAAGAAATTGTCTCAGGTGAAGCAGCACATGAGAGTTAAGAATAATCATCTAATAGGAATATCATCTAATGGGACTATCCAGAGAGTACTTGTTGACTTTTCTCCAGAACGCTTGCTTTTATCATTTTAAGAACTTACCTATTTCAGGCGGAAAAGTAAGCTATTACTATTTACTGGAGACGTGTGTGTGTGTACGCGTGCACTGCAGAGTTGGCAGAGAAGCTTAGCTATATTGGAAACAGAACTTTTCATGGAATCATTAATGATATGTTTATACAAATGAATATAGGTAATAATGCATATATGTTACTTAAAAAATACTGGGAAGAAAGAAAACCTACTTCTCCAGACTTCATTGTTGAAATACAAATAGGCAACTATATGAGGCTGTCCCTTGAGGCTGTTTTGATTTCCAGAGAATTCCTAATGCAATAGCTTTACAATTCCATGTAGATCACAGGGGTGTCACAGCTCACTTCCTATAATAGGTGCAGGTGAATTAAAGCAAGTATGAAAGGAAAGGTGTCTGAAAGAAGGAAGATCCTTAAGATATGCGTGTTGTGAAGCAGCATGTAGGTAATTAAAAATAAAGTCAAATAGAAAAGCAATCATAGGTTATTGGACATAAGATAAAATGTTTAAATTTGAAAGCAGCACAATGACAAATTTCCATAATAACATGGTCTTTGATTCTATGTTATTTCACACTCCCAGTGGAATTCCCCCAGAAAGTCTCCAGATTAAATGTGTGATAGGACCTTTAGTTTCTTTTATATGTACTCTTTGCACACCTAAGAGAAATCTCTACATTTTAATGGACTGACCCTTTAAAACTTTTTAGTCTTTTACTGTAACATCTAATGTTTTCATAATGGAAATTTTATACATATTTCATATATGTATACATATGTACATACACCATCTTTCTTAACCTTTATGGTGGGTAATAACAGTTGCCTTTATCTTTACTGACCAGAACTAAGTGTTCTGTGGGATTGGCCAAGAAGAGTCCTTAGTGAAATCTTTTGTCTCTTTATGACAGTTCAGGGATTGTTGTGGGTTTTTTGTTTTTTTACAGTGTCCCACTTGAGAACATTACAAAGACAGATTTCATGAGGTTTTAACAAAGCCACCTGAGGTACTAACAAGTTCAGTAGATGGAACAAACCACAGAGTTTAGGAGTAAAGCGCAACGCTAAAAGAACTGTTTAAATGTTAGGTGCACTTTATTCTTCATGGAAAATGCATTAAAAGAAATTTCACACACTAATTCTCTTGAAATGTGTCTACAGTAAATTCAACTTATTCTCTGCATGAAGTCTTTATAGAGTGGACAAAAATGACCATCTGCCAGTTCTGAATCAAGACCTCTAACACCTTTTATATTTCTATTCGCATGCTTGTGCTTCTACCATTGCCAGAAAACAAACAAATAAGGTGGGGGGTGGGTAAGGGAAAGCCTGGGTTAATTTGCTAATTTTAGGAAGAGGATGGCCTTGAGTACAGCCAATGCCCCAGTTCAGCCCAGCCTAGATTTGCTGACACCCTTCTCCAACCCCATACCAATTCCTAGTTGGAGGAGCAAGCCTACCCAACGTGATCAGTGCAGCCAGGTGAGCCAATCTTCAGCCCAAGCTCTAGGACAATAAAGTATTATTCATTTAATACTTTATGTTTAGGTGTAGTTTGTTACATAGTATTTTTGTAGCCTAGCAAAATGATGGATAGAATAGTTTGTTATTCAGACATCTATCTATAATAAATCCTTTACTTATTGATCAATCCTATCTGTACAGAATATAAGATTCACTAATAAAGAATCTTTGGTTATATCATGAATACTTAGGCATTGTACTTAACATGTGCATAATAAATATTCATTTGTGGTATGGATGTGGCAGCATAAAAATAATTTTCCAGTTTTGGAAGAATAAAAGATAAGTGTCATCCCCAGACTAATAAATAAGTCTAAAAACTTTAAAAACAGTTGAAATTTACCAGGATTAGAATGGGAAGAAGTAAATAAAAGAAATTGGGATAGAGGTTTCAGCAGTGGGTACATACTTTTGTTGATGCTTTCTGGGATTCAATGGTGAAAAGAACTTGGGAAATTAAAAAAAAAAAAAATGCTTCCTAAAAGTGAAGGGAACACTCCCAGATGCAAACGTGCACCTTTGTTTGCAGTTGCAGTTTGGAGCACTGCAGAGAGTGCTGCAGCAGAAGCCAACGGACCCAATTTGGTTTAAAAAGAAAACAGAATTCCAACAAGAAGTACAATGCCAAGGCACACTTGCAAGTGTAAGTCTATCATGTGCACCTGAAGGAAAAGGTGAAGGAAAAGATTGTGAAAACTAATTAGCCTCTGTATGTTGAATCATATTAACTGTGTCCATCAATTTAAACCTATAAAGATAGCAATTTCCTATGGTTCAGCCTGAAACATGGCCCCATCTCCATCCTCTACTCAAACTCATTCAATGTGATAATAAAAAGGAATTAATGCAGAACAACAAGATACTAGGAGAAGAAAAATGAGAAATAGAGCAGAAAAATTTTACCAAGAATTTAAAAATGGCCCTATGTTAAATATTTACTATTTGTTCCTAATAAATGCTTCCTTCTTCTCCGATTTGCTAGGAATTTATGGATGCTGGATCATTGTGAACCTCCTCAGCCATTCTCGTTTGCTCCTCCAGATTGACTTTGGTCAGTTGGGTTGGTGGGAGTACTGATAGCAGATCTAGGGGTAAAAGATTAAGGTCAGGACATTTGTTCCCCAGCTTTCTTCCAGCCACGACACTGGCGAGCCCTGTTCCTCCACTAAATTTTACAGCTTCTAATAAGTAACCATCTCTTACAGCAACTGCCATTTCCTTTGGCTTCCAGTAATTGTTTCTTCCCTTGCAGCCTCCAAAAGATAATGTATTTTCCACTATTGCCAGCTTTAGGTGCTTCACCATGTTTATGCACTTGCTGTAATAATCCTTTTATTAAACTTGCCTCATTAGTGTTGTCTCATTTGAGTAGATCATCTGTTTCTTATCGGGATTTTGATTAGTAAAACCACAAAACAAAGTGAGAACTCAGAAAAGACAGCAGAAGGTAATGACATAAGAGCTGGTAGGAATCCTCAAAGCATAGAGGAAAAACAGAGATAAAATGGAAAAAGCAGAAGAAGTAACTGACACTATGGAAAACTTGGTAAAGGTAATGGTGGATATAAATGACAAAATTAATCAAAATTGATTTGAAATAAAGCGTTAAGCTCTTAAGTAGGAAATAAGGTTTCGAGGATTTATCAAGGAGAAGTCTGGTTGCTTAGGTCTTCATTCCACCCACTCCCTCCAAAAAGAAATGGAGATAGAATATTTGAAATTATAAATCAAGAAAAATTCTCTGAAATCAAAACGATCTTAAATTTACATATCAAAAGGATACTATGTGGAATAAGGAAAAATGACATAGAATTGTCAATATCAATGTGGATCCTAAATGTCAAAGATAAGAGAAGAATTTTGGGGGAAGCAAGGCCAAAAGATCAAGTCTTTTATGAAGAAAAAGAGAATTAGGCTAGCCTCAAAATTCTTTAAAACTTGTATACCAGAAGTTACAGGAGCAAAGTTACAAGGCACTCAAGAGAAGAAGGTGGGGCTATGGATTTTATGTAGGGAAAACACACTCTTCAACTATGAAGCTTGAACATACAAAAAGCTTGAAAATATATTTTTCCTGAGTACTTAAGTAAACTATAAGAAGAAATTTATTTAACTGTGGAAAATCTCAAGAGATTATGTAAAAGAGGAGGTTACGAGCATTAAACATATGAAACTGTGGAATAAATCTAAGATCTATTTAAGATATAAGGTGAGGAAAAAATGTAAAAGTGATAGGCCACAATGAAAAAACGATTAAAAGAAAATGTAAGAGAAAAAAGATGGGAAGTAGAGTAAGTTCAATACCTCATCCAATACAGATAAAAATTAAGTGATATCATTGAAAGTATCATTGGGGATGCAAAGCTAAATAATAAAAATAGTACTACTGAGTAAAATCAGATGTAGATAAGAGATGGGGAGAGAAAGTAGTAGAGAAAATATATTTTTTTCATGATATGCAATAAAAGGCTGTGGTTTCAAATTATTATCATAAAGATGACCACTATAATAAAAAGCAAATCTTCCTAAATATCAGGAAAATCTACATATTAAAAATACTAAAGCAAACAGAGCTTGAAAAAGAAAAATCAATAAAATTTAAAAAATAAATGTAACATTACATTAAAAAATATGAAAACATACTTGGAAAAGCAAACAAGTTTAAATGAACTAAAATCACCCAGAGAAATAATTTCATATTAGTCTATAAGGAAAAACTCTATATAAAAATATACCTAAAATCTATATAAAAAACATACTTTAAAATGGAAAAAATAAGCAAAAATACTCAAGTAAATGAATATATGGAATTCTGGAGCTGTATCAGAGAAAATAAAAATAGATAAAATTGACCAAAATAGTATAATAAATCTTTAGACTATGAAAGGAGAAAAAGAATCCAACAACTGATTTTCTTTCTTTTAGAAAATCAAAGAGAAAATGACAATAGCGCAGTACTAATTGATTTATAGATGTACATAAATATGTATGGATTGATGTATTTATATAAGTATGTATTATCCTGTATAAATATAAAATTTGATACATTATATAAAACTTGTACTCTAAAATTTGATGTTATAATTTCTTTTCAGAGCATATTAAACTTGAACATATATTTGACCAAAGATAAAGCTTCAATATCGAGAAAAAAGAAATACAGAAACTATACTGTGACCATAGGTCAATAAAAATGAAAATAGTATAACCAGAAAACAATTTTATACTAACCATACATTTTAATACTATATTTTTAGATAAGTCCTGGTTCATGAAGTTAATATAAAACATCATAGAAAATCTAAAAAATGATAATATAAAACACTTAAAAATTTATGAGATTTATCTAAAGGAATGCTTGGGGAAAAATGAATAGCTTTTACTACCTAGAGCAATACACAAACAGAAAATAATGAAAAATATTTAATACTGATTCAACTATTTAGAAGTTTTAAAATAACAAAATTAAAAAAAATCATTGAAACAGAATTTAGGGAATATGACAACAGAATAACGAAAGCAGATCATTTGAGGCCCTGAGGCAGAAGGGTGCCCTGTGTATTAGAGGAACAGAAAGAAAATCCATGAGACTGGAGCAGTGAGAAGGAGGAAATCATAAAAGATGAGGTCAGAGAACAGGAGGTATAGACCACATACGGTTTTGAACAGAACAGCAAAGACTGGCTGTAGAATTCAGAGTAGGTTTCAAGGAAAAGGACAAAGACCAGCACAAAAGTTAATGTGTTCGTCCAGGGGAGAGATGATGTAACTTTGACCAATGTGGGTTGCCGACTGGAGATGGTGAGCAGCAGTTGACTTCTGGATATGTTTTGAAGTAGAACCAATAGGATTTATTGTTGGAACTGATGTGGGAAAGGAAAAAAGGCAAAGGTGACATCACTTGCCTGAACAGGCAGCATGGAGTGGTCAGTGACTGAGATGAAGAACACGAGGGATAGGGCTGGTGTGGGAAGAGATCAGGAGTTCAATTTTAGACAAGTTCATTTTGAGATTCTTATTATATATATATCCAAGTGCAGGTGCCAATTAGGCAGCTAAATATGTAGGTCCAGAATTAAGTGGAGAGGTCTGGCCTGTAAATGTGAACTTGGGAATTATCAGCCTAGATGTTAAACGCAAAAATTAAGGGGGAAATGTTCAGTTTTCACTTTCTCACTTTTTTTTTGTTCAGACTTCCATGTCTGAAAGAAATGAGGAAATTATTTTTGCCAAAGCAGTGCATGTTAATCCCTTGAGTGTCAAGCTAATAAATTTATATTTTATCTGCTAACCTATTGGATATGAACGGAGTTCATGAACAAGGGAAATATGACCGCGATGAAGTTTTGAAAGTGATTATTCTGGTAAATCTGAATACTATGTATGGATGAGGTACAGAGACACAAATAGGGCTTTGTACTAAGAGTAAAGGGTAGAAAATCCAGGCTTAAGATTAATGTAGTGGAAATGGAGATGGATAACTTTTCTTTTTTCCCCTGAAAGATTTAACTACACATGGATTCAAATGTTACCAATTTAAATGTGTTCCCATAACCTTCTTAAGCGAAATGAAGCTGCTTTCACTTCATAAAGCCAAAGGCAATATGCTTATATTTGCAACAATCACAATAACAAAACATTTTTCCAGTGGAGCCATACTTTAAAGAATATTCTTTCTATAATGGATACTGCCCCTTTAAGTAGCAGAAAACAGCTTTAGAGGATAATAGTTGTTATTATGATTGTCAATCTATCCCAGATCTGCTATTCCGTATTTTGTCGCTTATAAAATAGTACTTTCAGCGTGAGGATTCTATTTATCTCAAGCCAGAGTGTCAAATCCCTGATGGATTGGAAAAGGATGAAATCTGAGAAAGATCAAAAGAGAAAGACAGTAATAGAGGGAGACAGAAAGAGCTCAATGCTTAGAAAAAAAAAAAATGGTTCTAGACCTCTTAAATCAATCCAATAGTATCTATCTTAAATTAACATCCTAAAAAAATAAATAAACTGACAACTTCCTTTTATTGTTTCATTAGGAAAAGATGTCAGACCACTACGTGGAGACATCACATCTTTGATTTCTACTATTTGTATGTAATGTCTTTGATAACATGTATTTGGCCTGAAACTGTCACTTCAAGTCTACATGTGTATCCTTATTAATCTCTCTGGGTTTCTGGTATAATTACCATATTATCTAGGGTGAGATTATATTGTTAAAACTTAGTATCAAATAATAGTGCTCTGCAAGAATATTCTTTCAAGAAATAAAGAGCAGTAAAATTTGAGAAATGGATATTTGTGCCACTGGGAAAGAGAAAAAATACTCCTCAGGAAATAATACAAATGCCAAATAATATATCAATTTCATCATAAATTGATAAAGGAAGCATATTTGTTGAATCGAAGAGAATACTTATGGCTGAAAGGAATTGGGGCTAGGAAATTACATAATTAACAACAAATTAAGGAGATTATGGAGCATGTGGGAAGAGCTAGTCTATAGAAAAAAAAAAAAAAAAAGAATGGGCTTTGGAGTAAAAACCACCTGGTGAAAACCTTTGTGCCACTTTACTATTTATATTATTTGGAATAAGTTTAATAATCTGACTCTCTTGTCTTCCTGACTGGGAAATACAATAAAAGGAAATCAGAGAATCCTTTAATAGTTAAAAATAATAAGCATAAGCAAAGGGCTGAGCATAGTGTCTGGAACACTGTAGCACTTTACTAAGGGTTTATTCTGTTCCTTGTATAGAAAAACAAGCAAAAACATTACAGCAAATGAAAAGGCTTTCAAGTTTTGGCATATATTTTTTAAAAAATCTGTGAAGGAAGAATTTAACTAGCTTTGATATAATAGTTATAGAAAATACAAAATGAAAGTCAGCTACTCAGATACCATGCAAAGATGAGAATAAAAATCAGTCAAATGATGGCCTTTTGTTATGCTCCAAGAAGGATGTAGCTGATGAAAACAAAAATAAAAACAAAAGTTAAATAATCCTGGATACTAGTTCCAATTTACATAAAGATTATTATAACTGTGGACTTTGATTTCATTCATGAAGAAGGTTCAGGATTCGTTTGACAATGTTCTTTATTATTAATACTTTGTAATTAATTATTACCACTCTGGATGGGGAGATTAGAGAAAGAGCCTTACTCTGGGAAACTGAAGATTTGGATTCTAGTTACAATTTTTTTCAGCAATCAGGAAATGATTTATTTTCTCTCGTCTTTGTTTCCTAATCTATAAGCTTAAAAATTTTAACTCTTCTAAAACTTTTTGTTATAAGTAGTCTTAAGGCTGATTTTTATAAAATTTATTTTACTATTTTCAGAGGGCTTTAAAATTTCTAGCTACCTTCTACATCAGTGTCTTTCTAGTGTTTCTACTAATTAAAAAAGGTTGTGTCCCATTGGTTTAGTAGACATGCTACTAAACAAATGTTTTTCTTCAGAAGTGTGAAGCTTTTTACATAGAGTCAGTGTCCATAGTAGGAGTGTGTGTATAAGATTCACTACGGAGATAAATGTTTCAACTCTCTTTGACCCTGGAGCAAAATAAATGAGTGTAATAAAGTTCACCCCTTTGAGTTCTGCCTTGTTATCAAATATTCCCCAAATCATGAAGCCAATAAAAATGAAATAGTCTGTCAGGGGAAAAACAACAACAAAAATCGTAGTTTCTCCCCTCAGGCATTTTAAGGAAACTTCAAGTCCAGATGTATGAATGAAATTACTTCTAAAAATTAGAAAATTCTATCAGCTCAGAAGTATGTGACTATCTTTAGCAGGGGGTTAGACCTCTACCCTGAGAAAAATAGTGATTGCATCATTTCACTTTTTTTCTTCCTCACTGTCAAGTGGGGGGGAAATTTTTGACCTCATTTCTCATATTTTTCTAATTAAATCCACATAAGAAAAAAACAATAAGAAATTAAAGTGACTCTTTGGAAGAATCAACACTTCCCCTCACCAGGTGGGAGAAGAAGAGCCTTCATCACCCTGTTTAGTGTGTGGCTTGGGGTCCAACAGCTAATGCTTAATGAAGACAGAAAGAAGGCAGGCCTTGAATACAGGACCTACTCCAGCACTCATCTGCCGCTGGGGTCCTGTCAGGAGCTGATTCTCCTCCTCTGCTGCCCTCCTTTCCTCTACCTCCATCTCTCATGGCAATTTTATCACTATTTTACTGAGATATTGATTTTCTTGGGCCTCCATTCTCCTATCACACTGGTCTGTGTACTGACCCGCTCCCAGCCTGCCCAAAGTTGTTCAAGATATTTACGAACCCATGCAGATTCCCAGGACATTCATATGCCCTTCATCTTCATGTGGAAGCTCCCCATCATCCTTCACTGACTCTTGCTCATAATTTCCTATCACCTTTCCAAATCTTTTCTTTTTTCAGTCCTCATCGAAAAAAAACCGAATGCCTTCAATGTCCCTTTCTCGCTCATATTTTCTCCCAGTCTATTAATGTGCATCTGCCACAGCCCATCATCAGAGTAAACAGCGGGCTGGTTTCCCATCCTGGCCTATTCCCTTCATGTTTCCCCAACACTTTGCTCCACACCTGGCGCTCCCTTTCTTCCTCTTCAGTCCCTCTCTCCTCCTGATCCAACCCCTCAGTCTTTTATTGATCACCTAATTCCATTTCTTGAATATTTCCTTTGAGTCGAATCTTCATCGCTTCTGGTTTTTCCTCAATACCCACTGCCCTGTCCACTTACAATCTCTGCTTTCTCTTTACCTTTCAACATCCTAAATGTAGGTGTCCGCAGACATATGACTTAGGGCCTATTTTTTTCTTCCTCCTAAGGAAGAAAACTTATCCAAAATTCATAGCTTTACTTCTCTTTGCTTTGTAGATGATTCCCTTGTAAATTTATATATTTAACTTTTGTTTCTATTTTAAGCCCTATAGCGCCATATTCTCAAATAGCTATCTAATTATAAATTCACACCTTTTTTTCCTCAAATTTTATTTTTGTAAGTGGTGCCTTCATACACCTCCCTCCCACACACATACACCTGTCACCCAAATCAGAAGAGCTCAGCTATCATTCAATCCCTCTTTCTCTCGGATCCTTACCTCCAATAAATTACCCAGTTTTATCAGTTCTATCATGGTACTACTATTTTACCAATCTTTTGGAGGCCTGAGAGAAGAAAATAGAAGAGAAAGAATGATATAAAGTAATTAGCAATTCTCCCAGTCTGCTAATATGCTTCTCCAGCCTCTCCAAAAGCACACATTGGGAGGATTACTTACACTCCTCCTCCTTCTATCAAAAGCCAGATGGCTCTTCCCAAGTGACTTAAAGAGAAACTTTACACTGATATTTCACTTAGAATTTAAATTTGCACCTTTCATTTACTTTCTGAAGGTGCATGTTCTTTGGTCCAGTAGAAAATATGTCCTTTAATCCTATTCTTAGAAATGTCCCGAAACAATTTTTGTTGACTTCTGTAGCTTCTTTTTTTCCTTGATTACATGTAACTTTAAAGCCCAATATTTTCTGAGTTCCTCCTAAAGTGAATGTAGTTAAGTAGAATTACAATTAATTGAAGTAAGCTCATTTATAAGGAAATAATCACTTATGAATCTAGATCCTTGTTTTAATTCCAGCTTTCTAAAATTTAGAGATTTTACTATACAATTTAGGTTAAGTCATCCAGCAGTGTACTTCAAATTACAGTGTTGCCAAGATAAAAGTCTTGCTTCAAAGCAACACAGAAAGGTAACAATTGAAAGTCTCCAGCATACTCACTTGTTTTGTTATGTAAGAGCATTTTCTAGTTAAGATTCTCAGTAATGATTATTACGTATACATCTTCATTTAAATTCATCTCAAAATTCTATTTTAGCATCAAAGTGCTCTGACACTGAATACTCCTGGAATGCATTCTTTTAAGGATTCACCATTGATCCTACCCTGAAGTTTACTTACTGACACGAAGTGGAAATTATATTTAATTGAACTGAACAAGAGAATCACACAACAAACAACTCTGTTTTATTCAATTCACATACTTCTACGGTGTGATGACTAAAATATGTTGGTAGATGATACATATTCATTTGCCACATAGTTTTAGTCATAGAAGCATCTTTCTATCTTCATGCTAATCAAAAACATTTTCCCAAGCACCTAACCTCACCCAGCAGTTTTGAATTAATGGTGGAGATGTCACAGGGGAAGAGTTCACATATTTTAACACTATAGAGTGGTATTAAATAAATAGGATGAAAACTTTCTCCTGGTTAGGTATAAATATTCTGTATTTTCTTTCTGTTTATGGTGCTAAGAGCAATCATACAAAATGTTTTTCTTACAAAAACTGATTTTTTTTTAATTTATCTCTTCTTTCATTCATTTAAAAATGGTCCCAGTGGATGTGCAGTGTGCCAGGCTCTAAGCTATTTCCTAGGAATGCAAGAATTTTACAGCTGATTGGTGTTTTTAGTATTTATAGCTTAGTTTGTGTAGGAGATCTTCCTGGGACTGTATAAGGATAACCAGATTCTCCTGTTACCTGCTCTGACTTACCATTCTCAATTCTGTATCTGATTGTTATGATAAATCTTTCATTTCTTTCACATGATTTATATCTACCACATCTGTTGCTACCACAGCCATTGATCCATTTTGTTGTAGTCTCTACAAAAGAAATGTCTTCTCAGCACTCTGGATGAGAATGTGAATAGGTTGTATTAGATACCTTACCTAATCATAGGTCCTACTAAGTGCTACCAAAATGGTAGCTCTCAGAACCCCCTCCCATAATCATATGGTGCAAGCCTCTATAAAATATATTCTTATTTCATGTATCTCTGACTGGCCAGCATAAGACAGCAGTTTTGTGAGTGAATTGCTGGGCATCAAAGCAATAATCCTATAGCATGGTTGCATGGGCATGTAGCATATTTTAGAAAAGAATCACTTTCTCTAGAATCAATAAGACTCACAACCCTTACCTGATCCGAACTCAGAAAAATCACCTGAATAGCTATTCAAAAATTACATTCACTGAACATTTTTTCCCCTTTAGGTTGATATATGAACTCTGAGCTTTAAGTAATCAGTTATTTTTATGTTTAGCTTCTACTATCTAGACTAGATCATCTAGCAGGCCTCTTCTTGTGCTGGACAATGCTACTTGTTTATCTAGAATGCAAATGCATTCTTAAGGTTGCTCACTTTATTGATCATTGAATGCACAATTAACTCCCCATATCAAAGTGCACTCAAATTTCAAACATTCTCTGCTTATGTATATATTCTACACTTCCCTGATTTAAGAGTTGTCAAAATTTCTATGTAAGCACATAGGATTTTTATTTTATTTTTTGAATACATTAGCCATTTAATTCTGACCCAGTTGGCATACGTCTCTTTAGTCAAAAGCATAAAAATTTGCCTACAGCATTTTCCATATCTTTTGCTACATATATATGGAGAGAGGGAGAGAGAAAAAAAATGATTAATGTAGATTTTTTTTTTAGGAGTTCAATTTTTTAACTCAGATGCTAAGCAGTTATGACTCTTTCCAGGTTTTCCCCATATTTCTTAGAAATTCATATCTGTCAAACTCAACATTTGATCTTTAATTTCTTGAGGCTATTTAATACTGACATATGTGCTAACTGACTATCTTTAGTTCTTCAGAGTTTGGTTTCATTCATTCGTTCAGGTATTTTAAGAAGCTTGAAATGCTCCCAGGATCACTTATCTAAAGGGATTTAAAGAAAGACAATACTAGTAGGATTTTATTATATACCATCTGAAAGGAAAATTAATTTTGCCTCAGGTTTCAAATGCAAATGAGAACTCCATCATAAAAGAGGCTTGTCTGAATAACCTAACTGAATTAACAGAGGACAAATATTCAGATATTTTATGCAAAAAGATGTACTTTTGTTTAAATGATTAAAATGTAACATCTAAACTTTCCGCAATTTACTAGTCTAACAATTTTTTTGCTTTTGTTTATATATTTCCTATAACATCCTAATGAAAATGATAAAATCACCACATACCATCTCAAGATTTGAGAGTAGAGTACATAGATTTAGATGAAGAATGGCAAGAGGGGACTTGGAGATGTGAGGCAAGATCAATCACAGATAATTGGAAATTATGTTGCTTTTTTGTCAGTCTTAAGAATTATTCTTCCAAAGAGCCTATTTTGTGGGATAAACTGCTCTTCCCACTTAATAATTTGATTCTATTATACTATAAATAAAATATCAAAATCTCCTTTAGAGTAATTGCTGGCAGAAAACTTAGACTATGAATAGGCATATTTTTCTCCATCGTTTTTATGCACAAATACCTAACATCTGGCCAACATCAAAATGTGTAGCTTCTGGCAGCTGGTATCAAACTTTGTACACCAAATGCAGTCAGCGTGTTTTCTGAGCAGGTTCACTATACACGATCTGGGACACATGTTTGATATTATCTGGGAAAACAAAAACAATGAGTCAATGACTTGAGCTCTACTTGACACTAAAAAGTTTGGCTCCATAAATGGTTTCTGAGAAGAATATTTCACTTTGAGCGTAGCAGCTAAAGGTTCCATTATTAATGTAAATAAATGAGAGGGAAGAGGGAAGCCTTGATGATTGGCATGGTAAAAAATTAAATAGCCCTGGGACTGTCGATCAGAGCTGATTTGAGTAACTGGCTGGGAATGCAGACATTTGATCCAGCATACATGATTACCAGAATTCACACTGACCAGTGTCCTCTCCTATAAAGTATTTGCACTCAGGGGAATTAGAGGTTTCCAATGACACTTCTGAAATTTCCTAACTTTCTGGAAAGGGTTTTTGTAGTAAATGCTACCTGGATTTTTGAGTCAACTCAAGGTATTCTTTTTATACGCATGTGCGCGCGCGCACACACACACACACACACACACACACACACACACACACACACAATTTCCCCTTCTTTAGCTAAGGTAGAGATTTAAATAATTTAGAGGAGGTATGCTGATACAAGATTACATATTCACCTACAGGTTAATGTTTCAGGTCTCAGCATAAACATGACTAATCTTCCTGAGCATCAATTTTACTTAATGGTATGAGCACATTAGTTTGATCTCCAGAACAATTTCTTGGCAATGACATTTATCTGCTAAAAATAATTGAGGATTGTATTTGAGATTATTTCTAACTATTTGGATGTAAGTTTTTAGTAATAATTCATAAAAGAAGATTTTCCAAAAGGAAGATGTAGATGATCTTTGCAAATTCCTATTTAGACTAAGCTTATAGATATGTTGCCACTAAGTGTCAGTTAATCAGAACATGGACCAAGTAACATGTGGGTGTTGCCTTAACATTGATTTTGTCACTTATATGTAAACATAAGAAAAGACACAGATACAAACACACAAATTAATCATTCCTATCACTTAAGAGTAAGGTATTTTCTTTTAAGTATCACGTTTATTATGCCAGGAGAATTCCACCTGCTTGCTAGTGGACCAAATTGTTAAACCCATTCCCCTATCAATCTTCAAAAATTAAAAAAAAAAATTAAATAGAGTAAAAATATGATAACCACTAGTAATGTCTATTTCCTACTTTCTAAAATTATATACTTTTAATAATAGTCCATTAAAGTAAAAACAGCTTATCACATAAAGTGATTTGTAAGATTATTCTTCTTCACGATTTTTAGTAATATAACTAAGGAGAAGGAGAAGAATGAACTGTGGTCAATTCAACTCAGAATAAAAGGAATTAATGGAAAGTAAAAATCTGATGATTCAAACCCATTTTGGGGTCAATAAAATGCAAATGAAGACCACACGGAGTTATCATTTTATACCTATTAAAAAAATTAAAAATTTGACAACAAATGTCAGAAAGTATATGAACCCATAGGATCTCTTCATTTTGGGATGAAGTGAACACACATAACTGCACATAATTTTAGAAAAGTGAAGGAATTATTGCCACTGAATGTCAGTGAGGTCACAAATGAGTAAGAGAGGTAGGGAACATCTGCAAGATTTTAGTTTTTGTGTTTAATGGTGGTTTCATGAGTGTTTATATTATTAAAAACAAAATTATTAAAAATAAAATAAAAAACAAAGTGTAGGCAAATTGAAAAAGGACATTCATAAAAAATGAGTCTGTTATTAATGAAAGACTATAGTTAAGCTAATTCTATGTATTGGAATAATACATAAAATAAATATATAAATCAATCATGCTGTAGCTCTGAGAAAACTTATGCCATATTCATTAGAAATGGCTTGTAAGTACATTATATGTCTTGTACTTGAATTTTATTTTGTTTGGCCTTGCTTTGTTTTTAAATTTTAATCACAAAGGAACAGAAGATGGGAGAATAATTGAGTAAAATTCAGGAGAACTGTGCTGGTCTCTACCTTAACAAATTGATTATCTTGCACTTTAATGCCTCTAAGCTTTTGTTTCTTCATTTGGGAGATTAAGAAATTTACTTATTTCTAGATTTATTAAAGAAATATTAAAAAACTTTTTATGTGCCAGATATTATTTTAAGTAGTAGAGGTACAGGGGGGAAAATATATCAAACCTGTACTCAAAATTTACAGTCTAGTGGAAGAAAAATTCATGTCACATATCAAATACCCAAATAGACATAGCATTGCCTCTGTGACCAATGCTACGAAGGAGAAACAAGGGGCTTGTGTTTAAGATGTTATAGGATCACAGCAAATTAGAGTGAGTTTATGTCATCCAAAAGATAAGGAAAGTCTTCCTAGCAAAGGATGACTACATGGAGATCTTAGGGATGGTAACAGGGATTTCCGAGGGAGGGAGAGCAGACTTCATGCAAAGAAACTAGCGCAGACTGTGCATTGTGCAAGACTGTTGAATCACAGATCTGTACTTCTGAAGAATGAAGGAGAGTAAGTCGGAGGGGGAGATAAACCATGAGAGACTATGGACTCTGAAAAACAAACTGAGGTTCTAGAGGGGAGGGGGGTGGGGCGATGGGTTAGCCTGGTGATGGATATTACAGAGGGCACATTCTGCGTGGAGCACTGGGTGTTATGCACAAACAATGAATCATGGAACACTACATCAAAAACTAATGACGTAATGTATGGTGATTAACATAACAATAAAATTAAAAAAAAAAAAGAAGCTAGCGCAGACATGATGGACAGCAGGCCATAGCCTATCCCAGAGGGTGAAGCAAGCAGATACGGTTCCAACAGGGTGAGAGAAGCTGATACTAAAAGGAGGTGAAGAGCAACATAGGAACAACAGACAAAGGATTTATAAACTAAGCTAGAGTATTTTTATCTTAATCCCAAGAGCAGAATTCCATTTACAGTTGAAAACAGAAGATAAAGTGTTCATATGTAGGCTTTTTTTTTTTTTGTAATTTCATCTTTTAATTTTTTTATTGTTATGTTAATCACCATATATTACATAATTTGTTTTGGTGTAGTGTTCCATGATTCATTGTTTGTTCATATGTAGGCTTTTAACCAGGATCTCTGACCCAGGTATGAAGACTAGATTGGGGTTGGTCAAGAATGGATGTGGGTGCAATCCCTATCAAATAACAGCACTTTTCACAAAACTGGAAGAAATACTCAAATTTGTATGGAACCACAGAAGACCTTGAATAGCCAAAGCAATCTTGAGAAAGAACAAAGCTGGAGTTACCACAATTCCAGACTTGTACTCTGAAGCTATAATCACCAAAACAGTATGTTACTGGCACCAAAACAGACACATAGATCAACAGAACAAAATAGAGAGCCCAGAAATAAATCCACACTTAGGATCAATTAGTCTATGACAAAGGAGGCAAGAATATACAATCGGGAAAAGACCATCTTCTCAATAAATGATGCTGGGAAAAGTGGACAGTTACATGTAAAAAGCATGAAATTAGACCACTTTCTTACACCACACACAAAAATAAACTCAAATAGATTAAAAACCTAAGTGTTAAGATCTGAAACCATAACAATCCTAGAAGAGGGCACAGGCAGTAATTTCTCTGACATTGCCCATAGCAACATTTTTCTAGATAGGTCTCCTGAGGCAAGGGAAACAAAAGCAAAAATAAATATCAAAATAAAAAGCTTCTGGACAGCAAAGGTAACAATTGACAAAACAAAAAGCCAACCTGCCGAGTTGGGAGAATATATTTGCAAATGATATAACCAAAATATTTAAAGGACTTCTACAACTTGACACGCACACAAAAAAACTCCAATTAAAAAATGAGCAGAGGACCTGAAGAGAAGTTTTGCCAAAGAAGAATATAAATGGCCGACACATGAAAAGATACTCAACATTGCTAATGATCAAGAAAATGCAAATCAAAACCACAGTAAGATATCACCTTACACTTGACAGATGGCTAAAATAAAAAAAGACAAGAAATAACAAATGTTGGCGAGAATGTGGAGTAAAAGGAACTTTTGGGTACTGTTGGTGGGAATATAAATTGGTACAGCCCCTGTGAAAAACAGTATGGAGATTCTTAAAAAAATTAGAGGGGTGCCTGGGTGGCTCAGTCAATTGAGCATCCAACTTTTGGTTTCTTTTCAGGTCACAATCTCAGGGTTGTGAGATCGAGCCCCACATCAGTCTCTGTGCTCATCTTGGAGTCTGCTGGAGATTCTCTCCCTTTCCGTCTGCCCCTCCCCTGCTTTCACGGTCTTTTGGTTTCTCTCTAAATAAATAAAGTTTAAAAAATTTAAAACAGAAATGACGTATGATCCAATAATTCCACTACAGGGTATCTACCCAAAGAAAACAAAAACACCAATTTGAAAATATATACATACCCCAATGTTTATTGCAGCTTTACAACAGACAAAAGACGGAAGCAACCTAAGTGTCCTTCAATTGGACGAATGGATAAGGAAGATGTGGTATATACACACGATGGTTTGTTACACAGCCGTAAAAAAGGATGAAATCATGCCATTTGTGACAACATGGATGGACCAAAGGGTATTGTGTTAAGTGAAATAAGTCAGACTGAAAAAAAAAAAAATACCATGATTTCACTCATATGTGGAAAAAAAAAAGACAAGTAAACAAAAACAGAATCAGATCTATATATACTGAGAACAAACTAATGGTTGCCAGAAGGGAGGGGTAGATGGGCAAAATAAGTGAAGCGGAGTGGGAGATACAGGCTTCCAGTTATGTCATGAATAAGTTACAGGAATAAAAGACACAGCATATGGAATATAGTCAATGGTATTGTAATAGTGTTTTATGGTGACAGATGGTAGCTACATTTGTGGTGAGCATAGCATAATATATAAACTTGTCAAATCACTACAGAGTATACCTGAAACTAAGGTAACATTCTATATAAAAAAAAAATTTTTAAGAGTAGATGAAGATAGTGTGATAGAATGTTTTCAAAGTACATTTCAGACAGAAAAGTAGAGTTTGAAGTAGGATACTGATGATGAAAATGGATATAAAATGGTGACTTGAGTAAACCTATAGGAAGCAATATGTAGGATTCAGTGCCCAATTAAAGGAAAAGGGATAATGCAGCACCAAAGATAACGCTTCTATAAACTGATACAATTATTTGGATACATGTCTGTCATCGTGGTGCCACTCACAGAGATAAGGAAAAGTAGGAGAGCATCTGATTCAGCAGGAAGGAAATACATGTTTCATCACGGACAGGTTGAGATTGAGACTGAGGTGTGACAAAAATGAGTGCTCGACCAGAAGCCTTGTAGAGGTTTCAGTTTCCTCATTGCTATAAAGCTATATTTCTAGCAAGTCATATTAAGTTTTTAAGAGAGCAGACACGGGAGAGCCAAGCTCTTTGGGTCTTATGATTTCCTCTCAAGTTACGTGTTCTCCTCAATGGTGATGGTATTTTACTGCTTTAGGTGACATCCTGCCAAGACATAGAATGTATTAAAGTGTTTTAACAATCTTATAATCACCAATCATGTGATAGACCCAAACCTAACTACTTAGTTCTGTGCACACTTTCCAATTTTGTTCTGGTGCCAGTTTATCAACATTGACCTTAAACAATTATCAGTAGACTCAATGCATGTATATACACATTGCAATTATTCACTGAGGACCAGTCTGTGAGCTTACACCAGCACTGTATCTTCCATTACAGAGCAAACTAGTAGGGACTGAACACAATAGGCCTAGCCAAGGCCTACTGTAGACAGCATTATGACATCCATGAGAAAGCATTTAGTAGCCTGGAGATGTCAGGAGGTAGATATTTTTAATCTTTTGAGTATAAATGGCCATTAAAGCAATGGGCATAACATTTTACAGAGTGTAGAATGAAAACAGAGCTTAAAAAGTACAGTTAATTAAAAAAAAAGATGACAACTTAAAAAAAAAATTGAATTCTAACCCAAAGTATACAATATCCACAGGTCCATAGTGGTATAAACAAATGATCTAATAAAGGACAATAGAGAAATGTTGGATAAAGAAAAAAAAAATTCCAAATAATTTATATGAATACTCCACCCTCAAGAAGGTGGAAGATAACTCCGCGCTCTTTATCTTTACATTAGAGAAAACCAACACTACCTCAGCTGGGTAATTAAGGTCAGCATCATCAATGACAAGTCAGATTGATAGTATGTACCCTTGATAGGGTATGATGAGAATAGCACTTTACCTCTATCATCTTCCTCCCCCAAGACCCACAACCCCAAGCTAATCATGAGAAAAACATCAAATACCATGAGAAAAACATCAAATGCCAATTGAGAAAACTTTTACAAAATACTTACCCAGTACTCCTCAAAAATGTCAACATAAGCAAAAACAATAAAAGGAACTAAAGTAGCCTCATGTTAACTCTTCAGGTCACCTCGGATTTTCTTTGGCCTTTTTTTTTTTTTTTTGGTATATCTATTCCACACTCCAACTGCCTTCCTCAACCAGCTTCCTTAGCTTAATTAAACATACTAAAAACTGCTACTGCCATCTAGCTTTCAAGTCTGCACAACCTTGGCGCTCCTGCATTCATGGACACCTGGTATCTTCCCTTTTTATTTCTGTTTAAATCTCCAAGATGGATGATTTACCTCCCCAGCTTATCTTCAGTACTAGGTGTTAGAGGTCATAAATTATTGGTGCAAATGTAAATGGGTTTCTTCTTCAGTTAAATGCTTACCCTAACTCCATTTAGTTGAGACCAATGGTGTTGAATTTGAGAAGGGGTGTCCTGAGGGTGGGCACTCTAAAACATTTCTACTGTAGCTGTGGTAAAAAGAACACAACATCTTAAAATGATGTGGTGGGCAGTATAATTTGATCCCCAAAGATGTCCATGTCCTGATATCCAGACACTGAATAATTTATGCCACATGGCAAAGGAGTACTAAGGTTGCAGATGCAATTAAGGTTGCTAATTAGCTGACCATAAAATGCGGAGATTACCCAGGTGGATCCAATGAAATCAATTATGAGTCCTTAAAGATGGAAGAGGCAGGCAAAAGAGTCAGGCAATGTGAGAAAGACTTAACAGGCCATTGTTGGCTCTGTAAGTAGAAGGCGCCCAGGAGCTAATGAATGTGGGTTGTCACTGGAGGCTGGAAAATTCAAGAAAAAGTATTCTGTAGATCTTCCAGAAGAGAATGCAGCTCTGCCAACATCTTGATTTTAGCCCTGTGAGACCCTTTTTGGACATCTGCCCTACAGACCGTATGAAAAGAAATTCATGTTGTTTTAAGCCACTAAATTTGTGGTAGTTGATCACAACAACATCAGGAAGTAAATGCAATTGGTTTGCAGAGGATATATGTATTCCAACATATATCTGAAGAATACATCAGTAGAGTCAGTATACCTGTGGTAATTGTGGATATCCCTGTATAGAGTACACTTGATTTGCTGATTTTTCATACATAATTGGAGATTATTCATACACAGAAGATAAATGGTCTGGATAATTAATAATATGAGAGTAACCATCAACATAAGAGTTAGTTTCAGACTACCCCTCCACATAATAAAATGCACATGAAAGGTTTGCATAAAATATTTTGCTTTGAGGGAATGCTGTCTGAATACTGAGGCAATGAAATCTGATTATTTATATACTGCCAAGTGCTGTTTTCAGACAGGGTCTAATTGTATTTGCTAGAGTCAAATGCTTATGACTTTAACACAGTAGGCAATGCTATATAAAGAAACTGAAGATGCAGGAATATCATTTGCTAATGTGTGCAGGTTCAATGTATGTATTAAGGCCCATAAGAAAAAAACTTAAAGCTAAAACTGCTTCAATAAAGCCTCAACATTTTCAAAAGAAATTCAAGGTTCTCAGTGAAAAGAAAAAAAAAAAAAAAAGCTTCCAAATACCCCTTCCTCATAAATATTGAAAAAGAAAGGAATGAATGAATGGATGCTGATGTAATTTTACTATACTTAGGGAAAAAACTCAATATGAAGATTGCTTTGTTTTTACAGCTGCAGGATGACTAGAATTTCCCAACAAAGTTCTGCATGTTTCTTTCTCGATCTTGTCTATGCTTTCCAGGCCTCAAGAAGATTTTTCTAGGCATCAGACCTACTGAATTCCATTCCATTAATTGCTGTATCATACATATCCTAGAAAAAAAAATGGTATCCTTAACCAGCAGCCAAAATTAGAGAATGGAAGTAATTTGGGGTCAGTGGCCAGCATTGGTCTGGACTTGGGTAAGTAACATCCTCCCAATTGCAGTTCTGCCAAGCCTAGTCTTTCCCACATCATTTTAATAGGACTTCAATGTGACAAATGCACATACTCTTATACCCAGACTTTGTCTTGGAAGGAAGGAGAGTCTTCTGGAGAGCAAAGGAAGAGAACATTGGTTGCTAATGCTAAGTAGGAGTGCAAGAGTAGAAACAAAATATCGTAGCCGATTTTTAAAAACAGACATGTATTTTCAGGCCCTTGGCAATCATTTTGGGTCTCTATCTCTAGAAATGGTCTGTCAGGAAGAATCATTAAAAAAATAAATGACATGAGCCTCCTGCCTACTGATATTATCAACTGTAGGAAGAATTGTTCTCAAGGGATCATGCTAGCATCTGTAGTTCTCAGAACCAGAAACAAGTGGCTCAGCAAAAAGGGAAGTAAGCAAACATCTCATATGGACAGGGCCCATCAGATTTACAAAAAAAAAAAATCACTGAAGCAGAATTCCTTAGAAAGCCAGAAATGATTCCTGTTCTCTTTGCCAATAAGCTATACTTACTGATTTTTAATTCAGTATCTAGCTTAAGGTAATTAGGTAAATATTTAAATATTTTTTAAATCAATAAAGCTAATGAAAGGGAATTAAATATTTGAAAGAAATACAGTCCAATTTTAAGATATGGTTTTAAAATGCCAAGTATCTGCCTTAATGAATAAATAACATCACATCCCAAAGCAATTACATCTGGTGACACTTTGTCTAAAGTTGGGAGCCAAGAAACTTGGTTTAAAAGAAAACAATTTCCCCAGCCCAGCCACTTTGCAAGGGCAAGAGGACAAGTTCCACCTTGGTTGGGATTTCTTGGTGTTTTCTGCTTTGTACCTCTTCTGTGACCCCTAGTGCCCTTAGAACATGATATGAGCAGCATTCACAGAGGACAACAACAGTTCTATCACTGTACCCCCGCCTGTCTTCCACAGTTATCTAGCACAGCCTTAGGATAGAGAAAAGGGAAAGAAACAGGATTCTTTGACAACCTCCCATTTTGTTCTGCCCAGCTTGTTCTCTCTTCAGTTTGAATATTTATTTCAACCCATTAAGATCCATTGGGTTCAATTTAACAAATATTCAGTTACTGCTTTCTGTTGAAGGAAGAAAAGTAAGTTATTTACTAGAATAGGAGTCTATACCTTGTTGCATGTTTAAGAGAATTTTGGTGAAACAACCAGTATGATAATATAAGTTTATATATAAATCAAAACCTTTAAAACTGTATTCCTTTATTCTCTAAATAAAAGGAAACTGTACCACCAAAAATAATTTTTTTTTGGTTAAAAATTTCCTTTCTAGGGGTAGCCTGGGTGGCTCAGTCAGTTAAACGTCTGCCTTTGGCTCAGGTCATGACTCCAGCGTCCTGGGATCAAGCCCTGCCTCAGGCTCCCTCCTCCTCAGGGAGCCTGCTTCTCCCTCTCCCTCTGCCTGAGGCTGCTACCCTGCTTCCTCTCTCTCTCTCTCTCTGTCAAATAAATAAAATCTTTAAAAAGTTTAAAAGTTTAAAATGATAAAAACAACTGCCAGATAATTCAAAAATTTGATTTTTGAGGGCAAGTGGTATAGAGCACACCCCTAGTCTCTTGTTCCAATTTGTTTTAACAGAACATAAAGGCAATGCCATAAATCTCCCATTATTACAAATACCAAAGCATTTACTCATTAGAATACATGGTTCTGTACTGGGCAGCTCTTGGATGCTTTCTCTAGCAACATCTCAGACACAGAACTTGTGTTTCAGGTATACCTCATTACATTCTTCTCCCAACCTGTTCTTACTCTAGATTCCGCATCTTGGTTAATCACTGTCCATCTACTCACCCAAGCTAGAACTTAAATCATTTTCATTTGCTCCCTTTCCTTAATCTTTACATACCAAATTGTTCAATGCAGTTAATCAAGTCAATTTTTTTTAAGATTTTATTTATTTGAGAGAGAGAATGAGATAGAGAGAGAGAACATGAGACGGGGGAGGGTCAAAGGGAGAAGCAGACTCCCTGCTGAGCAGGGAGCCCGATGCGGGACTCAATCCCGGGACTCCAGGATCATAACCTGAACCGAAGGCAGTCGCCTAATCAACTGAGCCACCCAGGCGCCCCTCAAGTCAATTTTTGAAATGACTCAGAATCCCACTCCTTCTCTTCATTCTTACAGCCCCCAGGTTAATTGAGTTCTTATTTTTTGCCTAGCCTACTATAGTGAACTTCCCTCACTTAGGTTTTCCACGTTCTCATCCACGCAAAGCAGCTAGAATTATCCTTCCAAATGCAAATTTGATCATGCCACACCCATAATTAAAACTATTCAGTGATTCCTCATTGGCTATAATGTAAGATAAAGTGCCATTTTGAAGCCAAAGTATACTCCCAGCCTTTATTCATTTAGTTCTCCGTGTATGTACCTTCATATACTAGTCATACTAAATTATTTGCTATTCCTTAAAAATTCCATCCATTTCAGGACCATCAGATTGTACATCCAGCTATCCTTGATCTTGTCTTTCTTCTTCCTTTTGCATCTGGACAAATTAAGTGTCCAAGCTAGATAAAAGTAGAATTATCATATATTTCAGTTTCCCTTGGTGATTTCTGGTTTATACCCATTGTTTCAGCATCATTAATAGCACTCCCTTTCACTTGCATTCATGGTTGTCTGGAGGTGAATTAGATGATTCCTGTATTCAAAAGTCACCCTCTTTCTAAATCATAAAAGTTCAATAAACTAAGAGCAGGTAGTGTCCTTGGAACACTGGAAATATTTCTACATAGTATAATTCACATAGTGGTATAATAAATTACATAAGTAAATGCCCTGACAAGTTATGCATCCTGTAATAGTAGGAATAAGAGCTAACCATTAATGTGTGTTTAGCGTGTTAGTTCCAAACACCTTAAGAGTAATATTTCATTTATATAACCATATATATATATAAATGTATATATACACGTGTGTGTGTGTGTATATATATATATATATATATATATATATATAACAATCCTGAAAAGAAAGCAGTCTGATCATCCCCATTTTGCAGATGAAGAAACCAAGGCAAAACAAATTTAAGTAACTTGGTTAAAGTCATGTGTGATAAGGGGCAAAAGGTTGTGTTGTCAGGTAAACCAAGGGAATGATTTCAAAGTCCATACTATATGAAGTGCAATATGCATATTTATCTTTGTGGCCCTATTGCCTTTGAGTATCTAAGAGATACGTGAAAAATTCCTCTGTAGGGCGCCTGGGTGGCTCAGTTGGTTAAGCGACTGCCTTCGGCTCAGGTCATGATCCTGGAGTCCCGGGATCGAGTCCCGCATCGGGCTCCCTGCTCAGCAGGGATTCTGTTTCTCCCTCTGACCCTCTTCCCTCTTGTGCTCTCTATCTCTCATTCTCTCTCTCTCAAATAAATAAATAAAATCTTAAAAAAAAATTCCTCTGTAAATTAATCATTTTTCAAGAACAGGGAAAGGTCATTTCAGATGTCCTAGTGAGATAAAAATCATACAACCCTGGATGGCTGGTCTTATCAAAATACCATTTCCCTGTGCCTTATGAAATTCCTAGGATATTGATATGTTAATATCAATATTAATATCAACATTGATATTAATATCAATTCTCCCTCCTGCCCCTACAAAGTATTATGTAAAATACTTTTTGAAAGTCACAACAGCAAGCTTGTCTAGCCTTTCTAAATTTAGACCTCCTTTCTGCCAGTGTTTATTTTTACTCATTTGTGGGTTTATGTGTGTGTGTCTTAAATACTTTATTTGAGAGAGGAAGAGAGAACAAACAGGGGAAAGGGCAGAGGGAGAAAGACAAGTAGACTCCCCACTGAGTGCAGAGTAGAATGGCTCCATTTCATGACCCTGAGATCATGACCTGAGCCCAAACCAGGAGTCAGATGATTAACTGACTGAGCCACACAGGTGTCCCTCATTTGCTTGTTTTAATAACAGTAGTTGGGGTTGGTATGGTATTGGAAAATCTTGAAACAAGACGGAGAAAATAAAATTTCCAAACTGTGTGTTTGCTGGAAAGTGCAGGGATTGCTGAAAACTTGTCATCAGTGGTGGAGGTAAGTGACTAATCCCTTAAGTATTTGCCTTTCTGCCTGGGAGAGAACCAGACTCTGCAGCTGATGGGTCTTTAGAGTTAAACAGAAAAACATGGCAATTCTTTATTTTTTAATAGGATTAGATTTACATGTTAAGCTTACAGAGAGAATACCTGTGAACACTCTGAAATTAAACGCAGTTATTGATAGTAGAAGAGATTTAAAACACTGTGCAAAATTGTTAGGCATTTAAGAAGAATCTTTCTAAAGCACACCAATCTTCTCTAACTGGAGTCTGATTCCATAATGAATTGTGTGTACACACACACACACACACACACACGCGCGTCTGTGTAAAGTTTTCTTTGGATCACACCACAGGAAAAAGAAACTGACATGTCTTGAGTAATAGGCAAGTCTATCTTTAAGCAGAAAGGGCCTCAGATCAATTAAACAAAATGAGTTTTATGAGAAAAACATTAAGCAGACTCCTTCCTGGATTATTTTTCTGAAAGAAAATTTCTGTTCTAATTGATGCCTTGAAGCTTGTTGCTGCAAATTGAAGTTTATGTCAAATATTTGGCAGTGCTTCGAGGAAAATGATTCTATTCACCTTGATTCTCTAATTGAGATGTTGAGGGGTGCTTTACTTCTTTATCTGGAAGTATTGTGGTGACATTGTCTACCTGGGCTGTATCAGCCTGGGTTCCCACTCCTTTTCTTGCTGAGTGCTAAATTGTTTTTGAGTCTATCTGGCAATCTGCTATTTTTTTTTCCTCCCCCCGCAGGGTTCAGTATTTGTCCTTGAAGCGTTGTCAACTACAAACGCAAAAGAAAAGCGTATATCCAATTAAAGTGAGACAAAACATAACTGTCAAATAAAAGCCATTAACCCCTCGAGTATGAAATTTGGGGTAGATCTGACAGGTCTCTCCTTGCTTCCTTCAACTGTCATCATTCCCAATTCCCTTCCATACTTTTAAAGATACTGCTTAGGGGACAGTTTTATAGTCTGTAATATGTGATGTCAAAAAAATTTTGTCAAATCATAATCCAAGTGTAAGTAGCACATTTACCAGACATGTTTTCCAAATGAGTAATTTGGAAGAATAGTTAATCCTCATGTTTTTAACTTTGATTTTATTCGCTTTCATTCACTTAATGTATATACTTAGTACTTCTCAGGACTGTGCTATCCACTGGAGAAACAACATTGAATAAGACAGGAAAGTTTACTGCCCTTTAAGTTTACAATCTAGTGAGACAGGCAATTAACAAAGCAGGACTTAAGTACAATTGTTATAAGTGACCTGGAAGAACAGGGCACAGTGCTAGGAGAACAAGACATGTGACAGAGCAGCCCTTGCCCACTCCGAAGGATTGAGAGAGAGGGATTTGGCCTGTGAGAGAAGACTCAATGGAATGGCTTTCCCCGTGGGCCATATACTTTGTGTGAGGCTGAAGGGGAAATAAGGATACAGATAACGATGACGCTAGGGAGGAGTAGGAGGATGAGGAAGAATATATCTCACATTTATTGAGGGCTTCCCTTTTAACAGTTAGGGTGGTTTACAGTTACGTGTTAGAAAAAATAGTGATGCTAATTGGTTTCAAAACTAAGGAAACTCATGATATATAGTGAGCTCCACATAGGTTAGGATCCTCAAGAACCCAGGCTTTTGCATCTCTCTGCCCATCCATCTCAGCATGGTGACGTCGCTCATGGACTGGCTTCTAGCCTGGTTGCAAAATGGCAGCAGCAGTTCAGCCATTATAACCAGACACGACCACATTCAAAGGAGGACATTCTCTCTGCCTCCTCAATCTTTCTGGGAGAGAAAGAGCCTTTTGAAGATGACCCAATCTGACTTTTTCCTCATGTTTTATTAGGCAGAATTGGGGCATGGTGTTCATTTCTAAGTGAATCACTAAGAAGGGGAATGGAATTGATGAGCGATAGATTAAGAATGGAAATTAGCAAGTCAAGCCCCATGACCCTCTCTTCATACACCCTGAAGCATCTTCATGCCACTTCAATGCACATGATGAAAACTCTAGGTAAAGGTCTTCCCAAAGAAGGCTTACTAGTCAAAACATATTTGCAATTTGAAGAATCAATTTCTCATAATAATTTCATAGCAATGCGGCTGTTATTTAAGTTAGTAAACAGAAGATTCATATGAGAATATAGCAGTTTTTGCATTTGTTGTTAAAGTCTATTCACGCAAAGTATTCTAAACCTGAAGGAAAGGGGACAGATGCTTTTAGAAATGAAACATTTTATCTTCCTTGCCATTCACCGTGACAATGAACAATATGTCACATTGTCTTTACCAACATGAGAAATTTATCATAGAAGAAACTGAAAAAAGAACATTTAAAATATCACAAGGAAAATCTTTGTACTGACTGTACTCGACTACCTTATTATATCGATAGTATAATTATAATAATAGTTACTATTCTTTGAAAGATGAGTATCTGGTGGGTGTTAGACATTTAATATCTTAATTCTCATAACATCGTCATGTGCAGTGTATTTTTATCCCCGTAATCTTGGAGTTCAGAAATTTACATATGGCTAATTAATGGAAGGGGCTGGCCGTATTCACACTTATCCGTCTGTCCTAATCTAAATCTACTGCTTTTATTACACAAATATTCTGCCTGGCATTATGGCTTGACCCTGGAAATTCCCTCCAGGAATCAGAATACGGCTTTAACAATCAAATTCCACTATGAATTAGCACCTATAATTCATCTGTCAATGAAACTTTAAGAAGTTTACATTTATTTCTGCCTCTCATTAATAGCACCCTAAGTAGATCGCTAACATTACACTTTCATGGCAATTCACCTCTAAAACCTTGCTGTTTTAATTTTCCCAAGCTTAGCTCTCTAAAGGCTGAACTAGGACATGAAAAGACATTCATTCTCTGCAAGTTTTCATGCTTCATGTTTTGGCCTAAGATGAACGAACTTTTTGTGCAAAAAAGTTAAAGATATTTCTAACTGAGTAGAGCACACTTCTCTTTCTATTTTACTGTTTTGATATTTCACATATATTTACATGCTTACTCACCAAGATACTTTTATAGGAAATATTTTATTTTGCTCTTTTGGACAGAAATAGCAATACTATTCTAATAGTAACTTCAAGTAAGCTAAATACATTCTAATGAGAAGATTCTTTTCTAGCTTATTTTCTTGTTGGTTTAAGTCATTACTTTTCCTGTTTTGTACCTCCTCTGCCATGGATTTGTTGATATGTGACTGTGCTGGCTGAGTCCCACTGCTATTTCCACAGATAGGTAAAAGTATTTTAAGATACAGAGAAAAGAACTGAACAGATAGTTGTTTGGATAGATTAACTATACGGAAAATATTGGGACTGTACTTCCCTTACCCAGGACTAGACTCTCCTGACATGGAATTTATATTTCAGGGAAACCAAATGTATAGTCCCTCGCTCTCATAATTCCTCACAACTCAGATGATTTAACAAATAAAAACACGAGGCACCAATTAATCTTAAATGTCACGTACTCAATGAATAATTTTTTAATGTAGGCATGTCCCATACTATAGTTGAAATGACCACCTAGTCCCAGTGCATTAGAAGCCTTTACCGTGAGCGACCTCCACGCCAGAATTGAATTTTAAATCCATGCTTGTCAGAGTTTCTGGCATATAGTGAGGACGCACATGTTGGGTGGTGTTGGCGATAGAACAAGTAGTGATAAGAAAAAAAGATGAGGAGGAAAAACAAGTATTTACTTGATAAAGTTCAGTTGAACTGAATGAAATGGCTCAGATTCAGAATTTGTCCTAATACGAGGCCAGTATTACTTATTTACACAGTCAAGAAGCAGCAACTAATAAAAGACATTATGTACCTAAAACCTCTAGCCAATGATACCACATCAGAAGTAGTCTATCCTGTCAAATACATGACAATCTCCTAATGGGAGCACCAAAGGACTAACAAGGATTGTTCAAAAAGTGGATTCTTTCTTGTGCCAACTAAGACATTTTCTACTGTGTACTACCTTAACTAATTTTTAAGGAATATCACAAAAGCTATCACTTAGTAGCCAATAAATAAACTTTTTTCACTTGACTAAGCATCTGACTAACTAGCAGGTACTAACTTAAGGAGAATATCTAGTATAACTTTAACAAAAGCAGAGCACGCTCTTCTTCAGCTTTCTTTGCAAACATTAAGGAAATATATACTGACAATATCATTAAATGTTGGGACAGTTCTTTTTTTTTTTTTTTTCAGAATCAGGGCTGAATAGTTCATGCATTTTGCTTATGTGATGTGTTTTGATTTGCAGTTTTTTAAGATGTAGAACCAGAATCAAACCGACTCATGATGTTTCCTAGTCATCCATAGCTCCTGTCACTATCCCTGTTACAACATGTGACATTTCATAGACAGTTAGTTCATAAGTACGTACAAAAATACCCTAAATATATCTGCAACAGTGGAGACAGCTGCAGGTTATGGCTGACTAAAACTCACATTCTTTTCATAACAATCTGTGAGGTTTGTCTGAACTGATAACCACATGCCATATGAACTCTGAACAATGGAAAACTGTCAGAGCTTATAAAACAAACAAATGACCAATGATGTCTGAATATTTGTTGGGGAAATGTGTTCATAATTTGTGAGTCCTAAACATTTTCTCAGATTTTCTTCATTTTCTAAACAATATTTGCCTTCAATCAGGGAAAAGTTTTAAATATTTCCCCCAAACTATTATTTATGGCATTTTAATGTACTAGTAATAAGCAATAAAATATAAAGTTATGATACTTCAAACAGCAATTGAGGTAGAGTCAGGGTAAAGTATGGTGGTGTCAGTTTTAGGAGATGGTAAACAATAGACAGGGTCTGAGAATACTTAAGTCCAAAAACCTAACTCTGTCACTGTTTCCCTAGGCTTCAGTTTCCCCATCTATACAATGGGAGAACTGACCCTACTAAATATCACTTATCTGTTCCATAACTTATGATCCTAAAAGCAATGTTGTTGGTTGAGTAATAATTTCAACTGGCTCTGAAAGTCTTATGTAATTTATATTAATGAACTTGAAAGACTAATTTAGTGTTATATTTTTAGTGTTCTGTTCCTTCATTATTAAAATATAATTGACATATGATGTTATATTAGTTTTAGGTGTACATTTTGATTCCACAATTCCATACATAACTCAGTGCTCACCATAATCAATGTAATAACCATCTGTAATCATACCACATTATTACAATAATTTTTTTATTGGCTGGGGGTGGGGAAAGAGGCAGAGGGAGAGAGAGAATCAATCCCAAGCAGGCTCCATGCCCAGTACAGAGCCTGATGCAGGGCTTGATCCTACAACCCTGAGATCATGACCAGAGCTGAAATCAAGAGTCAAATACTTAACTAAGTCACCCAGATGCCACAGTTATTACAATATTATTGACTACATTCTTAATGTTGTACTTTTCCATGATTTATTTTATAAGTGGAAGTTTGGACCTCTTAATCTCTTATCTATTTTGCCAATTCCCCCCCGCCACCACTGGCAACCACCAGTTTTTTTCCTCTGTATTTAAGAGTCTGTTTTTTGTTTGTTCATTTGTCTTGTTTCTTAGATTTCACATGTAAGTAAAATCATAAATACCATATTGACAAGGATGTGGAGAAAAGGGAACTCTCCTGCACTGTTGATGGAAGTATAAATTAGAGCAAAAATGTGGAGTTCCCTTAAAAACAAAACAAAACAAAAAAACCCTAAAAATAGAAATATACAATACAGTAATTCCACTACTGAATATTTACCCAAAGAAAACAAGACACTAATAAAAAAAAGATACATGCACCCCCATATTTATTTCAGCATTATTGACAGTAGTCAAAATAAGGAACCTACCAAAGTGCCCACTGATGGGTGAATGGATAAAGAAGAGATGGTATGTATCGTGTGTGTGTGTGTGTGTGTGTGTGTGTATGCAACGGAATATTACTCAAACATTAAAAAAAAAGTATTACGCTCTTTTAAAGAAGGTGCTTCTAGAGTTTTAAGAACTATTGGAATAATTATTCTCTCTGGAATCTGGCTTATTATTCGTTATGGAAATGTTTTAAGTGAATAGCACAAATATTCAGGCATGGGAAAGCTCTGGTGCAAAATACTTCAAACTTTCAAGTTATGATACAGCCCAAAGATTTTATTTATTTATTTATTTATTTTAAAGATTTTATTTATTTATTTGAGAGAGAGATAATGAGAGACAGAGAGCGTGAGAGGGAAGAGGGTCAGAGGGAGAAGCAGACTCCCTGCTGAGCAGGGAGCCTGATGTGGGACTCGATCCCAGGACTCCAGGATCATGACCTGAGCCGAAGGCAGTCGCTTAACCAACTGAGCCACCCAGGCGCCCCCAGCCCAAAGGTTTTAGATATCTCCAACTAAGTGTGGAAAATATAATTTATACTACTGAAGAGCTAGGTACTATTTCACTCAGAAAGGAATCTCTTTAAAGATAAAGAAAGGTAAAGGGCAAAATGAACTATTCTAACCCCAAATTTCTTCTGAATTATACACTAAAAAAGAATAACATTTCTAACTTCCTTCCCTTGTTAGTTAACTGGAGGTAGTATAAAATTAACATCATGAAAAAGAAAAATATGATATGCAGTGAAAGTTAAGGAGCATGAAAATACATAAGCTCCAGTATGCAACTCATTAATGCTTTGATACTCTGGGCTTTGTCTTATTCTTGTATAGTAGGATTGCTTACCTCATGACTGGAGGTCAGTATCCTTCTATAGCTTACTTTGAGTAGTGAAATGTGAGCAGAAATAGCATATGTCACTTCAGGGAAGAAGCAGGTAGAGTATATACTTTGCCATGTTTCTTGTTCTTCTCCCACAGGCAAAAACAATGTTCCAGAAGAGTGTCCACTCATTAGCCTATGTTCTAAAGAAACAGTAAAGCAGAGCTTGCTGCACATATACTATTCAGAGTAGCAGGTGTAAGATGTAAAATAATGTTACATTAACTTCAGTTACTTAAAACATCTACAGACTCACGTAGACAAAAATAAATTCCAATTTTTGCTTTATACAAGAAACAAAGTCAGAGGTGTTGAAAGTACAAAACAGATGAAGGTAAAAGGTTAGATGCTCTAATTAGAAGCCCAGACAAATGGGTATAATAATAGCAAACGACATAGAATTAAGAGGAGAGACATTATTTTAGATAAAGACAGTCAAATCAAAAAGTAAATATTTGATTACCAGGAATATACAACAAATGTAAACTTGTTTTCAACTCATAATATAGCCTTGAAAATATAAAAGCTAGATAAGAAATTCTTATTACACTAGATGTTAAATCCCTTTGTACTTGATAGATCAAGCAAACAATAGATCAGTAAAAAATAAAAGGTTTGAGCAACAAAATTAAAATTTATCTAATGGACATACATAGAATGAAAAAATACCTTTTCAAACCCTTGACACATTATAAAATTTGATCATGTAACTCATTCATAAGCAAAATCCCAATAATTTTTCAAGAACTGATAATACAAGATAGTCTCATATTCTCTAAGTCAAAGGCAATAAAATTAGGAAAAAGCAAGAAAGATAATGTAAAAATGCATAAACACACATTTAAATGTACTTTAAATCATTCATTAGTCAAAGAAGAAACAGAATACAAATTTTAAAATAAAACTGAGAAGAGAATACTAATGAAAATATACCATCTTAACTTCATGAAAAACAGCTAAAGGAGTAATTTAAGGGCAATTGATCCACCTGCATACTTTATTAGAAAAGAATACATGTTTACTATTGAGAAGCCAAATGTCCGACTGTAGAACATAAAAATAAGAACTCAAAGAAACACAGAAGAAATAGAAGATCAGAAACAAATGAACTGGAAAACAGAGATCCCCATTAGAGAATTAACAAAGTTACTTCTTTAACAAGACTGTTAAAATATACAACTATTTTTAAGAAAGACTGGCATCACTCAATACAACATATTCAATAACTACTTAGAAAAGGCTACAAAGAGCTTTATGTTAATATATTTGAAATTTTAAAGGAAGTTTAAAGTTCCCTCAAGTCTTAGGCCTCGCACTAATTTGCCCAAGTGTGAGAGGAAGTCACTCAAATCCTGGGAAAAATAAACTGGAAACGAATAGTCAAAGAACTTTCTGGCATTCACATGGGCCTTGGAAGATCTTATGTCCCATCAGCTAGAAGGGAAAAACCTTGTAATATACAGAGCATTAGGTAGAATGCACAGAAATGTAGCACTGGGATAAATTAGCCTTGGATAAAATACTGCTTCGGACTTACCTTAAATAACTGCATGGCAGGCAAAAAACCAAAAGCACTATTCATAAGAATATGAAAAAAATGCATTAATCAATAACATAAAATTCACAGGTATCTGGCACATGTGGAATCCAGTAAGAAATTACTAGACATGCACAGAAGCAGGAAGATGACCCATAACCAGGAACACAGTCCATCAATAGAAACAAACCCTGATGATGGAACTAGCAGATAAAGATGGGGCAGGGGAAGAGCCATGGAAAGCTCTGCATGATCAAGAATGTAGGATGAAAGTGGAATATTTTAAAAGACTCAAAAGCAAAAATGTAACCTGAGTTAAAAATTAATTTATTGAGAGTAGTGGATTTGACACTACAGAAGAAAATAGGAGGGGTACAGTGATACAAACTATACAAAATGAGGCACAAAGGAAAAAAAAAAAAACCACCCACACAACGAAGTATAATGGCAATTGTTCTGAGAAATGTGTAATTACAGCCTCAGAAAGAGAAGGAAGGGCAGTCTGAAGAAATAAAAGTTTAACAATTTCTAAAATTGATAAACAATAAACCCATAGATGAAAAAAGCTTAATGAATCCCCATAAGAATTAGCATAAATATATCCCAAGGGTCATCACAGTCAATTTACTGAAATCCAGTAATTAAAAATACACTTAGACTTAGAAAAGCAGTCTGACAAAAAGACATTATTTTTCAGGGAAGGGAATTTAAGATTTATAGTAGACTTCCCATCAGAAAGTGTGCAAAACAAAATATTAAGCAATATTGTCCAAGTGCTGAAAATAATGAACTGTCAATCTAGAATTTCTACCCAGTAAAAATGTAACAATAAGAAATGAAGTCTTTCTCAGACAAACAAAACCTGTGAGATTTCATTTTCTGCAGATTGCACTATCAGAGGTGATAAAGGAAATTCTCCAGGCAGAAGAAAAATTTTAACAGAAATTTGAATCTAAATAAAATATATAGGCCAAAAAACCAAACCAAAACAAAACAAAAACACCCACTTTTCTATATTGTACTTCATTTAAAAAATAACTGAGTGTTTAAGCAAAAATAAGATCTGTGGGGTGCCTGGATGGCACAGTCGGTTAAGCATCTGACTCTTGGTTCCAGCTCAGGTCCTGATGTGAGGTCGTGAGATCCAGCCCAACATCAGGCTCCGCACACAGCAGGGAGTCTGCATAGGTTTCCTTCTCCCTCTCCCTTTGCCCTTCTCCCCTACGCTTGCGTTCACACTCTCTCTTTTCTCTCTTTCTAAATCTTTTTTAAAAAATAAGATAAACAAAATAAAATTTGTGGCCACAGAAACAAAACATAGAAGATAATAAAAAAACAATCATAAAATCTTATATTACACATGAATTGGCTTAATATTATTCAAGATAAACTATCAGAATAAAGGTATAGATTGTAAATTCCAAAGCAATCATTAAAAAAGTTAAACACAAAAATATGTCAATAGAGCAGATAAAAGTAAATCAGAAATCTAGAATCCAACAGAAAGAAAAGATTGAAAAAATAGCTGAGAATATTAAACGAGTAGAAAATAACAAGATTAATAAATGTTAAAAGGTGTAAATGCCTCAATTAAAGACATAATTGTTTGATTAAAAACAAAGACCCAGCTTTATACTATATACAAAGTCTGTTAAAATATAAAGATACAGATGTTTAAAGTAAAATGATAAAACAAAGGATGCAATGCAAATATTAATCAAAAGCAAGCTAGAGTGCTTGCATTAATATGAGACAAAGCAGACATGAAAATAGGGAATATTACCAGACATTTTACAATGATAAATTGATCAAGTCATCAAGAAGACATAACAATCCTAAATGTGTATGCTACTGATAATGAGCTTGAAGATACATGAAGCAAAGTGAATAGAAATGAAATAAGAAATAGATACCACATTCCTCTCAGTAATTGATAGAACGCATTTTACAAAGACTATAGAACGCTTGAACAACGCTCTCAACCAACTTGACCTAATATTTATAGAATGCAGCAACAACTGCAGAACATGCATTCAATAATATATGTAATATTCACCAAATTAAGTTATATTCTAGGCCATAAAACTGTTAATAAATTTAAGAGTACTCAAATCATATAGGTATGTATTCTGAAAAAAAAAGGAATTAAATTAGAAATCAACAAAAAGATCTATTTCAAAAATCCCTGAATATTTGGAAGTTAAACAACATACTTCTAAGTAACCAGTGAGTCAGATAAGAAACCACATAGGAAATTAGAAAATATTCTGAACTGAATTAAAATTAAACCACATTAACGTTTGTACAATAGACTTAAAGCATTCCTTATGTCTATTAGAAAAGAGAAAGATCAGGTCAATCATTTCAGCATCTACCTTAATAAGAAAAAATAAAAATAATAAACTTAAGATCAGAAGACAAGGACATTGAAAACAATAAAATGACAGAACATCAATGAAACCAAAAACTAATTCTTTCAGGGGTTTAATAAAAATAATAAGCTTCCAGGAAAAAAGTCACCAATTTCCAATTCCCAATTATGAAACACTCTGTGCTAGTATATTCTACCACCTAGGTGACGTGGGCAAATTGTTGGAAAGATCGATCACCAAAGCTCATTCAAGAAAAAACAGATACCCTAAATCACTCTGTATCTAAAGTAATTCAATCTGCAGTTTAAGATTTTCCCATGAAAGAAACCAACAACGGCAACAACAATTCTAAGCCCAGGTAGCTTCACTGATGACTTCTAATTTACATCAAAAATAATACCAATTATGTAAACACTTTTTTTAGAACTAGAAGGGAACCCAACCATACATTTTACGAAACCAGCCTTTCCGTGATAACATTACAAAATGATATTATAAAAAAGAAAACCCCAATCAAATATACCACATGAACACAGTCACACAAATTCTTAACAAAATTTCAGCAAATAAAAACCATTAATGTAGAAAAAAGATAATACATCATGACCAACTGAGTTTATACCAGAGATGAAAGTTTTGGTAACATTCAAAAATCAAACAATGGGACTTCTAGTTTCTTGTTCTACACAAAAGGGGCTTAAAAATCATCCTAAAAGCAAGTAAAAACCCGAAGAGACTGAAAAATCAACAACTCATCTACGATCCGTTAGAGAAGTGAGGACACCAGGCATACCAGGTTTGGAGAGACGGGCAAAAACAGCACAGAGTCACCAGGGGAAATTGCCTGGGGAACCAGTGTGTGGGTAGGGAAACCTGAACTATAGTTAATGAATTGCTGGAGTCTCCATGTGGACAACTCTGAGAGTTAAAATCTCCAGCAGGAACCCAGGCATGGGAGGGTCCCCACAATTTCATGAAACTTACCTCCAGGAATCCTCAGTCAACAGCAGAGGAAAATGCCCTCGGACTTCCAGCAGGAAGAGGAGAAAAAGGAACCATTATGAAATACCCAAGAGCCATCTGTTCCTTTTTTAAAAGGCCTGCCCTCAGGAGGAGCTAAGAGACTGAGAGGTAAGAGACTACACCTGCTGAGGTATTATCAGAGCCTAACTGACTGTATTGATGCTGATTTTTTTTTTCCCCATCAGTACACTGAGGTGGGCATATTTAGTCCAGGTTAAGCTCAGTTCCACAGGATAAAAGAGTTCACAGGTGTTCTAACTTGGCTGCATACTCATTGGAAAACTAGCCAGGTAAGGAGCATTGCAAACTACATGATCCAGCTATGGAGAATAGATTTGGATGTAGGTGAGAGACGGCTGAGGGGCAATATCCTCTGCAGAAAAAGAGATTTAAAGAGAAATCACACTGTGGGACAAAGAAAAATGGTTAATTTATAGGGTTATTTGGGACAAGATGAGATCTGGTTGATGAGAATGACATTAAATTACCAGAATCGGAGCTAAGCACTGCATATTAATCAACTCACTTGCCCAGGATGTGGACTAAGGATGCAGGGTTTTTTGGTTTTCTGTTTGGTAGGTCATTTTTTTTGTTTGTCTTGTTTAAGTAGAAAATGATTCCCTCGAATCAGCCCAGAGTACAAGAGTCTGTCCTTATTGGAACCCTTAAATCATGGAATTCCTTTGCAAGTTCATTTGTTCAGGGATTATCTTTTATCTCCTGCATAAAACGCTTAGCCTAACATTTAAAATAATATTACATAAATAGGAGAAACAAAGTTTATCAGGGAACACGGCAATCACTGCTAGGTGGCTTCAAATGATAGTCCCAATATTCTTAAACACTTCCATCATTGTGTCTATGCCCCTCCCTTAACTCCAGGCTCTGTCACTGCTTGGCCAACAGTGTATGGTGGAAATGACAGAGTGCCAGTTTTTGTGTCCAGTCTTCAAGAAACTGATAGCTTTCACTTGTGTCTCTTGGATATTTGCTTTTGAAAACCAGTCCCCAAGCAGTGAAGAAACCTAAGCTGACTACCCCATGGACCTCAATAACTAGAACATCAAATTGCCAGTCATAAGACTGAGTTGTTTTATAAGTAAATCCTCTAGCCCAGGTGAGTTTGTTAATACCCCTGAAACGTTAAGAAAGGTAATTGCAGAACTATGAAAAACTGGAACACTTGCAGGCTTGGTGGAGTTCTGGACAGACTTCAGATGTCGGTGGAAATTTTCACTTAATGCTACAAGTTCCAACCAAAATAGATACAGTAGTATCCCTCTTCCTCCAGTTACTGCAAAGTTTTTGTTGAAATCAGCAGCTGGCTATTATCCCTTTTAAGAAAACAATTTGATACACTTTACAGTTGAGATGAAAAACTGAAGACAAGACATTCAAGCAACTTGTTCCAAATCACACAGTTAATATAATAGTTGAACCAAACCTGGTTCTTTGGTCATGATTCTTTATATAGCTCCCTTTCCCCTCAAAGTCTGTCTTCCTTAGAATTCCGAAGGATCTCATGAAGAATCATTAGGTCATCTTTGAATCACCTGAAGTTGCATTAAAAGTGCTGTATTTATTATCATTTTTTTTTTCTGGAGATTTCCAGTTTCATCAGTTTCTCAAAGCAGTCTAGAACTCCCCAGACTTTGTTAGTGTTATTTCTGCTTAGTTATCAAAGAAAACTTCTGTTTTTATTAATGGGTTAACAACAATAATTGTAAAATTATGGAAGAATAAGCCAAAGTTATGTCTGCATGTTAGTAAAAATATGGCACATGTGGCAGACTGATGTTCAGATTTATGAGACATATTAAATTCCCATCACTTCATTCATCAAGTTATCAACAAATATCCTCCTATGTGGCAGGCACTCAAAAATGCATGAGGGAAGGTCTCAAGCTGAATCTTTTGATTTGGCATTTTCTCTTATCTTCTCATGCCTTCTGATCTACAGGCTAGAGTTTGGTAAACAGAATCTGAACAATTGAATACCTGCCTAATTGTTTGTTTGTTTTTTCCACCTTATCCTGACTTCTGAGCATTCATTAAAAGCCCTTTTTGATCATTTGTCTTTAAAACCTGGTTCCCTAACCAGGTATTTCCTAACCTGTTTATCTCACAGGTGACAGCAGTTTTGACAAAGCTTCCAGCGGCACTGATTCCACGAGCTAAAATAAAAAAAAAAAAAAAAAAAAAAAAAAATTACTAATCTTTCTTTAGATTTCAAATAAGAGTTCTTTGCACTCCTTTCAGTCCAGATCAGAAAAACAAGAATAAAAGCGTAAGAAGGGCATTTCTCAATTGAGAATCTTTCTATTCACATTTATTCCCTTAACTTTCATATTTTAGAACAAACAAAAGGAAGTAAATTTTTAGTTCCCAGATTTTGGAAGAGAAATGAAAACACCCACTCTTTTGTCAGGTTGGTATATTAACTAAATTTAACTTTTTTTCCTCCACATTTTACCAAAGGTTAGCACACAGCAGCAGAATCCTAACCAAAGAGTACGTCAGAAACTGTATTGTGAAAAAAAAAAAATTGTTGGCATTCTTACAAGACACTTGGTGGCCTAAAATTTCATTTGCTTTATAACACTCAATAAAAGTGTTGAAAGTTCATATTGGGTTCAATTGGTCACTTATGTAAATAAATTCCTCTAGGGAATTAGTGCTACATAATACAATCTGTGGTCTCTAGAGAAATTGGAAGCTTCTTTACCCAAACACATTGCTGTCCCTTGGAGGCAGAGACCTTCCATGGATGGAGTGGTGGATATATATATATATATACCTGGGGCTGATCAGAATAGCACCATACTTCTTTTGTTCCATAAGGTGCTGCCAGCCATAGGAGCTAAGACTGACCATAAAATTTATTGTCTCAACCAAGATATCTTGGAGAGTGAAAGAAAAGATTTTTAATAATCATAGGATAATGGACATAAACAGGGAAAACTGGCATGTTGTTACCAAATTGGGACTTATGGTCATCCATCACAGGTAATGGCATGTGACTAGAGCTTACTCTTTCTTTGAAAATTTTCTTTAAATTCTCTTCTAAGAAAAACATTTTTCTCTCTAGATTCAGAGCTCTAGGTCTGTGAACTTGAGGTTGTCTTAGAGTTTGTCACCCACTGATGTGTGGAATTTAATCTGAGCAATTAAAGTATAACATAAATAAAATGGAACATAAAAATAAAAAGAAAGAATTTTGATGGTTTTTTTTTTTCCTGGTTCTGATTGTCCAGAGAAATATTCTGCCCTCACTGGTTGGTTATGCAAGCTAATGAACACCTTTTATGCTTAAACTTACTCAAGTTGGGCTTGTTACTTGCAAACAGAAATATCCTAATACACATGCATAAATTTTAAGGATATCCATTAATATAGGAACTTTCTCTAGGACAAGGAAAAGCATAAAATTTTAGTTTGGGGGACATAAATCCTTCTTGTACCTCCTTTCCTTGGCCATTTTGGAATTCACTCTCTCTCTCTGACTTGCTTATTTGGGTAATATGAAACTGGTTCTTATAGAAAGGATCATTGTGCTAGGAAAAATGTGGCTGTAGGCCTATCTATAACACATTAAAAAATAATCCTCATAGTTTCATGTGAGCCAACTTAGTTCACCAAGAAACTTAATTAGCTTTTGTGGAAAACTCTTTTTAGTAATAACAATTAAGTTTGCCTAGAGTAGTTTTCTGCATATCTATCAATAACAAGCTAACAAACATTTCCTGCTTATAAAAATTTCTGAATTCCCTTGGTTTCTCTCTGTTCCAAGCCTGTTTCTTCAACTTTCCCTTCAACCTTGTGTGGTCCCCATATCCTTCCAATAAATTCCTTTTACATTGGACAAAAGAAGTCACTATGTGCTATACCAAAAAACAAAAGCAAAAACAACAAAAATTACACAGGAAGGGGCATCTGGGTGTCACAGTCAGTTGAACATCAAGCTCTTGGTTTTGGCTCAGGTCATGATCTCAGGGTCATGAGATTGAGCTCTGTGTTGGGCTCCATTCTCAGGGGCAAGTCTGCTTCAGATTCTCTCTCCCTCTCCCTCTGCCCCTCCTGCCCATGCTCTCTCTCTCTAAAATAAATAAATCTTTTTAAAAATTTACACAGGAAATAGAATTAGAAAGTATGTTGCCACCCCCAAACACTCAGAGAAATGTAGGATATTGGAAATTCGTAATCTCGTCAATTGCCTCATATTCCACAATGGAACCCTGACATCCATAGTACACATGGTGGAATGTCTAAATGATTACCTAATACCACTAGAACCACAGTCCTATTGAAGGCAAGATTCTGTGGGATCTTGAGAGTACCAGGATAAGAAATGAAGAAATGAGAAATTATAGGACAGAAGACATTGCTTCTGATGTCTTAGATAATTTAAAGAATGGCAGGGCTGAATTCCTATCTTGTCTTGAGACACAGAATGAAGCTGAGGTCTCGTTGTAAAATAATTTTTATTTCTTTATCTGCTGGGATGAGTAAAAACCAAAGTCCAGAATTGGTTTCTGCAGGCTTCTCAATTATAAGTTCAGCTAAATTACGTCTTACATAAGTCTTGTGTAAAAGTAGGTCATCATCCAAAAGAATGGAACAAAAAAGGGAGGGAGATATTTGTGAGGGAAATCGAAAGACACGGAGGACCTCCAAATCATCTAGAGCATACCCAACTACTGATTCCAGAGAAAGCAGCACCCTCTCCCTTACCTACAGAAGCTATTAGCTGTTTCTCCTTGCTTATATGGACCATTACCCTCCTGGAGACAGATCACACTTTCTAGCTTCTGGGTCCCACCCCTAGCCCCACCCCCAGCAATCTGGCATTCATTGCCACACAGTGTACTCCCAGAGTGCCTGCTATCTATCCCGTCTCTAAATTTTCCTTTTCCATAAGTCACCATTCATATTGGATTAGGCTCAACCTTATAACCTCATCTTAACTCGATCATCTACAAAGATCCTTTTCCCAAATAAGGTCATTTTCACAGGTTCTTGGCTTAGGACCTCTTTTACCAGTACACTATTCAATCCTTAACAACAACTAAAGATCTGAAGATATTTTGGTAAGTGAAGCCCCAGTATATTTTTACACCACACTACTGGCTAATCTCTTTGCGCCTGGTTATATTAGCCATAGATTTGAGTATGCAAGGATGAAAGACTGTTCAATTTCACTTCAGGGCAGATTTGGGTGAGATGCTCTTTTCAATGTCCAGTTCTACAAACTCTCTTCCATTACCTTGAGTTGAGTTTTGTTTCCTTAAATATAAATAAATAGATAAATGCAAATTGATGAATAGTGAATTTTCCTTCCAAAACTAGAAATCAATTGATAATTCTGGATATGGGAAAGAAAGTGAGGTGTTTTTTTAAAGATTTTATTTATTTATTTATTTGAGAGAGAGTGAGCAAGAGAGAGAGAACAAGCAGGGGAAGCAGCAGAGGGAGAGGGAGAAGCAGGCTCCCTGCTCAGCAGGGAGCTGGATGCGGCGTTCAATCCCAGGACCCTAGGACAATGACCTGAGCTGAAGGCAGCTGCTTAAATGAGCCACCCAGGCGCCCTGGCAAATGAGTTTTGTTAGGAAAACACATGGTGGAGAGAAGTGAAAATCAGAAATGGAATCGGGACTAAGGATACAGGTATAAAAGATGTGCTAAAAAAGAGGGCCACTGATAGAGACAGATAGGTGGGACTATTCCCAACATAAAGATTCTTAGCATACTGGAAAAGTAACTTGTATTGAAATTAAAATAGGTTAAAAGACTAATGGGAGAATATTATATATTTTTCCACTACTGCTCCATTAGCATATATGATTTATCTTATATATACAAAGTAGACAGACAGTATTTGTTGAATGAATAACCAAATTTTAAATGGAATACACAGTAGTAAAACTGTTATTGGTATAGTAAAACATAATATATGTAACTAAAAGAGCATATTTAGAGAACTATGAAAGGGTAAGATGCTATGCTAGTAAACAATAATCACATAAACTGTTGATGACAGAGATGGAAACTCAGTTGGGAATGTGGGGAGTCTGGGTGCCACAGTGATCATCAATATTACCCAGATAAGGGGATTTCTCAATTTTATAGACACAGACAAAATCAATTATAAAATAGACATATTTTATAATAAATAATAATAATAACTGAATTTTATCATGCTAACGAACAATGATTTATAAAAACACCAACATTCTTCTTCAAGCTTGGTGTTTGGTATTACCACATCACTAATCAAATAAACTAGACACCATGAATAGCAAGATATGAAATAGATGTGGGATGTTTGCTGTAAAACCCTAATGCAGAAATATTTAGGTAACATATAATTCAACATTATAATGACAATCAGTCTAAGCAACAAAACAAATGCAAACAAATTAAAACAAAATTAATCCTATCAAAGTTCAACATTAGTACAACTTCTAAGAATTACAGGTTTGACAGTTTATTGCCATTACCTTTATATATTTTTAATACATTTTCTTTATGAGTAATAGTTTTATACCTATAAAATGCAGATAATATTCTTAGTTGCTGGAACTTGTGTTCTTTATTGACTACAACTACCAGTGACATTGTGAAATCCTCCCTTCAGATAGCTTTTTGCACATATCTAGTGAATTTTCTTTTACTCTGTGTGTGTCGATAAAATTGAACTCTATAACAAAGTTACCAAGATAGTGACTTTGCTTGAGGCACTAAATTCCACAGGCAGAATTAATGATGTGCCTAATGCACCCCAGCTTAAATCTAAGCTAATAGACAATGAGGAACGAGCAGTGCAGGACTTCAACAAGCGGCAAAACTTAGTATTAATGTCTGTTCCTGAAAAGTTTCAGCTACCACCACATTAGCTACATAAATAACCTAAGAAGAAAGAAACTTATTTACCAGTTGGCTCTGCTGAATCATCCTCAACCTGTGAGAGAAGTCACTGGAACTTCCCCACTTAAGCAGAGCAGTGCATGTGCCCTAGCTATGAAAGATGTGGCCAACTGGGCCAAGGCAGATATTTCCGAAATACTTGGCTCTAGTCAGTCTGTTATGGACAATAAAAGGGTGAGTTATCCTTAATATAGCTCCAGCTTAAATGTTTGCATTTCATTTGTTTTCAAAATTTTCAAATATGTAAAAATTATAAAAGTACTGAATAATTTCTTCATTAAGATGCATTTTGGATTGTTTTCTCCTATTTTTTAAGGAAAAAATAAATATAGTTTACTTTTTATAGAAATAAGCAAGAACGACAAGAAGATCTTTGGAAACACTAGGGATCCCATGTTTCTCTACCAGCCTATACACATAGTGTTCTAGGAGAAGACAAACAAATAAAACAACAAAACAAACACAGGCCATCTGTTTATTTTGAGCCTCAATGACATAATAAATATATGTACTACACTTCTTCAGTGTCAATATAAAACATCCTGTTCCTCTCTTTCTTCAAAATAAATGTGGGATAATCACAAATTAAAGCATTAGACTACATATACCATATAGAATTTAAAATATTGCTAATGGCTTAAGACTTATAGTTGTCTAGTACTTCAATAAACCCACAAATACTTCAAAGGGATGGATAAGTCACAGGGATAAAAGACACAGTGTAGGGAATAGATTCAATGGTGTTATAATAGCGTTGTATGGTGACAGGTGGTAGCTACACCTGAGCTGAGCATAGCATAGGTATTGCCAAATCTCCATGTTGTACACCTGAAACTAATGTAACACTGTGTGTCAATTATATTTCAATTAAAATAATAAGGCAAACCAAAACTAAAGAAAAACATTTTTTTTCCAATACTACCTACAAATTACGTATGTAACATCTATTCAGTTGTATATTCCTAGAGCATGTTCATTATCATTTTGATTTTCTTCTTGTTTCAACAATGCTCTCTCGGGCGCCTGGGTGGCTCAGTTGGTTGGGCGACTGCCTTCGGCTCAGGTCATGATCCTGGAGTCCTGGGATCAAGTCCTGCATCGGGCTCCCGGCTCAGCAGGAAGTCTACTTCTCCCTCTGACCCTCCTCCCTCTCATGCTCTCTCTTTCAAATAAATAAATAAAATCTTAAAAAATAAAACAATGCTCTATCACTTGATTTGTTTCTTATAAAAAGGTCATTTGGTATATGTATGGGGGAACTGGGGTATCATTTCCATGTGCTCTTTTTTTGAAGATTTTTTTAAAGATGCCTCATATATGATAGTTTTCTATGGGTAATTTTATAAATAATTTTAGCTTCATAAAATGCTGCTCATAGCCAGCTTGGTCACTGCCTGTTACTACATATTTCATCACTGTTACTACATATCCACATATCATGTCATCCTCAAATTTTTTTCAAAAAATAAAATTTCAAATTAGCAATACTTTGATAAATCAACATGTACTAAACAATGCACCTAAAAACGTATAGTTAGTACTCAGGGATTATTGAACATGTTAATAATATCTATTGGACCTCAGATCTATAGGACTCAGTCCATTTATGTATATATCTAGATGAAATCATGTATAGCTGCTAATTATACCTAAGAAATAATGGTACAGGCTAAAAAGTATAGTTCAATTGCAACAATATTTAGATAAGTGCTAATAATTTGAATAAGCTTCAAGATGAAAAGAAGATTTAAGAATACAATCTTCATTTTGATGAATGAAAAACTGCATTCTTTATCATATTAAATTTGAAAGATTGTCAATTTTGCATACATGCCTTGATTTGTTATACCATTCATTTATTCAACATATATGCATTAAGCATCTTTTATATGTAGAACTATAATATCACTGAGAATGATTTAAGTGCAGTGCCAAAGGGTGCTTGAAAATGCATTTCACACTTATTTTGATATAGCAAAGTAGTACACTGATCTGTTGGAATCCACTTTTAATATTTGGAAGGTTGCATATTAGAAGTATTTTTAAATATGAGACAGAAAGCTGAGAATAGGAAGTAGTTGGTTTTCCTACTAAAAAATATCTCTTAAGTATAGAAAACAAACTGAGGGTTGCTGGAGGGGAGAAGGGCGGAGGGATGGGGTACTGGGCATTAATGAGGGCATGTGATGTAATGAACACTGGGTGTTATACACAACTGATGAATTACTGAACTCTACATCTGAAACTAATGATACATGATATATTAACTAATAGAATTTAAATAAGTTAAAAAAATAAAAAAAATATCGATAACCACAACCACACTGGGAGGGGGGGGAAAAATACACTGGCACAATTCTTATTCTTAAATAAGGTTAAGTTCTATTTAGAAATAGTCATCTAAAGCTTTACTATGCCAGTCAGATACTAAGAATTCAGTTTGCCAAATTAATTTGCTGCTAAATATTAAATTAAACTCAATATAAATAAAGCTTCAGAAAAATGTCAGTAGTGATACTTTATTTCTCTTCTATTTATATTTAGGATAAAATTCACAGTTTATGAGAGTGGCTATAAGGAAGCAGTTTCCACTGAAGAGCCTGAGCTTTTGTGGCAAATAATACACGTGTGCATGAAGTTAATATTTTGAAATAACAAAATAAAAATAATCCATAATGTGGGGGGCTCAGTAATTTTGTTATACATATACAGTTATACATATAATTTAAAAAAGAACCTAGATAATTAGAGGAAATAGCAATATTTCCGCATTTATTGTATATAAGAAAATCTATAAAGTTAAAACTGTTCAAAAATTATCAGCAGAAATTATCAGAAACATTGATTTTTTAAAAGACCCAGAAAGCAAAAATTAAAAAAATATAAAAGATGAGATAAAATAACTAGACAGATTGCTTAAAAAGACACTGAACTTTATGTACTATTAAGTTGAATGCATTAATATATTAATATTAATTAATAATTATTAATATATTAACCAAACTGTTAATCATATATTAGGTGACAAAGAAAATACCTTTATTTCTCAAAAGGAATAATTCTACTGACTACATTCTTTTTTTAATTTTTATTTTTTTAAAGATTTTATTTATTTATTTGAGAGAGAGAATGAGAGAGAGAGAGCACGAGAGGGAAGAGGGTCAGAGGGAGAAGCAGACTCCTTGCTGAGCAGGGAGCTCAATGTGGGACTCGATCCCGGGACTCCAGGATCATGACCTGAGCCGAAGGCAGTCGCTTAACCAACTGAGCCACCCAGGCGCCTACATTCTTTTTTTTTTTAAATCAGAATCCAGTAAGGCTGAAAATGGACGTCAATATTCTAAATAAAATTACCCAAACTTAAACATTTCAACATATATACATATATATATACATATACACACACAATTATAGACATGTCTATATATATATATATATATATAAAATCCCTAAATAATGAAAACGCCTTGTAACAATGAGACTAATACATTACTGTGATATAACTAAAAGCTGCACTTAGAGGAGAGTTTCATTTTTTTTTTTGAAGGTTTTATTTATTTATTTGACAGAGAGACACAGCGAGAGAGGGAACACAAGCAGGGGAAGCAGGAGAGGGAGAAGCAGGCTCCCCGCTGAGCAGGGAGCCTGATGCAGGGCTCGATCCCAGCACCCTGAGATCATGACCTGAGCTGAAGGCAGACACTTAACAACTGAGCCACCCAGGCACCCCGAGAATTTGATTATTAAATACAGAGGCATTAAAGCAAATTTATGTCATATGCCACTTGAGAACTTAGATAATACAAAAATAAACCTAAGCATAACTGAGTACATTAATTTAAAATGCAAATTTAAAATTATTAGAAAAAATGAAATATTAATAAAAAAGCCTTTAATCACAAGTACAGAAAATTGACTCAACTGACTTGATCCATGAGAAAATGTATTATCTCAAAGAATAAAAAGTCCAAATATAAAGTTGCTCCATGTATAGTACAGGAAGGGCTCCGGGGATGGTCTTCACTTTACCATTCTCTGTATGTTGGATTTCATCAAAGGCCAGCTCTACTTATGTGTGCAACATAGCTGTAACATTCCTAGAGGTCCCTGCCAGGCATGAGGACATCTTAATGTGTATTCTTCGTGTCTATTTTAAAGCACTGGAAAACTGATCCCAGAAACCCACCAATAGGGTTCCCTACATATCTTTCAACCATAATTACAACCCTTGCTTTTGCCTAAACCAATCAATGGAAAAAGGAATGGAATAAAGATAACCTGGCTTAGACCAGTCAGAATTCAAGTCTCTGGACTAGGTTAGAAGTGCCTCATCTCAAACACAGAGCTATTCAAAGGAGGCTGGATCTTTAAACCACATACAGACCATGTCTGCCAAAAAAAAAAAAAATTAATGACTATCACTAAACTTACTTATTTGAAAAAACTGAACACATACATTTAGAGGCATATATTAAGTTTAATCAGGTAAAATACTGAAAAAGGAATAGTATGGATGAATGTATAATATATATATGTACATGTATATATAACATACATTATAATGTATAATATAGGAGAAGTAAGACATTAGACTGGCATATAACAAATAAACTGTACGAAATGGGTGATTTAAAAAAATACTAATGCTAACTAACACAAGGAAAAGAAGAACATTTGAACAAACAAGCAAGAAAACTGTCCAAAAGTATTTCTAAAACTGTGCTTGACTATTACAGGTAAATGCTTAATTTGTTTCAGAATTAAGGAAAAGATTGAAGGCATCCTGATTACTTTTTGAAATTAGCATATCTTGTATCAAAAACACTGCATAGATTTTTAAAAAGTGGAAAATTGTAAACCAATCTCATTTATGATTATGGATGAACCTAATCTACTAGGATTAGGTTGAGGAGAAGCAGCAGAAAATGCAAAATTATAGTCACTTAAGATAGAAGTTAATTTTTCATATAAATGAAGTCCAAATATAGACAGGTTGGGACTGGTATGCCAGATGCAGAAACATCAGGGATCCTGGTTCCTGGTACCTTTTTTTCCCACTCTCCTAGTGTGAGGCCTCCTTTTCAGGTCATAGTCTAGAATGGCTGCTGGAGCTTTAACTGTAACATAAAATTTCAAGGATGAAAAAGGAGAGAGGAAGAAGAACCAAAGGTTATATATCTTAGCTAAACGAGATTGTTTTAAGAAGACTTGGGAGAGGGGTGTCTGGTGGCTCACTTGGTTAAGCGTATGACTTCTGCTCAGGTCACGATCTCAGGGTTCTGGGATGGAGCGAGCCCTGCATGAAGCCCTTCACTGGGCTCCCTGCTCAGCGGGGAGCCTGCTTCTCCCTCTGCTGCTCCCCCTGTTTGTGCTCTCTTGCTCTCTCTGTCAAGTAAATAAATAAAATCTTAAAAAAAATAAGACTGTAGAAGCAAAAGACAACATTTCTGCTAGTAATGAATAAGTAGAACTTTGTTACATGGCCATGTCTGGATTCAAGAAAGGCTGAGTGGTGTAATCACTTAGCTAAGCACATTGCTGCTTAAAGAAACCAAGGCTCTGTTAACAAAGAAAGGATGGAAGTTTCTGCCACATATGCAAAAATTCTTAATAGAAAACTAACAAATCTAACACAAATGTATTAAAAGAAAATTAAAACATGATCAAATTGACTTTATCCCCCAATGCAAGAAGAGTTTAATATTCTGAAGGCTATTGGTAGCATTCATCCCATAACTAAATCAAAGGGAAAAGATTATCTCAATAGTATGCAGAAGGCAATTTGGCAAAATTAACATCAATTCCTGAATACAAAATATTTCTAATTAAAATGACTATTCAACATGATAAATAAAAGCTCTAAACATAAATAACCAATGCCATACTTAACGGAAAAAAAATGAGTCATTTCTTGTATGTCTGAAACAATTAAAAGATGCTTAATTTCACTAATATTATTTATCACTTTTCTTACAGTGCTTTTTATTTAATACTTCCTCAATCTTTTTTTATTATCAACACAAATAAGGGAATTATATAGAGGCTTATGTGGTTAGAAAAAAGCCTGTCATGGGATTCTTGCTTATTTTTACCTAAACCCTGTAAAGGATTTACCCCTCCAATTTAGAATCACTACTCAAGATATTTTTTTTTTTTTGCATGAAGGGGAAGGAAACCACAATCATCACTCTCATGAAAACATATTTTCCTTAGCAAAATCAAAAAGACAAAACTGAAAAAAGAAAAAAATAAACTAAAAACTAATAACAATGTTGTTTAATGTGGACTATTATCATTATTTTTCTTACACCCACAATGAAAATAAAGTGAAAAACAATTTCATACACAATAACAATAGAAGACATAAAATATCTAGAATAAACCTAACTAAAAGTGTACAAAACTTAGATGAAGAAAACTCTAAGTTTTAATGAAAGACATTAAATATAAGGTAAATTATAGCATTTTCTTGGTTGGGAAAGATTGCTTAATTTATTCACTTAACAATTATTTATGGATATTCTATTATTTACCTAATACTACTTTAGGCACTGGGGACACAATAGATAACATATTTTATATGGTCTGAATGTTTTTGTCTTCCCGGAATTCATACGTTGAAACTAATAGCCAAGGAGATAGTGTCAGGAGGTGGGGCCTTTGGCAAATGATTAATCCATGAGGCCGAGTCCTCGGGAATGAGATTAGTGACCTTATAGAAGAAGCCCCAGAGAACCAACTTGTCCGTTTTGTTATACGAAGACACAAGAAATTTGAAACCCGTAAGAAAGCCTTCACCAAACCAGGCTGGCACTCTGATCTCAGACTTCCAGCCTCTAGATTGTGAGAAATAAATATCTGTTGTTTATAAGCCCAAATGGACTAAGACAATATTTAACATATGTCCCCTTGGGAGCATATGAAGGAGGAATATTATAATATTAAGGGGCAGTAATTAAAATTTTCAAATAATAAGATAATAACAGTAAAAAACAAAAATACCTACGGGGCAACTTGAATTTGAATGATCAGCAAAGTTCTTCCTGAGGAGACATTCCTGAGGAGACCAAGGAAGCAGATATGCTAATATCTGGTTTAAGAACATTCCAGCGGAAGAAATTTCAAATACAAAAATTCTCAGGTCAAAAATAAGTTGAGTTCAAAGAAGGAAAGCCTTTCTTATAGGATTGTCCAAGAGGGAAAATTCTGTGGAATTACGACAATTAAAAAGCAAGATAATAAAAAGACAATATCACAAGAACAAGCAATTGACAGGATCAGACTTAGATATGAAGCAGATACTGGGTTATCAGAGACTTTAAACTAACTATGATGAATATGCTAAAAGATCCAGTGGGAAAGGTGGGACATGTATGAACAAATGTGGAAACTGAGCAGAAAGAGAATCAAATGAAACAGCTAGAAACAAAAACCAGCAACACAGTATTAGAGATGAGTAATTCCTTTCATTGGCTCATCAGTAAACTCAACAGAGTTGAGGAACAATCAATTGCAACAAAATCCAAGCAGGATTTTACATATAAATCAATAAGCTGATTCTAAAAATATATGGAATGCCTAAGAAAGTGAGATAGCCAAACAATTTTGAGGAAATAGGAACAAAGTTAGACATCTACAGTACCTGATTTGAAGAGTTAGTATAAAGGTATCATAACCAAAATAATCAAAATACACTGTATTCATAAAATGATAGTCATAATCAACAAAACAGAAGAGGGAGCCCAGAAATACACACAGGGCGTCAATGCATTTTTGACAAAAGTGCAAAGCTAATTCAGTGAAGGAGGATAATCTTGTTAGCAAAAGAGCTGAAACATTCACACATCTATATACAAAAATGAACTTTAATCCATACTTACCTCATATGCAAAATTAACTCAAAAGCATCATAGAACTGCAGAAGCCTCGGGAGAAAATGTTCATTACCATGTGTTAGACAAAGATTTCTTAGCTAGAATATCATTCACATGAACCATAAAAGAAAAAAAAAATATCTAAATTGGACTTTATCAAAACTAACAATTTCTCTTCAAAAGGTACTGGAAAGAAAATGAAAGGACAATTCAATGTCTGGGAGAAAATAGTTGAAACCTATATATCTTAAAGCGTTTTTATCCAGAATATATATATATAAAAAAACACCTCTTAAGACTCAATAATAAGAAGAGAAAAAGCACAGTTTGAACGAGAGGGGGGTAAAGATATTGAAAGACCACTTCACCAAGAAACAATATATGAATGGCAAATAAATACATGAAAAAGATGCTCAACATTATTAGTTTCAGGAAATGCAAATTAAAGCTGCGAGGACATTCCATTACACACGGATTAGAATGACTAAAGTTAGAAAGAAAAACGGACAATACCAAGTGTTGGTGATGTCCCAGAATAACTGCGTTACTCATCAGTTGCAGATGGGAATGTAAAATTGTAGAGTCACTTTGAAAAACAGCACGTTAGATTCTTACATGAAGCTATAGACACCTACCATACACATACCATACGATATGCCATCACAGTCCTAGGTGTCTAACCAAGATAAATGAAACTTTGGTTTACACAAAGACCTGTGCAACACTGTTTATAGCAGCTTTATTCCTTACAGCCCCAAACTGGGAAGAATCCAAATATTCATCATCTGGTGACTAGAGAGACAAATTATGGCATATTCATACAGTGGAATACTCGATATTGGATAAATCTAAAAACATTATGTTAAAAATAAAAGCCTGATATAAAATGCCAGAGCATGATTCCATTTACATGACATTCTTAAATGGACAAAGCTATAGAAATGGAAACCAGGATCAGTAGTTTTCAGGGACTGGGTTTTGGGGAAAGAGAGTGACAAGAGAGCGACAACAAAGTGACACAAGGGAAATTTTCCAAGTGATGGAATTCTGTACCTTCATTGCAGTAACGGTTATACCACTGTATTCATAAAAACTCATAGAACTGCACTCCAATAAAAGTTAATTTTACTATATTTATAGTATACTTCATATATTTGACTGAAAAAAAGAAACTCAGGAAGAAGTTGTTGTTCTGTTTATTCTAAATTTACATATGTCTTCTGGGCAAATGTAGCCCAAGATGACACTCTCACCTCTCTGGATATCCACACTGTTCATTCTGGCCCACTGTTTTCTCCTTGTCTTATTTGTGCTTTCACAAAGTTGCTGTACATATTTTGTCCCATTTTTAGTTGTTTGCAGTTATCATTATTGGAGGCTAATGTCTTAACATGCTCGTTCTACATTCTCACAATAAACTAAAAAAACTATTTTATGCACATCCAAAGCAATGCCATTAGCCAAACCAAATTATGGTTTGAAAGAAACTTCATACGAGACCTAGGGAATTGTCTATGGACGTGAGGTTTTCCTCAGTCATATTTTTGGCTTGTTGTATATGATTGAAATGAAACCATCTTATTGCTATCTCAGAAGGAGTCTGATGGGATCTACCTGCTAATCTGCCCAGAATGTTATTAAGACTTCAGAAATAAGTGCACCTGCAAATCAATTAGTGGTAGCAGATTCATTATCAGAAGCAGGATTCCATGTACAACAAAGAATGCATTTGTACTTTGATCTGTTGATTTTGCCACCTGATTAGAATGTTATATGACATTTTGTTATAAATGCCAAGAATATGAAAAAGAAGTGTTAAGAGGTAACATTTATTTCTGTAATCAAGTCCTATATTGCATTTTTTCTCATATATACATAATTGTTATTTTCTGTATATTCATAAATAAAACAAAATATTCATGAAGTCCTCTCTGTGTCATAAAGTATGGTGGACACTAGAAAAAAAAAAGGTTTTATAAAAAGAAAAGGATTTCTTCCCCCAAAAACTTTAAAGAAATCCAGTGAGGAAACTTCCATACGTGCAAATAATTCTTAAACGACATGAATGATGTAATAGAGATGAGAACGATACACTACAAGACCTTTGCTTCAATCCAAAAATAAAATAAAGGTCTTCCCTGAAACATTCACTAGGAATACTTTTTCTGGGCCTAGAATTACCTTTAATCACCCCCTGAAGGATTTACACAGGGAAGACTCATATTCTCAAGGGGTCACCTGTGATAAAACAAAACAAAACAAAATGCTTGGAGGACAGCAAGGTCCTTCCTACCTATTCAACAAAAGTGTTACTAAATGACTGGATTCCACCAAACCCAACATTTACACTCTAGGCTTAAAGATGTTTTCTAATATTATCACTTAGCACCCATTTAGGCTGTGGTCTGAACAGAGATTGCAAATGACAACTTGCACTCAAGCTAGATTGAATTAAAAAAAAAAAAACAGTCCCTACTGTCTTTTGTTTATTTATTTATTTTTTGTCTGCAGGCATAAAAACAGACTCAGAACAGTGGCTATCTAGAGCCAGGTGACACCAGCTTGTGAAAGCTGATTGTACATTCCTCACCCTGGATGTCATGCCGACAACGCAGAAAAGGAGGCATTCTAGAAAGACAAAAGTTGAAAAAGTTGAAAGATCATTAGGAATGTTTAAAATACTGAAATCTCTTCAGCAATGTATAATCTATTTAAAGGCAGACTGACCATTATGAAAATGGACCCTGAATGGACATAAAGACACTAACATAGTTCTTCTGAATTACAATATTTTCCAGGAAAACCTTCAAAGAGTATTTATAGAGGCCATATGTAAGAAAAACAGGCAAGTTATCCCATGGCATGCAAAACACTTTGAACTCTGAAATAAGATGAGTTAGCTCTATGAAAATAAAACTTTGCAAGCCAAAATTTGTAATCCTTTAGCTATCCCTTTATATGTATTTTATATGTGTATGTATATATACACAGGCATATCGAATTTAATGACCACTATATGGTCTTTATATGTATTTTATATGTTTATTATACATATGTATATAGAATTTAAATTATCACTATGTATAGCAAACTTTGAATGATCATTATCTTGGAACAACTTCTAGGAGACAAGGACACACACATACAGAATTTTCTGCAGGAGGGGTCTGCAAACCAGAGGCTCTTGACCCAAACAAACCTGGCCTGTGGCCTGCTTCTGTACAGCTCCCAAATAAGAATTTTGAAATATTTTAAAGGATTATAAAAGACAAAAAAGGAAAAAAGAAAACAAAGAAGAATATGTGACGGACCACGTGTCATTTGGGAAGCCTAAAACATTTACTCTCTGGTCCTTTGTAGAAAAAGTTTGTCACTCCTTGCTTCAGGGCAAGGAAAGTAAAAGGTAGACAATTACTTATGCAACTAAGGAAGACAGTCTTTTCTAGCAATATAAAGGACTTCAGAATCCAATTGAGCCATTACAGAATTGTTTGGTAAGGAGATAAATTTACTTATTCCAAACTAGCCCTTTTCTGAGAAGTATTCTTTTTTGTAGCTTTACTAGATCAATTAGCTTTAGGTCAGTTACCAGGGCTTTGCTTTTCTTATCCCTAAAAGGTAAACAATCAATTTGACTTATACTATCAATTCAAAGGAAAACTTACCTATTAACCTAAACTCAACTTATTAGTTCCCTAAAACGGTTTTAGAAATCTTTCTTCAAGAAACAAAGCAATATCACTAAAGCACCTAGGGCTTGAGTTCTGCTTGATCATCTACTGGTTGTATGACCTTGAACAAGGTAGTAGACAGTGTCTGTCCTTCAGTTCTTTTCCTCATCTGTATAAAGTGGAACAAAATAAAACCTACCATATTAGGCTATACTCATAATTAAGTGAAATGATGTAACACGGTGATTAAGCGTTCGGAAACTGTTTGCTATTATTGCGAATAAAACTGTCTCTAAACTACATTTTCTATTTTTGGTTATTGATACATTGTGTTGTCTCTCAATCCACTGATCTAGGTTGCTGGCTAGCTATACATATGTTCCTGAATCAGAAATGTTTTTCTTCCTGTATTTGCAATTTAAGTTTTTTTCAAAAATTCAGAATATGGCTATTTTTAATGTTGAGGGAAAATAATATATATAACTTTTAGAAGTAGCACTTGAGATTGTTAAGTTATACATTTGAAGGATCAACCCTTAAAACAATTTCTGCCTTTGAAGTGTTAAGAAATGACTTAACACTTTCAGGCTTCATTCCACGTCAGAAATTGTGACATTCACCCACCACTTAATGGATTTTGTTTGCCCTCTCTATGATGTTTAGGTATTCATGGTTTCCTTTTGTGATATGTCTAAATGTTTAAATTGTTTGGCTTAAACTCTCTCCAAAGCCCCTGATAATGCATAGAAACCAGAGACTAAGACACAGTTATCATCTTTTCAGAGCTTTCCAATAACTTAATGTCTAAGAGAATTAGATTGGAAAAATAAGTCTGTTTGAAGAAACCTGCTTATCTCAGATACTGTACCCCAGTATGACTCATTCGGGAGAGAACTTAGTAAGTCCCACGTACTAAAGACAATGTCACCTTGTAACAAATGACCATAATTGAAGTTTAGAGAAAGCTTCATAAAGAAGCATGCCCTTGCTTGTCCTAATTCTGCAACTGAAAGGAAACAGGAGTACAAACAAGGCCCTTTGTGCATCCAAGTAGAGTAAACATCATCACTCCAGAATAAAGGGTCATAGATCCCTGCATTTCTATGGTGTTTCGATCATTTGAAATGAGAAACCTGTCAGGTGATATTGAGTATTCTGAATTTCAAACTCTATCAGATTTCCAGGGGAGCACAGTAATAAGTAGTCCTAAGTTCAGCGGTGCAAGGCAGTGCCACGTGGCTTGGATTCTGTTAACGTAAGAGTGATCTGGTTAGATGGAATGCTCCCTGGGATGAAATTTTAGTTTTCCCTTTTGGAGTTGAAAATAAAAATAATGCCATTTTTTTCTCTCACCGAGGTGCTCTTTTGTAGGCTTTTCTGGTGAAGTTACAATAAACCCATATGGATGAAATAAACAAGTTTCCCATTCAGATCCCCTGTGTATAATCCACATCAACCTAATGTTTCCAATCGACTTAAAATAAAATTCAGATGCTTAAAATCTATAACCATGGGAAGAAGGGAAATGGGAAAAGCTTACAAAATGCATAGAAGACACAAGAAAGCATATAAAATCGCATACCGCATTTTCACACTTTATGACAACCTTGGTCAAATAATGTCTTAATTCTCTATGTTGCAATCTGGTGGTTAAAGCAATATGGCTTAGGCTGCATGTATTTCTGGGGTAATATAAACAAGATTTGATTAAACATCTAGCTATATTTTTTCCAGAAATAATAGAGATCCAAAGATAGAATCAAAAGAAAGAGAGTTTGAGGACAGGAAGGGACTAACAAATTTTCTACTCTACCTGCAGTAGATTATATTAGACAAGTCAAGGCAGGGTGCCCTAAGTGATTCTAGTTTGCCCAAAGTTCATTTGTAAGACTTTTTTTATCTTTTAAACAAATGTAATGGTTTTTAAATCTTAACAAAAATGTAGGCATTTGCATTTTGTTCAAAATAATTTACTTTATAATTTTAGCTCAACTCTAAAAATGTGGTGCACGAACTTTGCACTATTTCACATTTATTTAATAAATGCAGTCTTTTGTAGCACTTGAGTAAAATTAATTGATATGGATGGCCTTATTACCAAGTTGTTTCTTACCAGCTTATATATGAGGCAGATGGGGCTATATTGTTGCTTTCTTTGTTTGTTTTGGTACAGAGTGTGCAATTTCTGGAAATATATAAATTATTGTTACATAAAATAAGTTATTAGACTTGTTATTTGTTATTTTGTTGAATTTTTAAAATCCAACTTGGTAGAAAAAAACTTGTAACCTCTTTAAAGTAAATATGTTGAAAACATACTCTGGATTACTTTAGAATATTCTTATTAAACCAGTGCTTCATGAAAATATTTGTCAACTATATGATAAAAAATGTCTCAAATAATTGATAAGCTGGACTTCATTAAAATTGAAAATCTCTTCTCTGAGAAAGATAGTGACAAGAGAATGAAAAGCCAAGGCACAGACTGGGAGAAAATTTGCAAAACACACATCTGATAAAGAACTGTTACCTGCAGCTCCAGGCTGGCTCAGTCAGCTGGTTAAGCATCAGACTCTTGATTTTGCGTCAGGTCATGATCTCAGGGTCGTGAGATGGAGCCCCGCCCTTGGGTCCACACTCAGCGGGAAGTGGGCTTGCAGATTCTCTCCCTCTGCCCCTCCCACCACTCTCATTCATCCTCATGCTCTCTCTCTCTAAAATAAATAAATAAATCTTAAAAAAAAGAACTGTCATCTAAACTAAATAAAGAACTCTTACAACTCAACAAGAAGAAAACAACCAACCCACTTTAAAAAAAGTGCCAAAGACCTTAACATACACCTCGCCAAAGAAGATATACAGATGACATATAAACATATGAAAAGATGCTCCATATCAAATGTCATAAGAGAAATGCAAATTAAAACAATGAGATAACACTACACACCTAGTACAATGGTTAAAATCTGAAACACTGACAACACCAAATGCAAACAAGGATGTGAAGCAACAGGAACTATCATTCATTGCTGGTGAGAATGCAAAATAATGCAGATACTTCAGAGGACAGTTTGGTGGTTACTTACAAAAGTAAACATACTCTAACCATATAATCTAACAATTGTGCTCCTTGGTATTTACTCAACAGGGTTAAAAACTTATATCAACACAAAAATGGCACATGGATGTTTATAGCAGCTTTATTCATAATTGCCAAATTTAGAAGCAACCAAGAGGTCCTTCAGCAGGTGAATGAATAAAATGTGGTACATCCAGATTAATAGAATATTATTCAGTGCTGAAATGGAATGAGCTATTGAAACCATGAAAACACATAGAGAAAACTTAAATGCATATTACCAGGTGAAAGTAGGCAAACCAAAAAGGCTCTGTACTGTATAATTCCAACTATATGCATTCTACAAAAGGAAAAACTCTGAAAAAAAAGGAAAAACTATGGAGACAACAAAAAGACAAGTGTTTGCCAGAATTGGGGCAAGGGAAGGGATTAATAAGAAGAGCACAGAGGATTTCTACAGCAATAAAAATATTCTGTATGATACCATAATGATGGATACATATCATTGTATATCTGTCTAATTGCATAGAATATACAACACCAAGAATTAACCCTAAAGTAAATAATAGAGTTTGAGTGATAATGATGTATCAATATAGGTTCATTAACTGTAACTAATGTGCCACTCTGGTGGGGATGTTGATAATAAAGGAGACTATGTATGGTTGGGGGTAGCGGGCTTATGGGAAATCACTGTACTCCTCACTTAATTTTGCTGTGAACCTAAAACTGCTTTGAAAAAGTAAAGTCTTCATGAAAAAGAAAAATGTTTTATCTAAATTTTCCAGATTTTTCTTTTCAATTTTCTTTTTTTTTGTTTCTGATAATGGATAGTCAGAATCTTTTCAAAGCTGCCAAAAAAAAAAAACACAACTATTATATGTATTGTTAGTAATGGAAAGGCTAAAGCACAAAAATTATTTCTCGATTTCATTCTCTACCATCAGTTATTCACAAGGTAAAATGACAGATTATATTCTTGGGATATTGACACATAGTACCTGCTGTAGCATTTAGATCACTATCTCTTTCTGACAAATACATAAATCATTTAAATTAGTATTTAGAGATCAGTTTACAGATCAAGTATAATATAGTTAAACATTCAGGGAAGTTTGAGATCAAGTAAATTAGGGATAGCAAGGACCTTTCTGTTTTCCATGGAAGTTTTATGTTTTCCCTACTTCAAGGTATAGAGGAGAAATGTGTCTTCTCTTGTCTAAATAGATACATCAGTACATGTGGGGCAGGGGAGAATGATTAATTCTTACTGTAATTCCAGTGTTTGAAACCTAAAATTTTAGAACCATAGAGTCAAAGATTTACATGATATACTCTTTGAGAGTATTATAATAACTGATGGTTTCATTTTTTTTTGCTCTGAAAGTTTTAAAAAAACACTCAAATCTTCTTAGCACAATTTTCAAGATGATTTTCTTTGTTTAATATTGAATATTGCATGCCAATGTTTGTGTCGGCATTATTCATATAGTCAAAACAAAACGTGCTATATCCCTACGATGGAATATGATTTGGCCATGAAAAAGAATAAAATACTGATCCACGCCACAACATGATGAATCTTGAAAATATACTATGTGACAGAAACCAGTCACAAAATACTTTTGAATCTGATTTTTTTATATGAATGTTGAGAATAGACAGAAAGTAGATTATTATTTTTCTGCAGGTAGCAGCGGGGATAGGGAAGGACTGTTAATGGGTATGAGGTTTTTGGGGGAGAAGATAAAAATGTTCTAGAATCAGATAGTGGTTATAGTTGTATAACTGTATTATATACTTTAAAAGGTGGAATTATGTGGCATGTGAAGTACATCTAAATAAAGCTGATTTTAAAAATGCAACCTGTCAATTTTAAAAGGTAACAATTTGATTTAATTAAGTTTTGATGTTTAAATGCTAATAAGCAACAAGATAAAAACCAAACAGCAAAGGCTCTCTGCAAAATTTTCAAATATCTGTTGAATATTAAAACTGAGGTCAATTATCTAAATGTTTAGTATTCTTGATAAACATGATTTGAAAAAATGAATATTATTTTTATTTTCACAGAATTTTCAGAGAAATACAATTCAAGAACTATATGTTGAGTCACTAAATATGCTAGGTGCAGTGATCTTTTTCAATTTCAATGAATTTGATTTGCTGAACTTGATCTACTAAACATGAATATTGATACATAGACTTCTGATAGCTTTTTAAATTATTTTAAATACTTGTTAAAACTAGTTTAATAACCTTGTAAATAGCCATTTGCCCACTTTTCCATTAAAGCAGCTGACTAGGTCTGCTCTTAAATATAAAGTAGATAAGTTTTATTGATTAACTGCTGCATATTCCAGAGAAGAGCAGAACGTAGTAAAACACCCTTCTTAACACTTGTCAGGAAAAATATAATCTATATGCTATACAAAATCTCATTTTTGACAAAAATTTTAATCTCTCTCATGTAGGAAAATTGATAAGTAAAATAGTCTTCTGTCTTTTCCTTCATTTGCATTGTAGCAGAAATATTAAAAAGTAGAAAAAAAGAACTTCTTACATAGTAAGAAAACTTTACATAGTAATTTACATCATAAGAGTATAAGAAAGAGAAGATGAGATTTATAATTTGTAGTAGAATAAATAGTGGCCCCAAAGATGTTAGGCCTGGAAACTGTAAATGTTATCTTATTTGGAAAAGGTCTTTGCAGATGTGATTAAGTCAAGAATGTCAAGATGGGAAGATTCTCCTGGATTATTCAGGTGGGCCCTAAATACAATCACAACTGTCCTTATGGGGGGAGGCAGAGGAGTCTTGACAGAGATGGAAGAGGAATAGGCAATGTGATTTAGGAGGCAGAGGTAGGAGTGATGCCGCCTCAAAACGGAAAGGACCAGCAGCCACCAGAAGCTGTATGAAACAAAGAATGAATGAATTCTCCCCTAGAGTGTCCAACCAGAGTGTAGTCCTGCCTCCTCTTTGACTTTGGACTTCTAGCCTCTGGAACTTTGAGATTATATATATATATATATATATATATATACACACATATACATATATATTTATTTATTTATTTATTTTAAGATTTTATTTATTTGACAGAGAGAGACACAGCGAGAAAGGGAACACAAGCAAGGGGAGTGAGAGAGGGAGAAGCAGGCTTCCCGCTGAGCAGGCAGTCCAATGCGGGGCTCGATCCCAGGACCCTGGGATCATGACCTGAGCCGAAGGCAGATGCTTAACAACTGAGCCACCGAGGCGCCTCTGAGATAATATATTTGTTATCGAAGCCATCAAGTTTGGGTTTTTTACAGCATCCACAGAAAACTAATATACCATTCATGACTAATCATTCCTGGAATGATAAATGTTTCAGATACCTTGCTTAGAGATAGTAATTCAAATGGATAATTTTTTTCACTCTATTTAATTTTTTGATTTTTTATTTTATTTAAATTCAATTAATTAACATATAATGCATTATTAGTGTCAGAGGTAGAGCGCAGTGCTTTTATATAATACCCAGTGCTCATTACATCACGTGCCCTCCTTAATGTTCATCACCCAGTTAATGTCCCCTCCAGCAACCCTCAGTTTGTTTCCTATAGTTAAGAGTCTCTTATGGTTTGTCTCCCTCTCTGATTTCATCTTGTTTTATTTTTCCCTCTCTTCCTCTATGATCCTCTGTTCAAATAGACAATTTTTGAAAAATTTCTTAGACTCATAGGCTCAAAATAAAAAGACATTCTCCACGCTACATAGTGCCAAATTCTTACCCACCCTGAATTTTCCTTTATCATAGACTTCCAACTTGAAGTATCTCCACCAACAAAGAACTCATGGCCTCAACCACCTTTGGGTAGTCTACCAGAAAGTTAAAAAAAAAAAAAATCTTCTTTCTAAGCTGAAATATTCTTTGTAATTTTTCACCCATTGGTTAATCCTTTTTTTAAAAGATTTTATTTATTTATTCATGAGAGACAGAGAGAGAGAGAAGCAGAGGGAGAAGCAGGCTCCCAAGGAGCAGGGAGCCCAATGCGGGACTTGATCCCAGGACTCTGGGATCATGACCTGAGCCGAAGGCAGACGCTTAAACCATCTGAGCCACCCAGGTGCCCCCATTGGTTAATCCTTAAAAGACATATCTAGCATGTTCAGTTGTCCTTTCCCAATTTGTGGCCTTCTAAAAATCTGAAACAGCTCCCCAAATCTTCCTTTCTGAGACTGAAATAATTGCCATTGATTATCAGTTTATCAATACATATGAACCTTTAATCCAATCATTCTTCAAGTCGCTTTCCTGGACCTGCAATACCAGCATCACCTGATATGCTTTAGAAAAGGAAATTCTTCGGTCCCACCTCAGAACCTGCTGAATCAGCAAGTGGTGGTTGGGACTCAGCAATCTGTTTTAACAAGACCTCCTGTTGATTCTGACACTTGCTAAAGTTTGAGAGCCATTGTTTTTACCTATCCTACAATACTAGCTTTATTATAACTGTGAATCCTGCAATAACCAGAACTATTATTATTTTTCCAGGTAAGATTAGATAATGTTCAAGCTCTATGCCACATTTTTGGAGATTAATTTTAAAAGAAATGTAAAACCTTAAAATGCCATCACCAAAATCTTCAGTTTAACTTATTTCCATAAAACTTCAATCAACATTCACTATGTGATTTTAGAGTATACTTAAATGTGTGCAATTCTCTGTCCAGGAAAAAAAAAATCACCGTCTGTTCATAAAGGTAATGATCAAGTCAATTAGCAACACAGAAAGGGGTACTTTTAAGTTTGTAGTATGGGTAGCAGGTGCACCAGTAATACCACATCAGTATTAACTTAGACACTTAGTGGGTTAATGAACTGACAGCTGTGAAATTTGTAGTGATAATCTGATCATATTAAGTCAGAAGAAGAGCATGTTACACAGAGAAAAAGGGACAAGCTTTCATTGTGTGTGTGTGTGTGTGTGTAAAATAGAACCATATTCCATTGTTGAATTCCATCAGGAAGTATCAATTGAATTCCAACTCTATCCAGACTGGTAGGCATGAGGAATAAAACAAAAAAATAACATGGACAAAAATATCTGCCCTCAGAAATCATGTGTTCTAGTGGAAAGATGAATACTTATATTTATTAAGCACATACTGTGTCAGACATTGTTCTAAGCACCTTACAACCTATGAGAAGAGTACTACTATTACCCCCTTTAATAGATCAAATAACAAGTGCAAAGTGATAAACTACATTTTTCAGGTAGTAATAGATGAAACCATGAATAAAATCTGCCAGGAGTATGGGGATCATACTCTTAGCTACTGTTTATCGCTTTATAATTCAGAGGGTTTTAAAAAATGATCACCGTTGCATAAAATAAAATGTGTTTCCAGAATGAACAGTTGAAAAGTAAAGCATCAATGAAATTAGTCATCACTGAATAACCAAAAACTTCACCTCCTTTCCCATAACAACCATCCAATGTAGACCACTTCCCAGTAGAAAATCTTAAAATAATGAGTCAAATACATAAACTTTCTGAAACAAAGTTTAGCAAACTCTGCCTTTCAAGTAGGCATGGAAGACACAAGAATAAGGGATTCTCTACTAAACCCTTGCTAGTTGAATGATGCCAAGAAGCCTACCATTAGTAGATATGCCTTTGATTTAAGTCTTTACTGTATATTAAAATTTGGACTTTCTCATTGGAAAATACTAATGTGTTTGAAATATATTATAGTTCTCTTGTTCTTAACAAAAGTTCTAGTAAGAAAGCTGTATGGATAGTTTTAGTTGTTGCTGTTGGAAGAACTTTGTGCATAAAAGGAGAATGGCCTATGTGACCAGGTCATAAAAGTAGATCATTCCAAAAAAGTACCTCAGTGCTTCTTGAACCCAATCTGATTGAGCAAACCCTAATTTCTAGCAAAAAATCACGTTTAAGATGATGATTGTTGATTAATAATTGCCAGAGGAAAGATGGGAGAATGAGAGGGCAGAGATAAGGGAGAAACTATAGTTTGCAAAAGCCCACACTTGCACTTCACGCTGCACAGCCTCTTAGGGACCTCTGATGCTGAGGCCAGGTCTTTCCTACATCCTTAGCTGACTCAACAATGTCAGTATTGAGTTTCAAAGTTAGAGGAGATATTTTGTCCTACTGAGATGACAAGAGTGAGCTAGAGAGAGAAAACAAAAAAACTGGGGGAAAAAAAAAGACAGTGGAAATTCCCAAAAGCATATAAGACTGGTTTATAGAGGTAGACGGATAAGGCTAAGTTTCTTAAATATTAAATAAAAAATGCAATTTAATAGGAAGAAAAAATGAAAACATTGAGCGCCTTACTCCAACCCTTCAGCAGTTGTTGCTGGTGTCCCAATAACACTAAGAATATACAAAGGCCACAAATCAAGCCATGTGTATCTTGAACATCCTTTTATATGGGGCCCCCAAATTGTTAACATTGATATCTTGAGCTCTCTCTTCCAGAGGAAAAATGGACTAAGTGCAGCTTTGCTCATTCGGTGTTAAACCTTTCATTCACCCTGCCTCCAGTAGCCTTCCTAATATCATCATTCTAAGCAACAACTCCCCTCTACTTCTGAGACAACTTATCTCTGTGACGCAGTACATCATAGCAGAGCAGCTTATCTCTTGAGCACAGTGTCAAACACACGTCTCCTCGTTTATTCTCTCCTCCTGACCTTATCCCTTTTTTCTCACTATGTCATATACCAGCCCCACACATCTTATCTTCCCCTGACAACTAGTATGATTTTCTGTTCATCCGTGCTCTCTCATTCACATAATCCTTAAACGAGCCTTCCCTGGCAACCTCAGGCTCCAGTTTTGCTTTCCCTCCATACTTCCCTAGCATAGTGCCTTAAAACTCTTAGCCACAAAATAAATATTTATTGAATAAATGAAGAAATGAATGACTCACCTACCTAAACCTACTGAGAAAAACTGGAGAGCATTGAGAGACAAAGAAAGCAAATGTGGATGAGGAGCCTTGTTATTCCAGCCTCTCAGGGAGGAAACACCCAGCAACCTGATCAGGGGCACTCACTTTTCACTTCACGTGCATCCATATTAGTTCCATTGCTGTCATGACTTTCTATAGGTCATGAGAAGAAATGCCATGAGAACATTGAGCATCTAAGGAGATAGGAAGCCAAAGTCAGTCCTTACTTCCTTCACATCATTATGGGAGCCTGACCTGTTTTGAGCGAAAGTTGTTTGGTTCTTTGCATACACGGGAAAAGGAGGGACTATTTCTAGACAAAAGACTAAAAGATTTCAGCAAGTCTCAATGTCCTGAAATGGGGGGGACAAAAGCTGAAGTACAGAATAGTTCTTTAAAATCCATACTTTGGCATAGATTATAATGCTTAATGTATTTATGTAGGTCTTAATCCCTCTTACAGTGAATTGACACGCCATCTATCAGTTGTAACTACTCTGTACTAGTCACCTGGTTAAATAAGTTCAGTGGCTCAGACATTCATAAACCCAACTTTCTTTAAAACCCACAGTGCACCTGCTCATTTTCAAAGCATTTTTACAGACATAGATAGTAAGACAATTAAAGTCAAATTGTCTTGAATAACTCTTAAGTTGTCATAAATTATCCTCTCATTTTGTAGACAAAAGTAATCAAAGACTTTATCTGTCTCAAATCACTGAAAATATTTTGCAGGACTCTCACATTTGGCACTATTGATATACTGAGCTGGATAATTCTTTTTTGTGGTCAGCTATCTCACGCAGCTTAGAATATTTAGCAAAATCCCTGGCCTCTACCAAGTAGATTCCAGTTACATCCTTCCAGTTGTGAGAACGCAAAATGTCTTAAGTCATTGCCAAATACCCCTGATTGAGAACCACTGGACTGTGGGCATTGAGTGAGGTAAATTAGGGGCTGTCATACAATCCTACAAAGCTAAGTGGAGATAGGGAAAACTAGAGTGTGTATGTGACTAAGTTTAGGAGGAGGTTGATTTTCCAAGACTCAGAAACACCCTGCACTTTATTTCTTCCACATATTCCTCCAGATGTGTGGGATTAAAGAGATAACAGTGTGCCTGATAGAGAAGCCGTCATCTAACAATAGAACTTTGTTGACCAAAGAATGTATTATAAATGACATATTGAATTGAATTAAAAAATTAAAGGAGAAAATGTTAACAATGATTCATTTATTGTTGAGCATCATATTTTATTATTTGTCTCAAATTTCTACTTGGATTAGGTTACATGGCATTGATTTGATGGTTTAGATTGAGTTTGGTCATTAGTTGGACTACAATACTTTTAATGTACTGTAAGACCTGAAACTATGAAATACCTAGAAGAAAACATAGGCAATAAGCTCCTTGATACTGGTCATGGCAATGGTTTTGTTGCCAAAAGGTAAAGCAACAAAAGCAAAAATAAGCAAGTGAGACTATTAAAAAACTTCTGCACAACAAAAAAAATTATCAACAAAACAAAAAGGCAACCTACCAAATGGATTTGCAAAAATATTTTCAAATCATATATCTGATAAAAGGTTAATATCCAAAATATATGAATTCATATAAGTCTATAGCAAAAAATTAATCCAATTTAAAAAAATGGGTAGAAGATCTGAATAGATATTTTTCCAAAGAGGACAATAGGTACATGAAAAGATGCTCAACATCATTAATCATCAGAAAAATGCAAATTAAAACCACAGTGAGAAACAAACTGAGGGTTCTAGAGGGGAGGGGATGGGGGGATGGGTTAGCCTGGTGATGGGTATTAAAGAGGACACCTACTGCATGGAGCACTGGGTGTTATACGCAAACAATGAATCATGGAACACTACATTGAAAACTAATGATGTAATGTATGGTGATTAACATAACATAATGAAATAAAATAATAAAAACAAAAAAAACCACAGTGAGATACCACCTCACACCTCTTAGAATGTCTATTACCAAAAAGACAAGAAAAAACAAGTACGGGCGAGGATGTGGAGAAAAGGGAACACTTGTGAGCTGTTGGTGGGAATTAAATTGGTGCAGCCACTATGGAAAACAGTATGGAGGTTCCTCAAAATATTAAAAATAGAGGGCGCCTGGGTTGGTTAAGCAACTGCCTTTGGCTCAGGTCATGATCCTGGAGTCCCGGGATTGAGTCCCACATCGGGTTCCCTGCTCAGCGGGGAGTCTGCTTCTCCCTCTGACCCTCTTCCCTCTCGTGCTCTCTGGCTCTCATTCTCTCTCTCTCAAATAAATAAATAAAATCTTTTAAAAAAATTAAAAATAGAACTACCATATAATCCATCAATCCACTTCTGAGCATGTATTCAAAGAGAAGAAAAACACTAACTCAAAAAGGTTTATGTACCCCCATGCTCACCGCAGCATTATTTACAACAGCCAAGATATGGAAACAATCTAAGTGCCTATCGATGGATGAATATATAAAGAAGATGTGGTATATATTTACAATGGAATATTATTCAGCCACAACAAGGAATGAAATCCTGTCAGTTGTGATAACATGGATAAATCTCAAGGGCATTATGCTCAGTGAAATAAGTCAGACAGAAAAAGACAAATACCATATGGTCTCTCTTATACGTGTAATCTTAGAGAAAAAGAATCTCCTAGATACAGATAACAGATTGGTGGTGCAGAGATAGGGGGTGGGGATGGGAAAAATGGGTAAAACTAAATTAATGAAATAGATAAAAGTATCTTACATCAAAATAAAAATTCTGACATTGAACCTGAAGAATTTGAGGTACTCGTCACTTTTGATTTGTAATATAAAATAAAAATTTTGGAAGGGATAAAAAGAAATAAATAAGGAAGCATAAATAAATGAATTAGATAAGAAGAAAAACCACAACAGATGATGGGGAAAAATCTAAAAATACATTAAGCATTCAAAAATATTTTATGAAGCATTACTTGGAAAAGAGTAGGCAGAAAGCATTGGATACTTAAAACTGGTTGTATGGCTGATGTGGTAAGGACATTCCTGCTTTTCTATGCCATGACATAGACTGGTATCATTTTTAGTTTTCAGTGTTTTCTCTGGAGAATCTCGTCTTTGTTGTGAAGATGTTATGAGTAATGTAGCCAAGAGAGGTGCAGAAAAGTACAGGTGAGTCATGCAGCTGATGATAATATGGAAGGATGATGCCTTAGTCCAAGGGCTCCGTTTTGCATGTGTTTTCTCGTAACAGAATACTGTGCACTGTTTTAAAGGGAGTAGGAAGGAAGCAGGAGGAGAACACACCTTGCCCTTTTAGTACCAGAGCTCTCTAGAAATTCTCAATATTGTTCACCTCTGGCGCTGTTCCACCTCCCACTGATTTTGCTTTGATGATTTAACTTCAGACACTCTACACATCTTGAAAACAATTATAAGTGATTAGTTGAAATGATGGTACATGAAAAGGGCAGATGGTACAACAATAATGGAAGCAATTACCGTTCAAATACTTCATATTGGCTTATTCATTATGTACCATACTTCGCAAAAATTTTTGGAAAGGCAGGACAATGATCCCAGAAAGCAAAATTCTCCTCACCTTATACAAGAATGAAAATATATGCTTATAGATTTATGTAAATTCCATAATGTCTATTTAGCCATATTCTGATTTGCATTACCCAAGACAAATCCCATTATCTTCAGCAAGATGGGCATGCAAGTATTTCAGGGCAGAATGTGTTTCTAAGTGAATAAACTGTGAGCAACTGTAAGAATAAAATGCTCTATTTTATTGAGGTTTTCGGGTTAGCATAAACTATAAAGAGTAGCTCAGATGGCTTGCACATGGCTTCCGAGCCCCAGATAAGCTTATTGAAATCAGCCCGTTCTGCTCATATTTGTTATTCAAGTAAATGGACCCTGAAAACCATAAGATAAGTAATAAAACGAATAGTGCATTCATCAGTTAGAGCTACCTAAACTGTTTCTAAATGTACAAACATTTAACTTTTAGTGTGACATTTGTTTATTGTACTATTTAAAAAAAGAATTATTGTTCTGAAGACATTTTATTGTCAGTTATCACTAAAATCATTCTGCTTCAGCATTTTACCTTGTTTCTATTTATATCTGTGATCTATGGATGAGCCCCCAGACCTCAATCTCTAGGAATTTAGGAAAACCGGATGCTGGTTGGGTAATGGTAACACATTCCAGAAACTTCTATGTGCCCCATCAGTCGTCACAATTATGTTGTCTCCTCTAGATAGATTCGTCATATTGGCAAGAGTGATGTAAAGAATCCAAAAGAGATTTTCATTCTGATGGTCTGGAACAGAGCCCAAGATGGCACATTTTAAAATAAACGCCTCAAAAGATGTTAGTGGAAATAAGTCACAGATTTTTTTATAAACATAGGTCAATTGACTTATTTAGAATATGAACAAGACTTCCCACAAGTCAATATCAATTCTATATGAAAGCATCAAAATGTCTGTTGGACTAGACAAATGCCTGATCAGAACACAGGAAGAAATCTTCACATCTTAGAATAGCCCTGTATTATTTTACATCTCTATGCATGCCTGTGTGTGTGTGTGTGTGTGTGTGTACAAGAAGCTTGTGAACACTTTTTATAGATTCATGAGGCTGTTGATCTCTGTTTTATGAGATCAAAAGTGTCAATATCATCATGTTGAATAAAAAAAATGTTATTTATGCCAAGGGCATTATGGGTATATATTTTTTTAAAATAAGTTCTTGCGGTTTCTGAATTTCTGTAGTTAAATATTGGGGGGGGGTTGTAGCTGGGATTAGCCTGTGGCATTTTTCCCAAATAAGGGATTACTGGTTAAGATATGCCAGGCTGAGAGCAAAAGTAATTTAGATACTCCCTTTTGATTTTTAATACAAGGAATGGACAGAGATTAAAATTTTATACAATGAATCAAGTTCCCTAAAATGTAATTATCCTTCCTTGCCCAACTAAAACCCTTTCCTAGGCCCTGCTATCTGCAGACCCTCTAGTCTGACTCTTTTCTTCCTTCAAACACCAACATTTATAAAAGATCATTCTTCTTAACTCTTCTTTCTCACCTACTTTATTTAATGAAATGTTTTCCTGATCTCCAGCTTTCCAGGTATGTCTGGGTGGCTCAGTCATTAAGCATCTGCCTTTGGCTCAGGTCATGATCCCCAGGTCCTGGGATTGAGTCCTGCATGGGCTCCCTGCTCAGCAGGGGGAGCCTGCTTCTCCCTCTGCTTGTGCTCTCTCTCTCTCTGACAAATAAATAAAACCTAAAAAGAAAACAAAACAAAAAACAGATCTTCAGCTTTCCTGAAACTCTTCTGGCAATAGAAAACAAAAACAACAACAACAAAAACATGTTAATGATCATATCCAATAATATTCTTTTAGTATCCAAGTCATGTAATCTTTCTTCATTATTTATAACTCCTCATAATCCACTGTATTTGTAAACCCCCTACTTTATTCTCATCTAAATACCATTCTCTTCTAGTTCTCTTGTGCTGAGATGACATTTTTCTTGTCTCTTTCTAAATTGTTTTTCTTTGGCTCTTTCCTACGCAGTCTACATGCTCCACCTGCAAAATCAGAATGATTCTCTTGGCTCCAACCACCACTATATGCCATGCTTCTGGAATCTAGGGTCCAATCCAGCATCCCTCCTGAAATACAGGTCTGTATTTGTCAAGCTACATTCTTCCACCTAGATGCCACACTATGTCATTTGGGATCTTGGCAGAAGCAGAAGTAACACTGACATGTGATTCTAAAGAGAAATTGATGATCTGTGGGTAAAGTTACAGAAAGAAAGAAATGTTAAGACACTGAGGGACCAGCTAGAGCTGGAGGATGTTACCACCACTCCTGAGGAGGTAGAGAGCGAACAGTGTACAGAAGTTTACCCTGGATGAGAAACCGATGAGCCAGGAAGGAAAAGAGACAGAAATTTACAAAGTAGTCAACATTGTTGTGACTGACATAAGTGTTATACCTCCACATAAAAATGTGTTTTGCATTTTTGTGACACAGCCCTAGCCTGATACTAAGGAAAATTAATCTGGGCCAATTACCTTTCTTTCTGCCAGATAAATTCAAACTGTGCATACTAAGAAATATTAAATTCTGAATTTATCTCAAGACAATTTACCTGGCACTTTATATTTGGCTTTCTAAAGATAATGGCAGATGAGCTATGATAATCATTTTTCTACAAAGTATGCCTGTTACCTTTAAATAGATAACATTAGAGCTATCATCAAATTTTCTTAATCAAAAAATATTTTCTCTAAAGGAAGCTTCATATTGAATATTATGAAAATATTTTTTAAAAATTTAAATAAACACCAAAAACTTTATACAATATGAAAATGGCTCTAAATATTATAGAATTGCTAAAATTCTCTATGTGTCCAAATGGAAAGATAATTCTAGTTTTTGATACTATAAATCCAATTAAAATATATTAATATCTTGCTTAGGGTCTTTAACGGTAGTTTTATGGTATATGAGAAAAAATATCTGGTAACTTGTCTTGTCATTACTCCCTTTTTATTGCACAAAATATATATTGCACAGATTCTTAGCAAATGAACTTTTGTTATGTACTTGCCCTTGTTAAACACCCACAAAAATGTTTTTTGTCTATTATTATCCTTCATACTATGTCCCTATCTACAGAATCTTTCCATATTTTAGCATTTATGAATTTTTAAAAACATAGCATAGAATGCACTTACAGAATATTTGATTGTAAGGATAATTCTTCCTCAGACTTTACCACTCTTAGAGAACAGAAAAGGAGCCCTCATTTCTCTATTTTTGCATTAAAAATAAATAAAAATGGGACCCTTGTTTCATAAAAAAATAAATTATAAAAAGTTATGTTTTTATTCAAATTTATTCAGAATCATAACAGTGAACAAAGAGATAATGGTTGTCCAAATAAATTGTTTATAGAGCTGTTTTTTTTTCTTCCTTTGGGTTTAACTCTGTTTGAGATTATTCAGCCTGGAAAATGTGGTAATAGCACTTAAAATATCTTACTTGATAAAACAAATGCACAATTCTGCAGCTGCCTGCAGAACGAGCATCATCATTACCTCTCTGCTTAGTTGGTGGATTTAGTTGGCGTTAGTTCTGCTTCCAGAGGCTGGGGGAGTGCATGTTTCTCATTAAAATGAACTATGAAGAATTAAAAGTCAAACATGAGACACAATTTATTTTCCTATGTTATATTACAGTGTTTAGTCAGGAGAACTTTAACTCAAAACACTATATGGTGTGTAATACCCATGGATTAGCCAAATGGGTGGCCCAGGGCATACAAGAAAAAACATATTCATTTGAGCTCCATAGAAGTTTTTAATTTCATATGTTTTTACAGATGGAGAACCTAATCGCAGAGAATTTATCTAACTTGTCCATGTTATCACACAGTTGTTTATTGGAACAACTGGAGTCGAAGTCATGTCTTCCACCTTCTCCATGTGCAATGTAACTGAGAACCCATCATTTCCCTTTTGTTTCCCACTATGCCAGTGTTTTCCTTACATGCATGTGAGGCAGAATGTATGTTGAATGATGTCAGAATTTCCAAAGACACCATCATATCTCTTGTTGTGACAGAAGCCTGTTAATTACCGTTCCAACACTGCACAGCTGCTGAACATGTTCTCCTTCCTGAGACTAAAATACTCGGGTGCAAGTAATCCCAAAGCTCAGAAGTCACTGATGATAACACAGTGAGGCACCTTTGGATTTATGCAGTATTTTATGGTTCACAAATGTTTCATTTGCCTGAGTTCAATCATTCTCAACATCT
>NW_027397068.1:13768305-13880085 GCF_003265705.2 Callorhinus ursinus
CGACTGCCTTCGGCTCAGGTCATGATCCTGGAGTCCCTGGATCGAGTCCCGCATAGGGCTCCCTGCTCGGCAGGGAGTCTGCTTCTCCCTCTGACCCTCCTCCCTCTCATGCTCTCTATCTCTCATTGTCTCTGTCTCAAATAAATAAATAAAATCTTAAAAAAAAAATAAGTTACAAATGAATCACAATTTTACATAAATTTTTATTTAACAAATAAAGGCATGAATCTTCTTAAACTTTAAAAATTACAGCATGTGGATACATTATTTATTTGATTTACAGGGAATGCCTTGTTTATTTATAGATTTATAGATTCCCTATAATACATCTGAGTCTATCTGGAATTCACCACCAGTAATTTGACAACCTCTTTCTAATTTATTGTGAACTTGCTGATTAGGGTGTTGTTATGTTCACTTTTTAATTTTGTAATGGATATATAATTAAGATATAAATCAGTGCACAAATAGAGCTCAAGCTTATAAATTTTGACAGTTGTATTGGCTTCGGTAACCAACACCCAAAACAAGACCGAGGGCATTTCCTTCTGTAGAGAATCTTGTTACATCTCTAACTCCACCTCCTACCTACCTCCTACTCAGAGGCAACCACTACCTGACTCTTATCATTACACATTAGGATTGCCTGTTACACAATTTCAAATAAATAGATGATGCGGTCTATATGCTTTTTTATTTTTTTCTGGCTCTCTTTTACTTAGCATAATCTTTTTAAGATTAATCCATGTTGTTGCATATATCAGTAGTTCATAACTTTTTGTTTCTGAGGAACATTCCACTGTATATTCATACCACAATTTGTCATTTTCATTTGATAGACATTTAGGTTGTCATCAGTTCTGAGCTGCTTAGGTGCTATGGAAATTCAAGTACAAGTCTGTTTATGGATGTACATTTTGATTTCTCTTGAGTAAATACCTAGAATTGGATATGTTTGGCTGTAGATATGCTTTGCTTTATAATAAATTGTCAAAAAGTTTTCTAAAGTGGTCATAATACTTTACACTTGGAGTAGAAATATATAAGCATTCCACTTACTCAAAATCCTGTCAGCATTTGAATATTCTGGCTGTTTTCATTTTAGCCATTTCCGTAGATGAGAAATGGTATCATACTTTACTTTTAGTTTGTATTTCCTCAATGACTAATGATATTGAGCACCTTTTCATATACTTAACCACTTGTATATCTTTCGAGATACGCCTGTTCAGGTCTGTAGCCCCCTTTTTAATTTGGTTGCTTATCTTTGATATTACTGATTTGGTTGCTTATCTTTCATATTACTGATTTGTTGAATTCAACTATGCCCTTGATGATATTCTATCTGCAAGATCTATCCATTTCTGATAGAGGGGTGTTGAAATCTCCAACTATGATAGTGAATTCATCTGTTTCTCTTTGCAGTTCTATTAGATTTTGCCTCACACGGTTTGAAGCTCTGTTGTTAGGCTCATACACATGAAGGATTATAGTGTTTTCTTGGAGAGTTGACTCCTTTATCATCACATGATGCCCTCTTTATCCCTGATAACCTTCCTTGTCTTGAAGCCTGTTCATCTGAAATTAATATAGCTATTTCTGCTTTTTTTTTTATTAGAGTTAGCATGGCATATTTTTCACCATCCATTTATCTGCAATTTATATCTTTATATTTGAAGTAGGTTTTTCGGGCGCCTGGGTGGCTCAGTTGGTTAAGCGACTGCTTTCGGCTCAGGTCATGATCCTGGAGTCCCGGGATCGAGTCCCACATCAGGCTCCCTGCTCGGCAGGGAGTCTGCTTCTCCCTCTGACCCTCTTCCCTCTCGTGCTCTCTCTCATTCTCTCTCTCTCAAATAAATAAATAAAATCTTAAAAAAAATAAAGTGGGTTTTTCACAGATACCATAGAGCTGGGTTTAGTTTTTTGATCTACTCTGACAGTATGTCTTTTAATTGGTGAAGACCATTGGTGTTCAAAGTGATTATTGATGTAGTTGAATATCTACCATATTTGTTAGTGTTTTTTACTTGTCCTTTGTACCTAGTTTTGTCTTCCACTCTTTTTCTGCCTTTTGTGGATTTAATTGAGCATTTTATATTATCCCATTTTCTCTCCTTAGCATAACAGATAAATTTCTTTTATTACTTTTCTTTAGTTGTTACCCTAGAGTTTGCAATATAGATTTACAGTTAATCCAAGTCTACTTTCTTTTTTTTTTTTTTTAGATTTTTATTTATTTATTTATTGGAGAGAGAGAGAGAGCACAAGCAGGGGGAGCAGCAGAGGGAGAAGCAGGCTTCCCGCTGAGCAGGAAGCCCAACACAGGGCTGGATCCCAGGACCCTGGGATAATGACCTGAGCCGAAGGCAGACTGTTAACCGACTGAGCCACCCAGGCGCCCCCAAGTCTACTTTCAAATGACACTATACCATTTTGTGGATAGCGTGAGTGCTTTATGGGTTCTCTTGTTTGTTTCATTTTGTTTTGGCATTTATCCTACTTGGTGTTCTCTGACATTTCCGGATCTATGCTTGGTGTCTAACATTAATTTGGGGGATATTCTCAGTCACTGCTGTAACAAATATTTCTTCTGTTTCTTTCTTCTCCCTCTGGTATTTCTATTGTGTATATGTTACACCTTTTGCAATTGTCCGAAATTCCTTGGATATTATGTTTTGTTCTGTTTTTTTTTTAGTCTTTGTATTCTTTGCTTTTCAATTTTTGTGGATTCTATTGATATATCCTCTATCTCAGAGATTCTTTCCTCAGCTGTGTCCAGTCTACTAATAAACCCATCGGAGGCATTCTTCATTTCTGTTACAGTGTTTTTGATCTCTGGCACTTCTTTTGGTTCTTAGGATTTCCAGCTCTTTGCTTACATCGCCCATCTGATTTTGCATGCTGTCTACTTTATCCATTAGAGCTCCTAGCATATTAATTATAGTTGTTTTAAATTCCTGGTCAGATAATTTCAACATCCCTGCCATATCTGCTTTTGATGTTTGCTGTGTTTTCAAATTGTGTTTTTTGCTTTTTGCTATGCATTGTATTATTTTTTGATAGTACCACAGGAGACACAAGGTAAAAGTAACTGCTATAAATATGCCTTTAGTCGTGTGGTGGGAAGGGTGAGGGAGGGAAATGTTCTATTGTCCTACAATTGGGTCTCAGTCTCTTAGTGAGCCCATGCCTCTGGACTATGAACTTCACAAGCATTTCTCGTGTTTTTCTCTCCATAGGATGGCTGGAGTTGAGGGTTTTCCTTCACCCAGTTCAGTTAGGCTTTGATAATACCCCAGCAGGTTAGGCTCTGGTTAAATAGTTTCCTCTGAAGGCAGGCCCAGTGAAAAATTATTATTGATTTGCAAAAGTTATTTTTATATGCTGAATAAAAGTCCTTTTTTGATATATGTACTGCAAACATTTTTCCTAACCTTTCAGGTGACTATTCACTTTTACATCAGTGTCTTTTGATAAGCATACATTTTTCAATTTTAATAAAGTCAAATTAAAATTTTTGAATTACTTAACTTCATTAGAGTCATGAAAGTATTCTTTTATATTTTCTTCTAGAAGTTTTATTGATCTAGCTTTTGAATTTAAGTCTATAACTGATCTTGATTTGAACATTTCTGTGCAGAGCAAGGTAGGTTAATGAAGTGAGGTTTATTTTTTTCTGTACTGACATCCAGTTGTTCCAACATCAAAACTTTTCCCATTGGTACCTTGGAAGAAAATCAAATTGCCACTTTAAGTGTGGGTCTATTTCTAGCTTTCTATCTTGCTCCACTGATCTGTTTGTCTGTTGTTATACCAATACGACATTATATTGATTGCTTTAGCCTGGTATGGAATCTGGAAATAAGATAGTGCAAATCACACATTTTTGTTCTTTATAAGATTATATTTGTAATTTTATATAACTTGTTTTCCATATAATTTTTAATATCAGCTTGGTAGCTTTACAAAGCCTGCTAAAATATTGATAGAGATTACTTTGAATATTTTGATCAATTTGGGAAATATATTAACAATGCTATCTTCTAATCCATTAACATATATTTACACCTATTTGTGTGTTTTTATATTTATCTCAGCAACATTTTGTACTTTAGAACATAGTCATTGCACATCTGTTAGATTTATTCCTATTTGAGCTCTTATTATTATAAATATTTTTAAATTTTTATTTCCCATTTGTTCATTATAGAAATACCATTAGGGTGCCTGGGTGGCTCAGTTGGTTAAGCGACTGCCTTTGGCTCAGGTCATGATCCTGGAGTCCCCGGATCGAGTCCCACATCGGGCTCCCTGCTCAGCGGGGGGTCTGCTTCTCCCTCTGACCCTCTTCCCTCTCATGCTCTCTGTCTCTCATTCTCTCTCTCTCAAATAAATAAATAAAATCTTTAGAAAAAATAGAAATACCATTAATTTTTTGAACATGAACCTTGTATACATACAACCTTGCTAAATTTATTTTTACTGAGGGTTTTCTTTCTATAGATTCCATAGGGATTCCTAAGTATACAATCATGTCATTCATTTAAAAAATATAGTATAACTTTTGCTTTATGATCTCAATGCTTTATATTTTTTTATCTTACCTTGTTGTACTAGTAAGGTCTTCCACTATAATGTTGAATAGAAGTGATAAAAGCTGACATCCCCATCTTGTTCCTACTCCCCAAGGGAAAAGAGCTTAATGTTCTACCATTAGTTATAATGTTATCTGTAGGTTTATCAGAGATATCTTTTATTAGAGTAAGGAAGTTCCATTCTACTTGAAGTGTTCTGGGAGTTTTTATCATAAAAGAATGTTAAATTTTGTCATCTGATATATATTTCTTCTTTATTCTATTAATGAGATGGCTTATTTTAATTTTCAAATGTTAAACCAATCTTGCATTCTGAGATAGTTTCCACTTATTATAATGTATTATTCTTTTTATGTTTTGCAATATTTTAATAAAGATTTTTACATCCATGTTTATTAGGCATGATGGACTATGTTTTTCTGTTCTTACAATGTTGTGTTCAGGTTTTGGTATCAGGATTATAATGATCTCCTGAAAATCGTTGAGATGTTTACCTTCCTCTTTTTCATTCTGAAAGAGTTTATAAAGATTTGGTTATTTTCTTCTTCAAATATTTCAAATAATTCACTGGAGACCATCTGGATCTGGAGTTTTATTCATGGGAATATTTAGGATTACAAATTAGTTTATTAGATACGTGGATATTTAGATTTTCTGTATTATCTTGTATCAATTTAACTAAGCTGATTTTTTAAAGGAATGTTTCCATTTTATATAATTTGTCAAATTTATTCACACTTATAATATTCATCTTTTTAAATATTTTTGTACAATATGTACTGATCTGTCCCTTTTCATTATTGATGTTGGTAATTTGTGTCTCCTTTCTTTTTTAATCTTTTTGAAAAGACTTGCTAAATGTTGATTAAAGTATTTTTTTAAGTAGCTCTTGGTTTTATTCATTTTCTCTATTATTGCTCTTTTATATTTCTTTGATTTCTGCTCTCATTTTTTCCTCTAATTTTAGTTTAGGTGTAAGTTGTTCTTATTTTTCTGTCTCCTTAATGTAAAAACTCAGATAATTTAATCTAAGTATTTTTTTTAGGCTTTTATTTATTTATTTGAGAGAGAAAGCGAGCACACAAGCAGGGGGAGCAGCAGAGGGAGAGGGAAAAGCAGGCTCCCCACTGAGCAGAGAGCCTAAGGCAGGGCTCAATCCTGGGATCATAACCTGAGCCAAAGGCAGATGCTTAACTAACTGAGCCAACCAGGTACCCCTCTAAGTATTATTTTTAATGTAAGATTTTAAAGTTATAGATCATTCTTTAAGCATGAATTTAATTGCATTCCACAAGTTTTGATATATTGTGCTTTCATTATCATTCATTCCAAATCAAATTTTATTTTCCCTCTGATTTATTCCTTCCTTCCTTTCTTTCTCTTTTCTTTTTCTTTCTTCTTTCTTTCTTTCTTTCGCTCTTTCTTTCTTCTTTCTTTCTTTCACTCTCTCTCTTTCTTTCTTTCTTTTTTGATTTTGGGTTTACAACTTACAATCCTGAGATCAAGGGTCTCATGCTCTACCAACTGAGCCAACCAGTTACCCCTTCCCTCTGATTTCTTCTTCACCCAACAGGTTATCTAGGATGTATTGATTCATTTCTAGATATTTGCTAAATTTTTAGATATCTTAATTTCTAATTTAAAACCATTCATCAGACAAAATATTCTCAACTAATTTAAACTTATAATATTTATTGAGACTTGTTTTTATGGCCCAAATTGTGTTCACATGTAAGGATATTTTTTTCCCACAGTTGTTTTATGTAATATTTTGTTAATATCAAAAAGCTGACAATGCTAATCAAATCTTCTCTATCCTTATTTTGTATTCTCCTATTTGTTCTGTCAACTGGTAAGAGAGTGGTATAAAAATCTCCAGCAATGGTTACTGAGGTCCAACATATTCTGTTTCTTATGGTTTAAAGTTCTGTTATTAGATATGGACACATTTAAGATTAACTCTTATAATTGTATATTTTTCAGGTAAAACTTATTATTTGTATTAATATGGTGAAAGTCTGTGGCCAGTGAATTGTACAGAGTGAAAAAGAGTGACAGGTATCTCTAAATCATGTCTAAAATTTGAGCACCTGGTGGCTCAGTCGGGTAAGTGTCCCCTAACTCTTGACAGCTCAGGTCATGATCTCAGGGTCATGAGATCGAGCGCCATCTTGGGCTCTGTGCTGGGTGTGGAGCCTGCATAACATTCTCTCTCTCCCTCTTCCTATGCCCCTCCCCACATGCTCATGTTCACTGCTCTCTCTCTGTAAAAAAATAAAAAATAAAATAAAATTTACATCTTGTCTTTCACTGAAAACATCTAGAAAAAATCGTAATCAAGTGTGAAAATCACTATTCTTAGGATCCCTGGCAGGTATGTTCCCTTGTTAAAAAAACATAAAGAAAAATTAGTCACTAAGAATCAAACATTAGGAAACTTAAGAACCAAATTAAGCAATTCTTTTTACTTGGGTTTTTGAAACAACAAATGGCCATTCTGGGTATTTCCCTGTTGTCTTCCATTCTGTTGGCTTCTACTACATCCAAATAAGACAATCAAGGAAGTTTTGTTTTATTAGTGTTGCAAGGTTTCCTTGACTAATGTCTCAGTGACTTTGGAAGCAGCATTTCAGAGAGAAAGTAAATTTTGCAGTCTTTGAGTGGTAGGGCAACTGGAGGCAGATTTTATGGAGCACCATCAAGAGGAGCAGTGAAATAAAGTCTCACAGAATTATGACAAGCATCCAAATCAAGTCACACAAAGTAGATAGCATTGAAATAAATTGAAATAATTGGCAATTGTTATTATTTCATTTCATTTGTATTTTTCTCTTTGCTTGCTTGTTTATTTATTTTATTATTCTCTAACAACTTAGGAGCTTGATACTGGTCATAACCTGAATTATCACTAATAAGAAAACAGCTTTTAATTTTACTTTGGAATAAATTATTTTTTTCTTTAAAAAAAAAAGAACTCTGCTAGTGAGCTAGAATCTGCCCTTTCCTTGCTAAGGGAGAATTATTTTTTTTTATTTTTTTAAAGATTTTATTTATTTATTTGAGAAAGAGAGAGAGCAAGTGAGCATGAGCGGGGGGGGGGCAGAGGGAGAGAGAGAAGCAGATTCCCTCTGGAGAATGGAGCCCGATGCCAGGGCTTGATCCCAGGACTCTGAAATCATGACCTCAGCCAAAAGCAGACACTTAACCAACTGAGCCAAACTAGGACCCTCACCCCCCCTTTTTTTTTAATGTTGAGGGAAAAGTCTATATATGCTTACTATTCACTATTGCAGTTATGTTCAACTTATAGATACTGGAGGAATAGAAATATCCATAGTCTTACTGTGACCTATTGTCTCAGTTTAAAGAAAATTTGTAGAGAATTCTGGTAAAATTGTCATGCAGGAATAAATCTCTTCTTAAAAAAAAAAAATACTTCACTCTATTCCTTGCAAGACAATGCCTTTTTTCAGGGTTACATTTTCCTAAATGTAAGTAAAGTTACCATTTTCAGAATAGATCAACATGTAGATTCATGAATCCATCTCTTTTCGATAGACTCCTACAATAAATACTGTGTCTCTGATACACTGTACATGTCCAAATCGTTTGCTTCTTCATGAAGCCAAATATGTTCCTAAGTGTGTTTATAAATCAGTACTTAGGGATCAGACCAAGAATGAGAAAAGACATTATTTTAAAGCATTTTTATGGTTAAATGATCACATGTTTGTATCTGTAAGAATGAATATCTTTTAATCAAATATCTAATCTTCTCTGCAATAAAATATAAACCCCAAATACAGATACTCACAAATATGAATTTATTTTACTTTTACCATTTGTTGCATTTATAAAAATACCTATATTTTACTAAGACCAAATATCATGATAAATTAGATTTAAATTTAATTTTATAATTGAGCTCTCTTTATTCAGGATAATTACTTATTTTGTATGCTTCAGGATATTACAGATAACTCAAGATGATGGTTCTTGACTATACTAGTAACACCCACTTAATATCAGCACCTGTGTAGAAGTCAAGATAGTTTCAGAAGAGTTTATAAAGTCCTTCCTTTTTAAGCACTGTTAATTTGTATTTTTGAATGTTCTTTTTAGGATTGCTAATTGCTAGGATGTTCAAAAGACATTGCTACCTGTTTTAGAAGGAACTTAAAAATCAGCATTATTACCTTAGGGAGTTATTGGGTTTTGAAATATTAATTATTGGTGATCACTGTGTTTCTAAATGTTATTGATGCCTAGAGGAGACACAGTCTCTGTTCTCACCAGAAATATCCAAAGAAATTAAATGATAACTTAAAACATAATGCATAGGTTTGAAAACTTTTGCAAGTACTTAGGTGGTTCTTTAATATGGTTCATTATCATGAGGTTATGATTAATTGAATATATAATGAATTAAGTTATAAATTAGTAAAAACAGTGACATACTTTTGCAAAATACAATTAATGTCCTTACATTTGGAAGAACTATGTGGCTCACAACTGAAAAAAATTAGGCAGTAATCAAGTAATACTACTAACCAATGTTAAAATCCATTCCAGAGGTATGAGATTTTTTTCACCGTGCTTAATATTAACTCTTCTATTATTTCCCAATGATTTCCTTTCCAGTTAGTTTTCTCTCAGATAAGACAAGTTCAAATTTATAATGCAGGAAAGATTCTTGGTCACCCCATTCCTTCTGGTGAATCTGGTTCAATCTCAAGGGACAATTGTAAATTTCACCTCTACATGCTATATTCCTTATGTTCCCCAGCTCTTGTCAACCTCTATGTTTTCCAGATTCTCCAGTATTAACCCTTAAATAACTCCCCTTAGCATAAATTTTATGCCAGTCAGTTTTAGATGAAAATATATAATACTTTTTAACTTAGTTTGCACTCTGCTTGAAGACAAATACCCCCATCACAGATTTCAGTAGTCTCTACATTTCCCAGTACAATGTTGCAATATCCCTAGTTATACTAGCAGCAACATTACTATTATAGTAACTTAGGCAAATTTTCAATATCAGCAGGTACAAGTATTATTCATTTTATAAGTGAAAATTTGTATCCCTAAGACTACCAGATTCTGAAAAAGTACAGAATAAATCTCATCCCTCTTTTAAATACCAATCCTTTTGATCTATAAAAATAGCCATGGAGTCATTTCTAGGCTATTTTCTAAGAAATACATCTTTGTCTCTTTAGATTCTCTCTTCTGGTTGTTAGAATATCATCCTACTCCAGATATATTTTGCTTTTTTCCATTTTCTTACAAATATATATGGGAGAACTGAACATATATCCTAAATGTAGTTGTAAAGAACTGTGAAGGGTGAGGTTTCATCCTCATTACAAACTAACAAGTTAGCCTGCCATAGTTTCATGGATACTGACAGATGACATGAGATCCCTTCATCAGAGACAATAGACTTTATTCTTACTGCATAGCAAACAGATTGAACTTTATGTTTTCATCAACCTACCTTGCTCTCAAAGTCAAACAAGGTTGACAGAGAGCAGGCAAGGTTGATGCTAAGTAGGCAGTGGGTTTGTCTTACAGCTGAGGATCACCAAACCTAGGAAAGTTTAATCTCTATCCTGAGCTGCTTGCAACTTTACTTTGTGGGAGACATTATCCATATTATACTGAACAGAGAACATACTTGCTGTGCTCTAGAGAACAACACTATTTCTATCTACCAAGGTTATGTAAACTATGTTTTCTATGTTTTCTATGCAAACATCCTTGAAAAGATAGTCCAGAATAAAAGCTGTCAGTTTCTCTGTTCTCAAGGCATGCAGACATGAGTATTGTCTTTCAACAGTGGACTCATTAATTTAGATCACAATGAAATTGTGAATATCTTTTAAAATACAAATTAAGTGATGGTAATTCACAGACAAAAGATTATGCTCCCACACATTTGTAGAATATAGTAGTCAATTTTGATTCTTTATTAAGGCTCCTTGCTCTTCCATACAGATGGCAGTGTTATCTGGTGAACAAATACAACAGTATTTTTTTCTAAGCTTTGGTTGCTAAAATAGAAATTCAATAGTGCAATTGTATATTGACTCAATAGGATGATTTCCTTTCAGATCATGCAATCACACAGCCATGTTACATAGGTTCAGTTTTCCACGAATTCCTTTCTTAGCTAGAGTAGAGGTGGATAGGAATTGTATTCCACCATATATCAAATCATTTAAGAGTTCACCAAAAGTCTAACTAACCCTGTAGCAATGAGTAAAATGGCGTGTGTTTTCTGACCAGGAAGACTCCATGGTACCACAGTAGGACATTTGATTCATCATGTGAGAAGAATTTTATTTTTCAAATTTTTTATGATTACACATTATTATTATTATTATTATTATTATTATTATTTTGCATTATCTTGAAACCACGAGAACCCTGGCAGGACAAGGAATATTTTAGGACATAAAAATAATAATTAATTATGTGTATAATCATTTTCCATTTAAGCTCTTAAATCAGCACATAGGTTAATAGAAGTCTCCAAGAATGGAAAACATGTACCTCTAGGGTATTAAACAGCCTATTCCAAAGCAGGGCTATTTCTAGTTTGGAATATTTAAAGCAATGTTTTAAGACTCAGAAACTTTCACAATATGCTTAGGACTTGATTACTTTGTCAAATGTCTCCAATCTTGTGAAAATATTCCCTGATATTTAATTAACTGAAACCTTCTTCTCTTCAGATGTAACCTCAATTGTAATTAGAAATGCATGTGTCAACATTTCTAATTAGTGGTGGTAATTAATATTTATTGAGGGTGCACAGGGCAGGTGGTGATGTTCTAGACCCTTGAGTAGCATGAGCAGAATTTCAGACAAAAAACATTATGGCTGTGTATACATGGCAAAGCACACTCACAGGGTTTGGAAATGAAAGGATGAGGAGTCAGATTAGTGATTGTCATGTCACTCCAATATGTCATAATTGACAATGGAGAAACAAGCCAGGATAAAAATGGTCTGCTTAATTTCCTCCTCCCACCTCAAATCTGTACTTCACTTCTCACAATTTGATTATCTAAGCCTGGAACTAATGAAGACTTATAACAAACCCATTGAGGAAGCTGTTTGGAAAAGAAAATTATAATTGTAGAAAAGTAGCAAATACAAAAAATATTATTTGTCTAAAAAAAATCAACAATAACTGTGGACATGGAAAATGTCAAATTTAGTAAGCTATAATTACAAGGCAAAGTGTAGGTTCAATATGGTATGTGAATGCTGAATTTTAATTTTCTATGATCATTATCTGACATTTCACCCTGGAGATGTTTATGACATGAATTACTCTGAGGTTTCTTACATGAAGAAGTACTCTGATGCTGTATAGTTTCATTAAAAATTTGAATGGAAAACAGAACGAAACAGGGCCAATAACAATGATTATTAATGTAAACCACAGAATTGATATTCTAAACAAAATTAGATTATAATATAGCACTAAATCCAAAAAGATAAATCAGATGGAATGAGGTACCATGTTGTATTTATATTTGATGATCTAACACACAAGTTTGATCAAAACAGGTTTCTTTAATTACTTAAGTATATGTATTAAAAGCATAAAAGTACTAAAAATATAAGAAAAGTGTTTTATATAATTTATAAATAGAAGGGATAAAAATATACAGGGTAATTTTTTAATGGCACTGCAATTAGTAGAACTAAGAAAAAGTGACAATGTTGACCACCTTATGGTTATGGTGGTTAGGGTTATGCATATATAACACAAATACTATATAATATTTAACAAAGAATTGTATAAGTGACAAGTACAAAAGTGTTTGCAAAGTATATGGAAGATCATGGGTTATCCTTAAAATACAAAATGCTATTGTTTATTTAAAAAATAGCAACACTGAAATAGAACAAAAGTGAACAAAAAGCACTTACAGGTAATTCAAAAAAGAAAAAGGCAAATGGACAGTAAGCATACAAAAATGCACTCACATTTAAAATTGAAGAAACACAAAATCCAAACTAATGAGTTTTTTAAACTATTATTAGATTAGTATAGGTTAAAATGTTTGAAATATTGTTGTCAAGTGTTCAAAATCTGACATGCTCATATTATTGTTGGGAGCATGAAAACTGGCACCATCCTTCTGGATGGACATTGACTCTATGTACCAAATTCACTTCTATGGATTTGTCTGAGGAGATAATAAGGTATATATGAATCAACAAAGACTGGAGTAGTGTTTTCAGTAGCAAAAAAACTAAAAACAGTCAAAATGTTAGTCAATAGCAAATCTGATTATTATGAAGTGTTCATTCAATGAATAATATGCAAACGTATTACATGTTGAGAAAACAGTGCATTGGTATGAAAATGACATCAACTCTATATTGTCTAAAAAGCAGATTACAGAGGAATATGTATAATATGATCTGAGTGGTATTTTTCAAAGTGTATTAATGGAATATTAGTTCCACAAAAAGAGTTATGTGATCTGTATAATCAAATTGTTTGGGAAATGATGCATATTTTATTCACTTTTATTTGAAATTTACAAGGCACATGAGTGTATTATAAGTTCTGAAAAATCTGTCCACAAAATAACTTTGTTTAGTCCAAATTACTTGCTAAAATTATTTGATTTTTTTTTTCTTTTTTGCATAATTCGTTGAAACAGCTCCAGTCTCCTACGCTGTTTCACTTTGGAAAATGTTGTGTGTGCATAAGAATAAAAATTTGCCAAGACAGATACCAAATTAACAACGGCCATCCTAGAGAATGGGAAATTTAGAAATTTAATATTTCATGTTATACATTTTCTACAGTATACCATATTTGATTTTTTTTAACTTGAGTAGTCAGAAAAATAAAAGTTTTATGGAAAATAAGAAAGAAAAAGTGAGCACGATTGCAGACTTCTAGTTTATTTATTTATTTTTTTACATTTTATTTATTTATTTATTTGAGAGATCGAGAATGAGAGACAGAGAGAGAGCACATGAGAGGGCGGAGGGTCAGAGGGAGAAGCAGACTCCCTGCCAAGCAGGGAGCCTGATGCAGGACTTGATCCCAGGACTCCAGGATCATGGCCTGAACCAAAGGCAGTCACTTAACCAACTGAGCCACCCAGGTGCCTGAAGACCTCTAGTTTAAATAACACCTTTAACACAGCCTTTTAGATTTCTCACCTAAACAGCTAATAGACTTTAAAAAATTACCAATTCACAGAACAGGTGGAAACTATACCTTACATACAAATTATAACCAGAAACTTTGGGGAATTCACCTTAACTATCAAGTCAGTGGCCCTGAATTGAGAAAATGTATCTTTCATTTTCTAAAATGTCAGTTTCCAAAGAAGTATATATTTTGTTTCTTTCCCATCACATACTTCACGTCCCTTAGTCCCAGCATCGACAGCAAACCAAACTCTACCATTTCCCATAGCATGCCAAGTAGCCAGAGCAGTGATCCCAAACTGTACCCATCTCCCACTTTTTATAAAAATCCATCTGGGCACTACAAATTCCTGGAAACAAAGGTGGGGAATGAATTTGGCCAGTGGTACTTGCATCCTGTCTAAGATGTTGCTACTACTAGTTAAATGTGGAGGTCCAGAGGGAGACTAGGACATTGTGTAAATTAAAGATTATCATGACAGTCGTTAGTCCAGAGAATCCAAAAACCAGATAGTGGGGACAGTAAAAAAGACCAGCTCCATTTAGTAGAGGCACAAAAGAAACTGCAAACTGAGCCGGTTGCTACAGAAATCTACCATGACCCATTTCTCCCACTAGTGCTTAACCTATAGGGACACCTTAGGAATTTCAGACAAAATTTCAGACAAAATAACCTAACCAGTGCAATAAGACATGGAGTAGAAATAAGAGGCATAGCAATTGTAAGGAGTTTATGAAATAGTATTATTTATAAACATATAAATTGTTTTATTTGATCCCTAGGAAAATCAGAGAGAAAACAGTTAACAGGGACATTAATTAGAGTGGCTAGTTAATAAATATACACTATCAGGAGTTTTAACTAAGGTAAGAGACTAGCCATACCATTTAATTAACCAAACATGGGGCCCCTGAGTAGGAAAACAAATGTGGGGTCTTTGAGAAGGGAAAGGAGAACTTTATCCTTGTGTTCGTTCTATTTACTATTTAGGATGGTGTAGGAACTGGAAGAAAGTTTGATAAATATTTGGTGTCATGAGGTGAAGAAAATCAACCATGTTGAGGAAAGAAGGGATGTGATAAACATGTCAAAATGTCTGTTCCAACTATAGAAAGATAAATTAAAATGGATAAAAATGAAGCTGGTGTAAGATGATGCAGAACTGCCAGGAAGTTGAAATTGCAAGGATCACAGACAATGCTGGACATGTGGTAAGGAGCACATCTAACACTGCATATATTCATTCATTCAGCATACATATCTTGACTCTAATACATTCAAGGCCCTGCTCAATGCTGAGGACACAAGGGTCAATAAGATGAAGATGTCTAAATGTATGATATTGAGGATATGAAGATATTCTAAAATGAAGATGAAAATCACAGAGGTGAAAACTCCAAGGTAAATTTAGTTATATACCAGAATAACAGCACTCTGAACGGGGAGTGGAGGTGAATCTGTTGTCTCTGGAAACAAAGCCAGTTATCTAAGAAACAAGGTACATGTTCTCGGATCAAAACCAATAATATTGAGGGAAGTTTACAATCCCATCAAAAAACAACAACAACGAAGACACATTCTTGAAACAAAAAGAAATACAGGTGATGAAAGTTATTATATCATATATATATGATCATATATTGACTTACTGCAAGCATTTCCTGAAACATCGGAGTATATCAAGTTTGCACTCTCTTATCACTATGTTTCATAAAGCCTAACCAATGCAATAAGACATGGAATAGAAATAAGAGGCATAGCAATTGTAAGGAGTTTATGAAATAGTATTATTTATAAACATATAAATTATTTTATTTGATCCCTAGGAAAAGGAAAATCAGAGAGAAAACAGTTAATAGGGACATTAATTAGAGTGGCTAGTTAATAAATATACACTATCAGGAGTTTTCTTAGTTATTTTACAAACCAGCAGTAATTTGTTATAAAGTTTTTCAGTAAAGAGGTATGTCCACAATAAAAATATCAAGACTTATCATAAATTCAGTCCCTTCAATTTATTAATATTTATCATAAATATCAACCAAGAGTAGAATGTTTTAATTAATTAATGCACAAGAAATATCAGTGAACCACAAAATCCATTTTTTTGAAAGACATATAACCACACAATATCACAACATTAAGGAAAAAAACACAAACATGTATTTTTGTCATATAAATGTTATATAAATATATAAAACATACACTCATAGAAAAAATATAACCTTTGCTCTCTTGGGTGATGAGATTATAAACCATTTTTAAGTATTTCTTAACATTAATCATATTCTACTTTGGGATAAAATGTGTAATTTTTAAAGATAAGGCATATAACTCTAAGGATGGGAGAAATGGGGCTTGGGGTGAAATCATTCACAGTAACCAACAATCAGCCAGTAGCTAACAGTTTGTTGTGGCTTTTTGAAAACTAGCATAATCTTAGAACACACTAATAGGGAAATAATTGCGGTAATCATAAAAAGTCATAACTGTACTAACTTTGCTCTGGTTGTACTGTAGTGGAGTACAATAGTCTGCATATCAAAGTGTAGGAGTCAGTTTGACAAATGAATGCAGGTTCACTGAAAGCATACATAGATAATAAGCATATGGAAACCCCGTTCTCGAAGGAATAACTGAAGAGACTGTATATGAGATTTTACGAGAGACAGAGAGAGAGAGAAGCAGAGAAATTTCAATATATAACAAAAGAACCAGTTGTTAACACTTAGGGTATAAAAGAATCAGGAAAGGGGAATTAATTTAATTTTGTCTGTATTTTCTTTTTTGGTATTTACCTTTATTTTATATTTTCCTTTTTGGTATTTACCTTTATTTTATATTTTCCTCTAAGATTTAGCTAAAACAATGATTCCGATAAGAATAGCAGAATTTAAAACCAAGTTTTGGAGCCATAAAATTAGAAATACAGAGATATCAATAATCTACATTCTACCACAATTTGCAAAACATAAGGAAAACTGGAGTAGAAAAACTATCCTGTTCTTGATCTGTAACATAATGGTGTGTCTGTATGTAATTATTTTATTCTATGCTAAATAATTCCAGACTTAGGTATAAATCCCTTCAAGTTTAATTCAGCTGTTTGGGTATCCTTAAACAAATCAAAATCTCCTATCTAAATGTCATACTAAGAAGCAATATCAAATCTAGGTTATTTGTGTTAGGATAGGATGGTATTATGTGGTTTTAGCTGAATAACATATACACCCCTATGTATACATTCAACTCCCTATCCCTATTTCCACTTCTTTCTTGTGTATCTTAATACCTGATCTTCTTTGTATGGCATTAGAGGTAGATTGAAATCTTTTCTTCTAAGAACTATGCAATAAAAGCTAATCCACCTAAGATTTTCCCCAGTCTATAGCCATGAAGGGATTAAATTTGTTAAAAGCTTTAAGCCTTTTATTCTTTTTTTTTCTTTTTTTTTCTTTTTTGGTGTAGTCCCAAGAGGTTTTTTTTTTTTTATATTTATTTATTTGAGAGAGCGAGAATGAGAGAGAGAGAGAGTACATGAGAGGGGGGAGGGTCAGAGGGAGAAGCAGGCTCCTCACTGAGCAGGGAGCCTGATGTGGGACTCGATCCCTAGAGTCCGGGATCATGACCTGAGCCGAAGGCAGTCGCTTAACCAACTGAGCCACCCAGGCTCCCTTAAGCCTTTTATTCTTAAAATATATAACTTGTTTAGTGGACCACTCAATACAAAATTACTCTCTGAATCTATAAAGAAGGTATAAATTAGGAACGTATAAATTCCTTCCCAATAAAAAATATTGGGTGTGACAAATAGTCTGTGACAAAAAAACAATAAACTCACCATTTACTTAAAATCCATATCTGCAAATTATGAAATATAGCATTACACTTGATTCCTCTTTACTAATACTACATTTTAGGACAATTTTTGTCAACTCTATTATAGCTAAAATTATGTTCTCAATGTCAAAATTATTAATATTTTTGATTAATATAAAAAAGAAATATTCCTTATTAAGGAAACCAAAGAACAATCAATTTTAGCCATATTTGTCCTTGAGGATTTACAGAAATTGTCTTAGGTAATTCACCCCATGGAGTCTGTGATGATAACGTGATAGAACATATTCATTCAATTCTGGTTTACCTTAAGTATTTCAACTGATTTGCCTTTCATCATTTTTCATAAATATTCTATAGTAGACTAAATGCAAATAAGAATTTGAATTTAATACATATTTCAATAACCTCTCATTAAGGCAACAGGAAATAGAAATGGAATGAGCCATTCAAATTGGAAAGTTCTAATTTGGGAGGAGCAGTGTGTGGGGGGGGCATGAGAATACACAACATATTTAGTATGCACTGACCAAACAGAAGAGATGATGGCCAAATTGGAATGGACATAAACTAAGCCACCTGTATACCTAATCCTGCAACTGGTAGAATATCAGACCTTCTTTTAAGCAATATCTTCATGTCTTTAGTCCCCAAACTCTCCCCAACAGCAACAGATAATACAACAAAATCAGTTAATCTGAAGTCGAATGAGTACTCATTGAGAGTACTAACAGAGGGTGGGGGCAGAAACAGGACTTGAGAGGCTGCATCCTAGGTGTGAATGCCCAGTCCAGAGTTCCACATCAAAATGTCTTGTAATCTGAATATTGTTGAACTTCTACCATTCTCTTTCTTTCATTTTTTCTGCCTTTTACACTTTGCCCTGCATTTTCAACAAAACATTATAATAGAATCATTTTTTCTTTGAACTGATCACCATTGTTTCTACAAAGATGCAGTAAGCCCGTTACCCTAGAAGAAGAAAAAAATTCAACATGACCATGGTTAAATCTAAAATAAATATTTTTGTAAACGTAAATACATAAATGGATTTCTTATGTGGAACTGTATTACATTATGATGAGAAGTAAGACATAAATGAAGATTCACAAATTATTTATTTTACTTTAGGTATAAGTGTCATTGATGAATGAGAACAAATGCATGTAATCGCTTAGCCAAATGTCAACAGGCTGCAATGACTGGTTATTGCAAGTAAGGGGTGAAATAAGATGTGCATTTTTTGCATAGTAATATTTTCATTGATTAAAAAAGAATATAAATCAAATATTTGAATTGTCTCCCACCATCACTGTTCTTAAAATTCAGTTAGAAAAATGCACTATTCCATCACTGTTCCTATAACATATTTAGAAATAACTACACCCCAAACAAAACCAGCCTTACATTTTTGGTCTTGTCTTCTACAACCTTGCTACTGTCTGTGGATGAACTGAGAAATGCAGAATCCCAGGCCCCAGAGATCTGAATCTTAACAGGATCCACAAGTGATTCATAAGTGCATTGAATTAAGAAGAACTCAATTTAGAAAAAGTGTTCAGTAACACACACGTTCATTTTTTTAAAGATTTATTTGAGAGAGAAAGAGAGCATGTGAGTAGAGGGAGGGGCCAACGAAGAGGGAAAAGCAGACTCTCCACTGAGCATGGAGCCCAACTCGGGGCTCGATCTCAGGACCCCGAGTTCATGACCCGAGCCGAAATCAAGAGTTGGTCGCTAAGCCGAATGAGCCACACAGGCGCCCCAGAAACTCATTTATTATAGGCAAGTCTGAAACATCTAAATAGTATCACTTTTTTTTGGTATTACATTCAAAATATTTTCATCCTAACCTAAACTAACATTTCTCATCTAGTAAGGAAAAATATGATTGTGAAGACATCCACACTTAACATTTCAGTACCCACAGATGGAGGTCTCTGCCAATGGTTCTTTCTTTTCCCTTCCTATACTTGGCTCTTTTCTGCTCTGTAAGGGCTGTTTACACATGCCTATGAATTCTTCAGTCTGAGTTAGTCTAAGTTCTAGGCAGCCACTCCTACAAATAACCACCCAGTGGCCACCATCAGGACTCTGGATGCACACTCCAATGGCAGTGGCAAGAAGTAGCCCTGGAGGATGGCCGTGGTTGCTCTTTCTAGACTCAGAGCATGGTTCTAGACAGGTGCGAGGTCTCAGCGAACACGGTTTTTGCTCCAGACACTGGAGCAATGCACAGTTAAAAGACCAGAACAAGGAGTTGGAAAATAGAGTAACTTAGGAAAAAAACTCTTAAATTCAGCTTTGTTTCGGTCTAAGTGTCCTTTTCCACAAACACCCTGGTCTATAACATATTTCACATTTATATCATCAGATACCCCTCGTTCCTTAACAAAATATGCAAGAAGACACTTTTAATCCTAAGTTTGTAGTTAAACACTGAAATGTAAGAATCAGGGATGAGATCAGTAGGAAAAATAAATCATGTTTCATAAAAGAACAATAATAGGACACCGGAAATCTCTTCTCTCTTAAATAGGCTATTTTAATTCTGAGCTCAACATTCATTATTTCTTTCCTAGCCCTTCAGGAAAAAAAACAACATACACATCTAGATCTGAATATTAACATTCAGTAAATATTTAAATTGGTGCTGAAGAGAGGGTATTCTGCAAGCCCAATAGATTGTGCTCACTCATTCATAACTTCTTTCAGCTCTCTGCTTTGTGTCTTATGTCTAAACACTGATTTCTATAACTCTTAATATATTTACAATAAATGAAAAACCTGGTTAAATAATTTTCTTTTTCTACAGAACTGAAATTAATTTCAGTTTGCCATGAGGAATGCAAATGTATTGTGGACTTTTTTGGAAAAGGCACATGAAGCATAATGCTAATCAAAATTTTAACTGAATCAAAACACAAAACAGCTACTTTTATAATGTATTCAGTCCTTAATTGAAATTCAACATCATTAAAAAATTAAAAATTTTAGATGCCATAATTGCTTAAATAACCTTTTGAGCATTATATGTTAAATATTTGCCTGCATTAAAAAATATTTAACGGCTTAGTATTAAATCTCTTAGACACACGCTCAGCAAATAGCTTCATAAACCAAAGAATACAATGTTGCAAATATTGTGCCAGCAAGAAAAAAAAATATATCACATTTTTTGCAGACATCATCAGCCAGCCACTTCAAAAAGTCATTAACATATTTGTTTGATGTTTTAAATTCTTCCTACCTGTCCCCTTTAGGAACTGGGTTCTTATTACAAGCCTCCCTGTATATTGAAAACGTTTAGTCTAAGGAATATTTGCCATTGAATCACTTAAACTGTGCCCTTTCTGCCTGTCCGATTTATTCTGTAAATGAATGCACCATGCTGTCTTTGGAACTAGGTCATGGCCTTGAGTCCTCAAGAATCAAGTTCATGACTGACAGGAGTTCCTTGGAAGTGTTTTAGCCACATTGATACGGGATTATAAGAGACTCTTTTCACAGTATTATGTTACACATTCATTCTGAGCATGTTATTTTTTAATAAACTATTTATCTTCAAATAGTTTCAGACTTACAGACAAATTACAAAGCTCTTACAGAGTTTCTATGTATTTTACACCAATTTCCTCTATTTTTATCTTAGATTAGAGCAGTCCACTTACTTTAATGAACCAATTTTGATACATTATTAAAGTCAATACATTTTCCAGTTTTTACCTTTTTCCTATTTTTTTTCCTGATTTCATCCAGGAACTACATTTTATTGTGCAGTCATGTCTCCTTAGGCTGTGACAATTTCTCAGACTTGGCTTTTTTTTTTTTAAGATTTTATTTATTTATTTGAGAGAGAGAATGAGAGATAGAGAGCACGAGAGGGAAGAGGGTCAGAGGGAGAAGCAGACTCCCTGCTGAGCAGGGAGCCCGATGTGGGACTCGATCCCGGGACTCTAGGATCATGACCTGAGCCGAAGGCAGTCACTTAACCAACTGAGCCACCCAGGTGCCCCAACTTGGCTTATTTTTGATACCCTTCCCTAATTTGAGAAGTAATGGTGAAGTATTTTGTAGAATGTCTCAACTGGGATTTGTATTGTAGTTTTCTCATGGTTGGACTGGGATTGAGTGTTTTGGGGGAGGAACACTACAGAGGTAAAGTGCTACTTTTGCCACATTACATCAAAGGTACATACAATCAACATGATTTATTACTGTTTATGTTGCTCTTGCTCATTTGGTTTAGAAAGTGTCCCATTTCTGCGCTGTAAAGTTACTCTTTTCTCCCCTTTTTCACACTGTATTCTTTGGAATAAAGTCACTATGCATAGCTCACACTTAAGAAGTAGAGATTTATGCTCCATCTCCTTGAGGACAGAGTGTGTGTGTGTGTGTGTGTGTGTGTGCATACACATACATACACATACACATATATATAAATTATATGGAATTCTGCACAGATTTGTGTCTTATCCATCATTCATTTATTTATATCAACATGGACTCACGGATATATTTCATTTAAACTTTGACTTATAATCTAATACTGTTTTATTTTATTGTTCTGTCTAGCTGCAGCAGTTGGGAATTTTTCCAGTTGGATCCTGTGTCGTTTTCACATATCCCCTTCAACGTGTTGTTTGTCATTTGAGCACTTTCTTACTTTCTGGCACAACACTATGCTGCAGGCCTACCTTGTATATATTCTACCCCATCTTAGTATCAGCTACCTCTCCAAGGAGCCCTGGTTCCTTTTATTAGAGAATGGTATTATAAACCCCAAATCTAGGAGCTAAGCGTACTCATTGCCACTGAGGTTTATATCATCACTTCTAGATCCTCTCAACTGATGCAGCAAGGAAATATATACCCATCTATACACACACATACCTATAAATATTTGTTTATGTAACCATTTGTATCTATACTAAACTAACCATGAATTCATAATAATGTTTCCATTTCTAACCCATTACCACATGGATCATTTTAGCCTCATCCTTTTGCTTATCTCTAAACTGTTATTCCAAAAGTAGGAGAAACCTGGCTCCCAATATTTGCCAAGCATTTATTTAATTGCTCAATTCCAGCATGTATGATTAGCAATATCAAAATTTATAACCTCAAAAAAATTTATAACCTCAAAAAAAATTTGTAACCTCTATCCTGTTGGAAACAATTTTACTGTTTCCCAAAACTAAAGTCCAGTGTTTATATGCAGTTCATTTTGCCTTTTGCCTCTTGCTCTACAACCTCAGTTCTCTGATTAGCCCAAGAAAAGTCATTAAGTTTTAGTTTGTTCAGGTTTTTCTTCTTTCAAAGAAGAGAATTATGACTTCCAAGATCTTTCCATATTGGATCAGAAGAGGTCATGTGATTTTTTAAGATTTTATTTATTTATATAAGAGAGAGAGAGAGGGAGAGCACAGAGACAGAGAGAGAGGGAGAGGGAGAAGCAGACTCCCCACTGATCAGGGAGCCCAACATGGGGTTCAAACCCAGGACCCTGAGATCATGACCTGAGCCAAAGCCAGATGCTTAACCAGCTGAGCCACCCAGACACCCCTGATTTTTAATACTTATATTTACTTAACTTAACTTCATACCATAACAAATTTTACAAAGAATAAAAGATTTTAAGGGAAATTCCCACTCTTGGAGTATGTGCATTTAGCTAGCATTTCTTCCAAAGTAAAGAGAATGACACTGCAGTGTGTAATTTTAGGTACACACAAGTTGCTAGCAGAATTTTTGAGTAGCCCACAGCAAGCCTAGAAATCATTTCTTTTAACTTGTGTCTAGATAGTAGACCAAAATTTTGGGAACATATTGATTCAATTATTCATCAATTATTCATTACATATTTATGTACTTAGTTACTGCCCAAACTACTGAACCAAGATAATACAGCTTTCCTGTGAATGTGTTCCTTTAGTTTTCCTACACCGTAGGAGGTTACTTTAAAAGATGCTCCTATTTGTTTATCAGTGGACACAGTTTTCATAGAAACATTCCCCTTTAGAAAAAAAATACATATTATTATGATATGATGGTCTGGGGCTAAAGGTAGAAAAGCTAAGGCTTCCAGACCTTGAAAGAGGAAATAAAAAACTTTGTTTCAAGCAATTCTTATTTAAATCACTTGAAGCAATTAGCTATAGAAAATATAAAGGATAGGGGCACCTGGGTGGCTCAGCTGGTTGAGTGTCCAACTCTTGATTTTGGCTCAGGTCATGATCTCGGAGTTTTGAGATCAAGACCTGTGCAGGGCTCTGCTCTCAGCAGAGGGTCTGCATGAGATTCTCTCCATCTCCCTCTGCCCCTCCCCCAGCTCGTACTCTCTCTAAAATAAATACATCTTTTTTAAGAGAAAAAGAAAATATAAAGAATAAAATATACTTTCAATAAAACCACACTGTAAAATATGGAAATTATCTGTGAAGATAGGCCTTTTAGAATATTTCTTATTATGCAACAGGTGCTTCTAAATGCATGCATGTGTGTGCATGTGTGTGTGTGTGTGTGTGTGTGTCTTTAATGAAATTAAATTATGTGCCTCAAACTTAAAGATAATTTAAAATGAGTTCTAATATGGGCCATTTTCATAGTATGCCAGTATTTCTGATTCATAAGCAGACATTTTCCAATACCATATTGTTGATGAATAGGTGGTCACTGAGTTCTGACCAGTAAAGCAAAATACATAAGATCTTAATATTTTATAGCATAATCTATCCTGGCCAGCTCCAAAATTTCACAAATCGTAGTACAGCCTAAATACCATACTCTTGGTGCTTGTATTACGAGAGTCTCAAAGAATGAAAACAGTCAGAATGTTAGGAACATTTCAGTCAAATTGATTCTGCCATGGTCTGGTACACAAACCAATGACTGTGGAACACTCCAAAAGGGCTTGGAGGGAATGTGAGGACCTACTTTCTCATGCTGATGTGGTTTTAGGGTTTTACTCTCCTTCACTTTTACTCAATCTATAAACACTAGTCTTTCAAGTCATCATGATGGGAACACCAGGCATTTTGTTATGATTGCAAGAGTGTTTAAGGTGAAGTGAATGTTTTAAAAGTATTTAATAAAATTAAATGTATTTTTAAAGATTATGAAAGGTCTAGTGAAGTTCAAAGGTGACACTTTTTGTGATAGAATATACTGCTTCAAAGTGAAATAGGCTTTTCATTTATGGAGGTATTAGAGGTTTCATTCATTTCAACATATTTCTATTTAATTTAGAAAAGTCAGAAACAGAGAGAGTTGGAGATATAGGTGAAAGTTTCCTCATAATATAACAAGAAATTTGGTCTTTAGTGTAGTTTATGAAAAAGGTGAGAGATTTTGTCCTTTTTTTTTTTTTGTAACTTCAGGGAATTTAGCTTTAAGTTAAAAGCCTTTTCCACTGGTGAAATTGATTTTTTTCTTAATCTAGAGGAAACGGAATATGTGTAGCCCAGCAGAGGAGGGAGAGGAGGTCAAGGGGTAAACAGTTTGATGCGGCACATCTTGAGCTCAATCCTGGGCATGTGATCGCTAGCACTTCTGTCCTCCCAACAGGGAGAATCCAGCAGTGGCTTAGGCTTAAAATGCTTGAGAAAACTTCAAACAAATGTCTGAGAGAATCCCTAGAACATTTAGACTTTTCTGTCACAGTCTTTGCTGTTCAATTATTTTTCTTTTTAACAGGACAGAAAGATACTGGCACGAGAACGGCAATTTCCTTTAAGGTGGCTTTCTTTGCGGAGTGAGCGGTCTTTAATTAAGCTCTGTATGTGATCAAGTCACACTTTTGCATTTAAGAGGACACCAAATGCCAAGTGAAGAAAACTTCTCTTTCATTTATTTTATCCTTTTTCAAAGATTAAAATGAGCACCATGTTCTATAAGCCCTACAGCCCTTCATAGCTAAAAGTTAATATTTTAAACTGGGTGCTTTGAGATTCCATACACATGGTCTAAGAATGAAGTCCTTCTCCACAATTTCCATATTGAGAAATGATTTATAGGCACCCTCTCTAGGCTTTAGAATTTTAAAATAGGCTGAATATTTGTCCCATTTGCTTTTCTCTAATATGTTGCTATCCTAGTAGTAGTATAATTCTGGAGGTGCCTCAAATTAGGCATAATTCTGAAATTGAGGAGACATTAAGGTTGATTAGAAATGTTATGACATTTTGTTAAAATACTTATGTTTATCATTTAGAAATGCATGTGAAAAGAGCCAGCTATTTTATCAGCAAACGAGTTTATCTGGGAATAGGAGGGAATTGCAGTTTGGGGCAAACTATGGTGAACAATAGGCAAGTCTGGAGAACAAAGGAGAGGAGCTTGCTTTCATATGGGAAAGGAAGAAGCTGGGAGGGACTCTTATGCTGAGTTCTCATTGGCTGGACTGTTGCCGGGCAAGGAGAAATTCTTCCTTCCTGGGGCTGGGGTATGCAAGCCTAGCTTCTTCCTGTTGGGAAAAGTGAGTTATACTTCTTATGGCAAGCAGTGGTTCATGAGAGCTCCCCTCTTAGGGCTTCCCAACTCCATTGAAAATGAGGCTTCCTTTACAGGCACATTTCGAAGCTCTTAGAAGTTTGGTTCCAGATCACAGTAATAAAGCGAGTCAAATGAATTTTTTTGGTTTCCTAATGCCTATAAAATTATGTTTATACTATACAGCAGTCTATTAAGCATGCAGTAGCATTGTGTCTAAAAAAAACAATGTACATACCTCAATTAAAAAACTTTATTGCTAAAAAGTAGTAACCATCATCTTTTCAGGGAGTTATAATTTTTTTTCTGTTGGAAGTTCTTGCCTTGAAGTTGATAGCTGCTGACTGATCAGAGTGGTGGTTGCTGAAGGTAGGGATGGCTCTGGCAATTTTTTAAAGGAGACAACAATCAAGTTTGCCACATCAATTGACTCTTGCTTTCACAAATGATTTCTCTGTAGCATGTAATGCTGTTTGACAGCATCTTACTCACAGTAGAACGCTTTCAAAATTGAAGTTAATACTCTCAAACCCTGCTACTGACTTATTAAATAAGTTTATGTCATATTCTAAATCTGTTATCTCAACAATCTTCACAGCATTTTAAAATTTTTTTAATTTATTTTAGAAAGAGTGAGTGCAAGCAAAGAGGAGGAACAGATTGGGAGGGAGGAGGAGGGGGAGAAAATCTCAAGCAGACTCCATGCTAAGCACGGAGCCTGATGCGGGGCTCGACCTCACCATCTTGAGATCATGACCTGAGCCAATACCAAGAGCCAGACACTCAACTGACTGAGCCCCCAGGCACCCCTCACAGCATTTTCACCAGGAGTAGTTTCTATCACAAGAAATCACTTTCTTTGCTCATCCATAAGAAGCAACTCCTCATCCGTTCAAGTTTTATCATGGGATTGCAATAATTTAGTCACATCTCCAGGCTCCACTTCTATTTCTAGTTCTCTTGCCATTTCTACCACATCTAGTTACTTCTTCCCCTGAAGTCTTGAACTACTCAAAGTCATCCATGAGGGTTGGAATAAACTTTTTCCAAATTCCTGTTTGTGTTGATATTTTTGACCACTTCCCATGGATCACGAATGTTCTTAATGGCATCTAGAATGAGGGGGCCTGCTTCTCCCTCTCCCACTCCCCCTGCTTGTGTTCCCTCTCTCGCTGTGTCTCTCTCTGTCAGATAAATAAACAAAATCTTTTTAAAAAATAATAAGACAAAATTGAAAATATTCCTTGATCCATGGGCTTCAGAATAGATGTTGTGTTAGCAGGCATGGAAGCAACATGAATCTCATTTTATATCTCCACCAGAGCTCTTGGGTGACCAGGTATATTATCAATGAGCAGCAATATCTTGAAAGGAATTTTTTTTTTTTTTTTCTGAGTAGGAGGTCCCAGCAGTGGCTTGAAATATTCAGTAATACATGCTGTAAACAGATGTCCAGGATTTGTCGTTCCACTTATAGAGCATAGGCAGAGTAGACTCAGCATCATTTTAAAGGGCCCTAGGATTTTTGGATGGTAAATGAGCCCTGGCTTCAACTTAAAGTCATCAGCTGCATTAGCCTCTAACAAAAGAGTCAGCCTGTCCTTGGACCTTTGAAGCCAGGCACTGACCTCTCCTTTCTAGCTATGAAATTCCTAGATGGCATCTTCTTCTGCTATAAGACTGTTTCATCTACACTGAAAATCTGTTGTTTAGTGTAGCCTCCTTCATGAATTATCAGAGTTAGGTTTTCTGAATAACTTGCTGCAGCTTCTACACCAGCACATGCTGCTTTGCCTTATGTTATAGAGATGACTTCTTTCCTTAAACCTCATGAACCAACTTTGCAACTCAAGTTTTTCTTCTGCAGCTTCCTCCCCTCTCTCAGCCTTCATAGAACATAGAACTTCATAGAACTTCAGAGAACTGAAGAGAGATAGGGCTTTGCTTTGGCTGAAGGGAATGTTGCAGTTGTTTTGATCATCTATCCAGACCATTAAAACTTTCTCCATTTCAGCAATAAGACTGTTTTGCCTTCTTATTATCAATGTGTGCACTGGAGTAGCACTTTGAATTTCCTTCAAGAACTTTTCCTTTGCATTCATAACTTACCTGTTTGGAGCAAGAGACCCAGCTTTTGGCCTATCTCAGCTTTAGACATGCCCATGGCTTCCTCACAAAGCTTAATTATTTCTAGATTTCATGTTAGTGAGATGTGTGACTTTTCCTTTCACTTGAACACTTAGAGGCCATTATAGGGTTATTAATTTGTCTAATTTCAATATTGTTGTGTCTCAGGGAACAGAGAGGCCCGAGGAGAGGAAAAGAGACAGAGGAATGGCTGGTTGCTGGAGCAGTCAGGACACACAACATCACATCACAGGTCACCATAAGAAATGTAACAATAATGAAAAAGTTTGAAATATTGAGAGAAATACCCAAATGTGACACAGACATAAAGTAAGTAAACGCTTGTGGTAAAATGTGCCAACAGACTTGCTTCACACAGGGTTGCCACAAACCTTCACCTTATAAAGAGCACAGTATTTGATAAGGGCAATAATGTAAAGCACAATAAAATGTGCTATGCCTGTATTTATTTTCACAGTGACATCTATCCTCTGGATTTTCTAAAACACAAGGTTGTCAGAAAAAAATATTTCCAATCTTCATCCAGATGTTTTGCACTCTTTTGTCCATAGCTGGCATTACTTAGAAGCATAATCGACTAGCATTTACTACCAAATATAGATCACTGAAACTTGAGGCAGGAAACTGCCATAAACACTTTCATCAACAAGCCCCTAAAATTAAATAAAGTATTTAATTAAAAGAGACTCAATAGCCAAAATGCATCTCAGCTTTGTCCTTGTAAATTATTTTAAGTCAATATAAGTTCATCCACAGGTTTTCACCCTTGCTTTTCTTTTTTCCCTTAAGTCTATGAATTAACATATTAATGGTTAAAACTATACCTGAAGAGTATCTTGTTTTCTCTCTCAAACCATTATTTTCTCCAATATATCCTCTCTTGACCCTTCTGATCTCCTTTCACATTTTTAATAATAACTTCTTCTTCATTAAATGGCATTTGTGTATTCCAATATTTATTCTTTCACAATTTTATAGAATCAAAGTTCATTTTTAAAAATCACATAATGCAGAGGTGTTAAATAGAAATGCAAATGGCCAATATGTTTCAGTTTGCATCAACTGTGGTCCATGTAGCCTAGGTATCTGTTGGCTCACAGTCTCATTGATGTTTCCTTATCACTAATCCAAGGAATTACAACACTATTCTCCTTACCCCCTCTATTATTTTAGTATTTGGGGGTCTAAGAGTGCCGATGGAAAATGAATGTAAAAGGATTCCATAAAGCATAAATATTCATTATTGTTCCCAATGCACTGCTTATTTTTCAGATCCTGCTGGGTCCTGCCAGAAAAACAGAGGGTGTTCACTGAGGGAGCACACTTAATGGAAAATTCGTTGCATTTTTCCTAATGCTCAAATTAACAGTCTGTGTGTCATATGCTGAATACATAGAAATTCATATACATGCATGCGCAGTTCAATACAATCTGAGCAATGTCCATAAATTTGATTGTCATATGTATTTAATATCTGATAGGAAAGAACAAAGGGAATACATTTTTTATAAATAATTAGATCCAGTATGATTAATGATGTGTGCATGGTACATATTTATATGTACACATACATACGTATGTATTTATGTATTGTATGAATATATTCCATTTGTTTAACAAGACTTACTTACTTAGAATCTAAAAATAAGAAGCCACTCTTAATAGCCAAACATATTTTAAAGATTTCTACTCAACACATAATTATATTTTAAATAGACTAAGTATGTTTGAGCAACCTCCTGTTTTCATAATACGGCTTTGACTATTGTTCTTTATTAATAATAATAAGTATCAGAAACATTTTATTCCCCTTTATAATTGGACCCAATTACACTAAACTAAATTCAAACTATCTTACAAAATGAAAAGATGAATCATTTATAAAAAAGAAAAGTAATCCTTCTTTCTGGGAAAATTCATGTTATTACTATAAAATTAAGGAACTAAAATAATGCTACCTATACGATGAGTTCAGCTTCATTACATACCATTGCTAAGCGCATAATATTTCAGGTCTTTCATTGTGCTTCAAAAATACATCTTACATACTAGATTATTTGACTTATTGAAAGACAGAAATGAGCACGCTAAATGGCTTCTTCATTCTGAATACCTCCTTTTTTGACAGTGTTGACTAGTCAGTAATCAAGTGTATATGAATTTCTCCATTCAGAGTTTCTTCTTGAATCTCATCTTAGGTAAAGATGTGTAAAATGTGTAAAAAAATTACAGGAGTATAACAGAATAAATATTTTAAATACAAAAAAATGATATTTAAAAGAAGGACTAGACAAATGAATATCAAAATAAAAGGAAACTAGCAGGTTATTTTTAAATATGAAGTGTCTGGTAATAACGTATATTACCAACAGGGGGAGCTTTTCTTCCCTGGGAACACTCGGCAATGTCTGGAGACACACTCAGTTGTTGAAACTGGACTGGGGAGAGCGCTGCTGGCATTTAGTGGTAGAGGCCAGGGAAGTGGCTAAGTTTTCTAGAATGCAGAGCACAGAAAGGAATTCTCCAGACCAAAATGACAATAGTACGTAGAGGTTGGAAAAACTCAATTTGAAGTAACGGAGATGAAATTTGACATAAAAACTGGAGTGGAGATTTTGATATTATTAAACAGAAGAGGGTTATATATCTGAGTTAGACTATGGAGTTTGAATTTGGTTTGATAGGTATAGGTACAATATATTAAAAATTCTTAAATATGGGAACAAATATCTGAAAGTAGCTATTAAGTAGAAACTCGTCTAGTAGCTGTCAGCTGAATTACTGTGGACTTAAGAAGGCAAAAATGACATTGTTGCAGAAACAAGTGCAGGACAATGGACAAATGGTGGGTTGCAGCAAATAAATATGAGATTCAAAGAAGGGAAGGAATTAATAAGCTCAGTAACTAAAAGTAAAGAGATACTAAATGAATGCAAAATTTCAAATATTTTTGGTGCTTTCTTGAATGATTATCAGGGCCGATTATTACCCCAAGCATTTTGGCAATGATAAGGAATTATGGTAAACATTGTTTTATTTTTGGACTATCCGAACTTTTCAAATGGAGAACCAGGACTGACTAAATCAGAAAATAATTCATAGGAAACTACTAGAAGATTACAGGAAATGAAAAAGTAACAGAAGTCTCAGCAAGGAAGAGGAAATCAACAGAATCCAGTGCAAAAGAGAGATCAAGATGGGTGGGATGTAGGTAGGGTGGTGAATGTAGGTAGAGCCTGAGGCTTACACAATTTTAGGGATAGGCCCTCAAAAGGAAAATTTTAAATTTTATTTTATTTTATTTTATTTTATTTAAAGATTTTATTTATTCATTTGCCAGAGAGAGAGCAAGAGCGAGAGCACAAGCGGGGGGAATGGCAGGCAGAGGGAGAAGCAGGCTTACTGATGAGCAAGGAACCCCATGCGGGACTTGGTCCCAGGACCCTGGGATCATGACCTGAGCCAAAGGCAGATGCTTAACTAACTGAGCCACCCAGGTGTCCCATAGATTTTAAATACAAATTAGGAACAGGGTTGAAAAGAGATCTTGTGACTGGGAGCCTTCAAGCTCACTTTTCATTGGCTCTTCAATAAATCTGCTTCTACTTTTTAGATAAAAATACCAGTGTAATATTAGGGAGGAAAGTACAATTCCAGGATGATGGTAGAAGGAACCGACCGGGCAGATGTTTGTAGTAATCATACATTCCTAATTAAAACACAGGACCCATGGTTTGGAAGAGAAAAGAATACCTGAAGTAAAACAAAATACACAGGGGTGCCTGTGTGGCTCAGTCGTTAAGCATCTGCCTTTGGCTCAGGTCATGATCCCAGGGTCCTGGGATCGAGCCCCACATCGGGCTCCCTGCTCGGCAGGAGGCCTGCTTCTCCCTCTCTCACCCCCCCTGCTTGTTTCCCCTCTCTCACCGTGTCTCTCTCTGTCAAATAAATAAATAAAAATCTTTAAAAAAAAATACACAGTAATATGAAAAACAAGTAGAATTTGAAATTAAAAACAGAATACCATTTTTATTAGCACCCCTAAAAATTAAATACTTAGCTATAAATCTAACAAAATATGTACAAGATATAAGGAAAACTAAAAGTTCCGATGAACAAAATAAAAAAAAACTAAATAAGTGGAAAATATTCCATGTTCATGAATAGGAAGATTCAATGTTGTCAAGATTAGTTTTTCCCAACTCTCTCTATAGATTCAATGCAATCCCAATCAAAATCCCACTAAGTTATTTTGTGGATATCAACAAACTGATTCTAAAGTTTAAATAGAGAGGCCAAATCCCAGAATGGCAACATAATATTGAAGGAGAACAAAGGTAGAAGAGTGATACCTCCTGACTTCAAGATTTATTGTAAAGATACAGTAATCCAGACAAATATGGTATTGGTGAAAGAACAAATAGATTAATGAAATAGAATAGACAGCCCCAAAAGAGATCCCATAAATATAGTCAACTGATCTTTCACAAAGGAGAAAAGGCAATACACTGGGGCAAAGATGACCTTTTAAAGAAATTGTGTAGGAACTACTGGACATTCATGTGCAAAAAAATGTATACACAGACTTCACAGCCTTCACAAATATTAACTCAAAATGACTCATAGACCTAAATGTAAAGTGCAAAACTATAAAACTCCTGGAATAAACATAGGAGGTAACCTAGATGACCTTGGGAATGGAGGTGACTTTTTAGTTATAATACCAAAGGCATGATCCGTGAAAGAAATAATTGGTAAACTGAACATCATTAATATTAAAAACCTCTGTCTGTGAAAGACAATTTCAAGAGAATGAGAAAACAGGCCATATACTGGGATAAAATACTTGCAAAAGATACATCTTCTATACAAAATACATACAAAGAAAAAAAAACTGATTAAAAATGCGCCAAAGACTTTAATATCTTATTAAAGAATATATACAGATGGTAAGTAAGCATATAAAAAGATATTATGCTGTCAGGGAAATGCAAATTAAAATAATAAGATAACATTACACACCTAGCAGAATGGTCAAAACTGGGAACACTGACATCAAATGCAGGTGATGAGGTTAACAACAGGAACCCTCATTTATTGCCGGTTGTACCATTGCAAAATGGTACAACCTCTTTGGAGGACAGTTAGGTACTTTCTTACAAAACTAAACATTCTCTTACGATATTATTTAGCAATCATGCTACCTGGTATTTGCCCAAAGAAGTTGAAAACTTATTTCCACACTAAAACCTGTATGTAGATATTTATAGCAGCTTTATCTATAATTGGCAAAACTTGGAAGCAACCAAGATGTCCCTCAGTAGGTGAGTGGATAAACTGTGGTCTATCCAGACAATGAAATATTATTCAGTGCTAAAGATAAATGATACAAATTCATAAAAAAAATGACTGAAACTTCAATGCATACTACTCAATGAAAGAAGCCGTTCCGAAAAGTTTACATACTGTATGACTCCAACTATATGACATCTGGAAAAGCAAAAGTATAAGGACAGTAAACAGATCAGTGGTTGGATGGGAGGCGGGATGAATAGAGGAATCACAGAGAGATCTGGGAGCATTGAAACTACTCTACATAATACTATAATGGTGAATACATACCATTATTTATCTGTCTGGAGTTTTAGAATGCATGCCATCAAGAGTGAACCCTAATGTAAACTATAAATTCTGGATATAATGGTGTGTTAATGTAGGCTCATCAACTGTAACAAATGCACCACTGTGGGGAGGGGTGTTGATGGTGGAGGAGTCTATGCATGTATGAGGGTGTCATACATTACATCTTTGTACTTTCCACCGATTTTGCTGTGAACCTAAAACTTCTCTAAAAAAATAAAGTTGATTTTTTAAAAAAGAACTATACTAACAATCAGAGAAATATCATTACAATCATGAAATACGGTGTTTTGCTCCCCTTAAATTAGAAAAATAAATAAAGGGACTGAAATCTTCCGGTGATAACAGGAATATGATGGCAGATATGGGGGATTTGGGGTACTCTTATACTCTTGGTGGGATTTAACTAAAAATAATCGTTCTGGAATAAGTTCTGGCTGTATATATTAAAATAAAAAGTGAGCCCACTCCTTTACTCAGCATTTCTGTTTGTAGAAGTTCACTCAAAATATATGGAAAACAGCAAATAAAGGTATATACACAAGAATATTTAATATAGCAATAAATTAGAGATAACCTAAATTCCTAACAATAGTAGGATGATTAATATTGGCATGCCCAGGCTTTGAAATAAAATGGAAATAAGATATATTTATAGATACAAATATAGGTGTCTCTAAATAGATATAAGCTAGGAAGGGAATCCATACAATATTATAAAGTAAGACAAAAATACAAAGTAGTATACACATTTATATATATACACATGTACATATACCTATCTATATATAATCATCCCATTTTTTAAAAAATAGCCTCTAAATATTCATGTATATCTTTGATTTAAAGGAAACAAAAGTATTAAAAAAGCTAACTTGTACCAATATCAAATCAGGGAGTAGATCAGGGAAAGGGAGGAGGAACTTTTGGTTTTTGATTAGGCTCTTCATTAACACTTTAGTTTTAACCCGGAACATATGTATCATTTAGTAATTCAAATTAATTGAGAGAACAGTACGTGTGTGAGGAAAGTGCTATAAAGGGGCCATTCGGGGTATTGTCCATGTGAATACAGAGGATCTCAGCCATTCCTGTGAGGTTGGCCATTCTGTGCCTGAGCAAGGAATATGGAAGCTGATTCTGGAGGATGAGTAGCGAGGGAAAAGAGAGCACAGGGGCACAGGGAGAGAGGGAGTTTGTGATTGTGGAGGCCAAAGGAGCAACAGGTTCCAACACCAGGCTTTCACAAGAAGTTCCAGAGAGTTCAGAATGGATGGCACCAGAGTGGGAGGGGTGCAAATGAGAGGTGACAATAAGCAACTTCTTGGTTTCGAAGTGAGTTAGGAGTTGTTAACGGTATCAGATCATCATGGTTTCAAGTTGAATTCTTGACTCTGCCTTACAAGGCATTAAAAAAAAAAACAAAAACTCTTTAGGTCTCAATGTTCTCATCTTAGAAAATGAGAATTATAATACTTACCTTGTTATTTTGAGGAGTCAATTACATATGTGATGCAAGAAGCATATGCTTTTTACATATTAGACACTTTGTAGGTTGCAGTAATTATTATAATCCCTTTTGTTCCAGGCTATTGTGAGATTAGATTTGGTTTGATGCTGGGCTATTGATCATGTATTTTGGTTTCTCTACTTTATGAAGCAATGTTTAATGGGATGGTTGTGTTTAGCAATAGGCAATATCCATGAAACCAAGTATTCTGTAACAATCTCAACTAATTGAACAAGGCAGTAACAAACCAGAAGCAAGGTCCATGATTGCTAAAATGTTCTAAGGAGTCATTTTTTACCCAAATTCTTGTAATAGTTCAATAAAAGCAGCCAAATGAACAATGCAAGGAATGTCACTAAATTTAAACCAAGAGTTTACGTCAAATCAGTGTTTTCAGAATATTTCTATTGATTGTGATGTAATCGCCATACAAGGATTGTTCTCCTTAACCACATCCTCTATAGAATGGCTAATTTTTTCCTCCATGGACTACACAGTTTAGAAACTAAAAAATGCAAGGTAAAGAAAAAAAAAATCCATCATTTTGATTGAGGAAAAATTGCCCAGGATAATATAAATGTTTCATTTAATGGGTTGCACATATAGAAAAGCACCAGTATCTTGGACAGCAGGCCTTGACAATGTAAACTAAGGCCTCCCTTGTAATGAGCTTAAATATCCAGGGCAGGATGAATACAATGACTGTGCTTGAAACAGGTAAAATGACGGAAAGCTGAAAATTGTTTATTAGAGAGATGGTCTTTTCTAAAGAAGCTATGCTGAAAAATTATAAAAGCCACAATGGAATGGTGTGGTAGGGAGAACTGTTGTCCAGATCCCTCTTTGCGGGGAGCGCAGCCAGCAGCCAGAGTCTCCCCATCCGTCCTTTCAAGGTGGGCATCTGCTTCAGAGAACCACTGGCCCCAGGCCATGCCCTTCTGGGGACAACCGGCACCAGATTGCAGAGCAAAGCCCGCCCGTCAGTTTTCAGCCCAGTGTGGGATATTCTGATGGTCTGTATGCCTCCCACATTTCTTGCTGGCTTGGCTGGGATTTTGACTAGCCAGTACCCAGTTCAGTGTCTCCTCCTGCCCTATCTTGCATGTCATCCCTTCCTTTCACAGGTGTTAATCTCTAATTAATATCTTGCATCTCAAACTCCATCTCAGTATCTGCTTTGGAGATTCGAAAACTGACAAATGAGTTGAGGGATTGAGAAAATGGAGATGGGTTTAGAAATCTATTCATTTAAAAAATTATCTGTAATGGAGAAGAGAGAAGACATAGTAGCTGCAGGAAGAAATTGAATTAAAGGGGAGGTTTTATTATTTTAATGTTTTGCAGTGATAGGGTGTGGGAAAGACTTGAGAGAATATGGGTTGATGAAAAGAATCCAGTCTAAGAGGCAGATCTTTAGAACGCTCCATGAGTTCAAACCACACTGTAGTAATTAGACTCTGTAAGAAAACAAAATTTTGGGCGCCTGGGTGGCTCAGTTGGTTAAGCGACTGCCTTCGGCTCAGGTCATGATCCTGGAGTCCTGGGATCGAGTCCCACATCGGGCTCCCTGCTCAGCGGGAAGTCTGCTTCTCCCTCTGACCCTTTCCCCTCTCATGCTCTCTCTCTATCTCATTCTCTCTCTCAAATAAATAAATAAAATCTTTAAAAACAAAAAGAAAACAAAATTTTGTCTCCTACATATGCCCAAAATAAGAGGTAAATTTATATATTTAAACAATCTCTTCCCTTTTTTGGAGAGGAGAACAGATTTGGAAAAAAAAAAAGAAAAGTGCAGGGCGCCTGGGTGGCTCAGTCATTAAGCGCCTGCCTTCGGCTCAGGTCACGATCCCAGGGCCTTGGGATCGAGTCCCATATTGGGCTCCCTGCTCAGCAGCAAGCCTGCTTCTCCCTCTTCCACTCCCCCTGCTTGTGTTCCTGCTCTCGTGTTCTGTCTCTCTGTGAAAAAGGTAATAAATAAAATAAATAAATAAAAATAAAATCTTAAAAAAAAAGAATAGTGTTTATTTGATGAATTGGGATTAGTAGTGAGATCTATAGATTCCTTTATATTCCTTAAACCAACTTTTATATGTTCTTTATAATTCATCCAGAGATAGTCATAAAGTTTGTACAAAATTCCACAAAGATGCTGGAAATTTCAGCCATCAATTTCACAAACAGAAACAGACATTTCACTTTAATTTCCAGGAACTCTTTTGGTGAAGTTTTTGTTTTGTTTTGTTTTTAAATTCCTTCAGAAAGGAACATTAAAATAAAAAAGCAAATATCAGAATTACTGTTATTTATGACTTTTTGCTCAGTCTTTTTTAGAAGAGCGAATTTGCTTCCTGAAGTAATATTCATGAATGATGACATAATTAGAAATAGGCTAAGCACAATATGGCATTACTAATTGCTATTTCTCCCTTGATAGCAGCATCCTGATAAGAATATTGATATTTTTTAGGCAATCTAAAATGATTCGTTCTTGACCTAGAAGTTAGAATGAATTGGTTTTGACAAAAGGTGAAACAGATGATACAGTGCTTTTCTCCAATTATAGGAAAATAAACTGCACAATGACATAACAAATATATGTGACACTAATAAAGAAGAAAGATCAAACAATATATGTGATGAGAAATTAGCCCTTTATGAACAACATTCTTATTCACAGTACTACTGTGAAAGCTAATAGATGCTTAGCTTTGATAGAAATTTTTGCTGTGAAGTAGGTATGTTTCCTTCTGTTTGTATTTTATTTTTAATGATGCTTAGGAAATTGCCTAGAAAATAGAAAGACTAGAGGTCTTATACTTATTTCTTGCAATTGAAGGCGTTATCTCATACTAAAAGCATTAATGAATGTAATTTACTAACAATACCTTTGTTCTAATGCTCTAATTGATTATTTTAATTGAGGCTGGAATTAGAACCACTAGTTCTGCAGGAAAATACACACACTCATGCATGCATGGAGCTGGCACATAACCAGCTGGTTCACTCTAGTATCCACAAATTCTTGCCTTTGCTCTTACGGCCAGGCTGCAGCATCCTGTCATGACTTACTAAGCACATGATTGCTAACAGAGTCTGACTATGATTCAGAAGTCTACAAAAAAAACAAACAAAAAACAAAAACTTTGTGAGTGTATTATTTAATGCTTCCCTGTTGCATGAAAACTTAAAATCTATTAAAAAGCTAAACATCTTTCATAAATTCACAAGTCTGGAAATACTGAAGGCAGGTCACCATTTCTTAGACACCTTATTGCAATTGACAATTATCTGAAATGACATATGAAGGTGTTAAATAAAAATTTCAACTCCCAAGTACTTTATATAGTTCTTGCAGTCTATCGAGTTTTTATTTATATCAAATGATGACAGCAAAATAATCTACATCATAGTCATATTAAAGTGCTCCACATCATATTCAGTTATTAATAAACCCAAATTATTTATTTACTAATGTATAGACAATCATGCTTTTATCAGTCACATAGTAGTAGTAGCAGATAAATGGAATATCAAACATTCTAGAACTAGTAACATTATGAGCAGCTAACTAAGCAATATTATTCACTCCATAGCAGAGCTTTTGACAGAATTGTGGCAAAAAAATCCATATATTGTACGTAAGTACAGATACCATATACATGCATGTGTGTGTGTGTGTGTGGTGTGTATATATATATATATATATATAATCACTTTTATGTCTATCTGCCTATATAGAATATACATCTTTTTCTTACTATATGTGGCCATGCCGCCATCTTTCCACTGTGTATTTCAAAAAGATTTTCCCAGGTTTATGAAAGCAGATGCTCTTTACATATCCTGCCTGTGCTTGCAGCTCAGCCTCGGAGGGTACCTCAGTTGCAAAATTTACCATGATCATGATATTTTCTTTACTACTTAAATGTCCACTTTCCTCACCATTGATGAGATTGGCTGTGAAATCAACCTGAAGAATCTCTTAAGACATCAGCAACAACTTTATTTTTTAAATCACTGTTTAGATTTGGTATTTTTTATTATATACAACCATGGACCACATATCTCATTCAGTTTACTTAAAAAGGGTTACATTTTCAGGAACACTAGTGGGGTGGATTTTGGCTCCTTTCAGATTGCCAAAACTGACAAAATATTTGGAAGCTTGCATTTGTGTGATTTATGCATGTTCAGATTTCTTAGATTAGATCATGAATATTCCTAGACTTTGAGTTCATTGACATTTCCTCCTCTTTACATTTACCTCTTTTCATTTTTCCCCTATTTCTTTTTATATTTTTTTGAACTGGGAAACAAAACCACTATATCCTTGGGGCCTACAACATTGATTTGACCTAATGTGTCTTCAATAAATATTTGTTGATTAAATAGTTATGTTGTCAATCTATAGTCTTAAATATCTTCTCTACTTATTATCAACATCCTAGGTAAATTTCATGATTGATTTCAAGAGATTTAACTGGACTCATTTTCTGGCCATAATTCTCCACCCAACCATTCTTAAATTGTACTTCCCATTTTAAAAATCTGAACCTTGCTTGTGAACACGTAAGAAGTGTCAAGAAGGAACATGAAGGGAGAAGAATCATGAACATGTTTTATGAACTCAGGCTTTTTTAACTCAGTCATATGAAGACTCTTGGGAACCTAACCAATTCCCTTTCTATAAAGTCAATGACTTAATGTGGTATGAGATTAGATTTACTCTATGTAAATTTATTTATTTTTCTTTAAATTCTAGTTAGTTAACATATAGTGTAATATTGGTTTCAGGAGTAGAATTTAACGATTCACCACTTACATATAACACCCAGTGCTCGTCATAACACGTGCTTTCCTTAATATCCATCACCCATTTAGCCCATCCCCCATCATCAACCCTCCATCAACCCTCAGTTGTTCTCTATCTTTAAGAGTCTCATGATTTGCTTCCCTCTCTTTTTTTTCTTCCCATATGTTCATCTTTTTTTTTCCCTTCAATTCCACATATGAGTGAGATCATAGGTATTTGTCTTTCTCTGACTGATTTATTTAACTCAGCATAATACACTCTAGCTCCATCCACGTCATTGCAAGTAGCAAGATTCCATTCTTTTTGACAGCTGAGTAATCCCCACATCTTCTTTATCCATTCATCAGTTGATGGACATTGAGGGTTTTTCCATAGTTTGGCTATTGTTGATAATGCTGCTATAAACATAGAGGTGCATGTACCCTTTCCAATCTGTATTTTTGTATCTTTTGAGTAAATACCTAGTAGTACAATTGCTGGGTTGTAGGGTAATTCTATTTTTAACTTTCTGAGGAATCTGCATACTGTTTTCAAAGTGGCTGCACCAGTTTGCATCCCGCCAATAGTATAAGAGGGTTCCTCTTTCTCTGCAAACTTGCCAACATCTGTTGTTTCCTGACTTGTTAATTTTATCCATTCTGACCTGTGTGATATCAGTATCATCATGGTTTTGATTTGTATTTCCATGATGATGAGTGATGTTGAGCATCTTTTCATGTGTCTATTAGCCCTCTGGAAGTCTTCTTTGGAGAAAATGTCTATTGATGTCTTCTGCTGATTTCTTAACTGGATTATTTGTTTTTTGGGTATTAAGTTTTAGAGGTTCTTTATAGATTTTAGATACTAACCCTTTATTGGATATGTCATTTGCAAATACCTTCTCCCATTCCATAGACTTTCTTTTAGTTTTGTTGTTTTTTTGCTGTGCAGAAGCTTTTTATCTTGATGAAATCTCAAGAATTCATTTTTTGCTTTTGTTTCCCTTACCTCCGGAGACATGTCTAGTAAGAAGTTGCTACAGCCGAGGTCAAAGAGGTTGCTACCTGTGTTCTCCTCTAGGAGTTTAATGGATTCCTGTCTCACATTTAGGTTGTTCATCCATTTTGAAGTTATTTTTGTATATGGTGTAAGAAAGTGGTTTAGTTTCATTTTTCTGCACATCACTGTCCAGTTTTCCCAACACATTTGTTGAAAAGATTGTCTTTTTTCCACTGGGTATTCCTTCCTTCTTTGTTGAAGATTAGTTGACCATATAGTTGTGGGTCCATTTCTGGGCTTTCTATTCTGTTCCATTGACCCATGTGTCTGTTTTTATGCTGGTACCATACTGTCTTAATGACTACAGCTTTATCATATAGTTTCAAGTCCAGAATTATGATGCCTCCAGGATTCCTTTTCTTTCTTGGGGTTGCTTTGTCTATTCGGGGTCTTTTGTGATTCCATCAAAATTTTAGGTTTGTTCTAGCTCTGTGAAAAATGCTGGTGGTATTTTGATAGGGATTGCATTAAAGGTGTTAATTGCTGGAAGATCTGGATGGCTCAGTCGGTTAGGCATCTGCCTTCAGCTCAGGTCATGATCCCAGAGTTCTGGGATCAAGCCCTGCATCGGGCTCCCTGCACAGCGGAGAGCCTGCTTCTCCCTCTCCCTCTGCTATTGCCCCTGTTTGTTCTCTTTGTTAAATAAATAAATATATTTTTTTAAAAGGTGTATATTGCTTTGGGTAGTGTAGATATTTTAACAATATTGTTCTTTCAATCCATGAGCATGGAATGATTTTCCATTTTTTGTGTCTTCTTCAATTTCTTTCATAAGTGTTCCATAGTTTTCAGAGTACAGATCTTTTATCTCTTTGGTTAGGTTTATTTCTAGGTATCTTATTGGTTTTGGTGCAATTGTAAATGAGGATTGATTCCTGGATTTCTCTTTCTGCTGCTTCATTATTGGTGTATAGAAATGCAACAGATTTCTGTATTGATTTTTTATGCTGCGACTTGGCTGAATTCATGTGTTAGTTCTAGCAATTTTTTGGTGGAGTCTTTCTGGTTTTCTATTTAGGGTATCATGTCATCTGCAAATAATGAAAGTTTGACTTCTTCCTTGCTGAGTCAGATGCCTTTTATTTCTTTTTTTGTCTGATTGCTGAGGCTAAGACATTCAGTACTATGTTAAATAGTAATGGTGAGAGTGGACATCCCTATCTTGTTCCTCACCATAGAGGAAAAGTTCTCAGTTTTTCCCCATTGAGGATATTATTAGATGTGGGTCTTTTGAATATAAGGTCTTTATGATGTTGAGGTATGTTCCATCTGTACCTACTTTGTTGAGGTTTTTCATTAAACGGATGCTGTACTTTGTCAAATGCTTTTGCGGCATCTACTGAGAGGATCATATGGTTCTTATCCATTCTTTTATTAATGTGGTATATCATGTTGATTGTTTTGTGAATATTGAACCATCCCTATAGCCCAGGAATAAATCCCATTTTATCATGGTGAATAATTCTTTTAATGTACTGTTGGATTCAATTTGCTAGTATCTTCTTGAGAATTTTTGCATCCATGTTCATCAGGGATATTGGCCTGTAATTTTCCTTTTTAGTGGGGTCTGGTTTAGAATCATGGTAATTCTGGCCACATAGAAGGAGTTTGGAAGCTTTCCTTCCATTTCTATTTTTTGGAAAAGTTTGAAAAGAATAGGTATTAACTCTTCTGTAAATGTCTGTTAGAATCTTCTGGGGAAGCCATCTGGCCCTGGACTTTTGTTTGTTGGTAGATTTTTGATTACTGATTCAATTTCTTTGCTGGTTATGGGTCTGTCCAAATTTTCTTTCTTCCTGTTTCAGTTTTGGTAGTTTGTATGTTTCTAGGAATTTATCAATTTCTTCCAGATTGCCCAGTTTGTTGGCATATAATTTTTCATAATATTTTCTTATGATTGTTTTTTCTGTGGTGTTGGTTGTGATTTCTCCTCTTTTATTCATTATTTTATTTATTTGGGTCCTTTCTCTTTCCTTTTTCATAAGTCTGGCTAGGGATTTATGAATTTTGTTAATTCTTTCAAAAACCAGTTCTTAGTTTCATTTATCTGTTCTACTGGGTTTTTGTTTGTTCATTTGTTTGTTTCTATATCATTTATTTCTGTTCTAATCTTTATTATTTCTCTTCTTCTGTTGGCTTTAGGCTTTACTTACTGTTCCTTTACTAGCTCCTTTAGGTGTAAGGTTAGGTTGTGTATTTAAGTCTTTCTTGCTTCTTTAGATAGGCCTGTATTGCAAAATACTTCCTCTTAGGACATCTTTGCTACATCGCAAAAGTTTTGGACTGTCGTGTTTTCATTTTCATTTGCTTCCATGTAGTCCATGTATTTTTTTATTTCTTCTTTAATTTCCTGATTAACCCATTCATTCTTTAGTAGGATGTTCTTTAGCCTTCATGTATCTGTGGTCTTTCCAAATTTTTTCTTTGGTTGACTTCAAGTTTCATAGCATTGTGGTCTGAAAATATGCATGGTATGATCCAATCTTTTTGTACTTGTTGAGGGCTGATTTATGACCCAGTATGTGATCTACTCCGGAGAATATTTCATGTGCACTTGAAAAGAATGTGTATTCTGCTGCTTTAGGATGAAATGTTTTGAAAATATCTGTGAAGTCCATCTGATCCAGTGTGTCATTCAAAGCCTTTGTTTCTTTGTTGATTTTCTGCTTAGATGATCTGTCCATTGCTGTAAGTGAGGTGTTAAAATCCCTTACTAATTTTTTTTTAAAGATTTTATTTATTTATTTGAGAGACAGAGACAGAGAGCACAAGAGGGAGAGCACAAGCAGGGAGAAGGGCAGAAGGAGAGGGATAAACAGGCTCCCCACTGAGCAGGGAGGAGCCTGCTGTAGGGCCTGATCCCAGGACCGTGGGATCATGTCCTGAGCTGAAGGCAGACACTTAAGGGACTGAGCCACCCATGTGTCTCTAAAATCCCCTACTGTTATTGTATTATTATCAATGAGTTTCATTATGTTTGTTATTAATTGATTTATATATTTGGGTGCTCCCAAGTTGGGGGCATAAATATTTTCAATTGTTAGATCTTCTTGTGGGATAGACCCTTAATTATGATATAGTGCTCTTCTTCATCTCTTGTTACAGTCTTTGGTTTAAAATCTAGTTTGTCTGATATAAATAGGGCTCCCCTGGCTTTCTTTTGATGTCCATTAGCATAATAGATGGTTCTCCATCCCCTCACTTTCAATCTGCAGGTGTCTTTAAATCTAAAATCAGTCTCTTGTAGGCAACATATAGATGGGCCTTGTTTTTTTGTTTGTTTTGTTTTGTTTTGTTTTGTTTTAATCCATTCTGATACCCTATGTCTTTTGATTGGAGCATTTAGTCCATTTACATTCAGAGTAATTATTGGTAGATATGAGTTCAGTGCCATTGTGTTATCTGTAACTTTGGTGTTTCTGGTGATGTTCTCTGTTTCTGTCTAGTCTTTGTGGCGTTTGATCTTTCCCAAAGAGTCCCCTTAAATATTTCTTGCAGGGCTGGTTTAGTGTTCATGAACTTCTTTAGTTTTTGTTTGGAAAACTCTTTATCTCTCCTTTTATTCTGAATGACAGACTGGTTGGATAAAATATTCTTTAAACTGCATATTTTTCCCTTTCAGCACAATGACTATGTCCTGCCACTCTCTTCTTTTGGGTTAATGTAGAGCATGAAATCATCCATAATACCTGGCTTGCTAAAATGCTGCTGGGGCAAGGGAAGATTTCAAAGAAGGGCGTAGGCTTTTGGAATGCCGAGGCCTGGTAACCACTCTGCAGTAGGAATGCTGTGGGGAGTTGCCTTCCCTGAGGCTTTCTCAGCCCAAACAGCTGCTATGTGATCTAAGAGATGTATGCATTGTCCCCTAGGCTACGTTTAGGAGAACTTGTAGAACACCCAGATTAGCATATCGTATCTTTCTTGTAAACAGATCCTCCTGGTTCCAGTAAGACCCCTTGTCACACATCATGTGCTTGAGAAACAGTGATAAAGATTTATGATTATCCTGAAGGACCAATAAAAGTGGGAGCAAAGAAGAGCAAAGGGTTTTTGTCTCTGAGCATTTACCCCCTTGCATTCTTCTCTCTTTCACAGCCAAGTTTGGAGTCATCTTTCATCTGTCAGTACAGGGATTGCTGGCCATTTCTGGCACTTTTCTGGCCTGCCAATTTTCTGTGGAGAGATCTGCTGCTAACCTTATTTATCTCCCCTTGTAGGTTAAGGACTTTTTTTCTCTTGCTGCTTTCAATATTCTTGCCTTGTCTGTATTTTGTGAATTTGACTATGATATGTCTTGGTGTGGGTCAGCTTTTATTGAATTTGATGGGTGTTCTCTGTGCCTTGCGTTTTGATGACTTATTCCTTTCTCAAATTAGGGAAGTTTCCAACTATAATTTGCTCAAATAAACCTTCTGCCCCCTTTCCCTCTCTTCTTTTGGAACTCCTATGATATGAATGTTACTATGCTTTAAGGAGTCACTAAGTTCCCTAAGTCTACATTTGTGATCCAATACTTTTCTTTCCCTCTTCTTTTAAACTTCATTATTTTCCATAATTTTATCTTCTATATCACTGATTTGTGCCTCTAATTCATCCATCCTGTCATTGAATCTAGTAAGTTTTGCAACTCAGTTAAAGCATTTTTAATTTTGGCCTGACTGGTTTTGAATTCTTTTATCTCTGCAGTAAGGGATTTTCTAGTGTCTTCTATACTTTTCTCAGGCCCAGCTAGTATGCTTACAATTGTTTTAAATTCTGTTTCAATCATCTTACTTACATCCATTTTTATTAAATCCTTGGCTTTGATTTCTTCCTGTTCTTTCCTTTGGGGTGAATACCTCCATCTTGTCGTTATGTCTACGTCACTGTTTTTTTTGTGTGTGATTGTTAGGAGAGTCTGTTATGTTCCTGCTCCTGAGAGTAATGGCCATATTAAGAAGAGGTCATATACTGTCCTTGGCCTGGTGCTTCAGGAGGTGTTTCAGAGTATGTACTCTGCTGTGTTTTGGCTGCTCTTTCACTCAGGTCAGTCCTCTGCAGAGCTTCTCCTTGCCTGCAGTGGGGGATGCTTGGACCTTGTCCACTGTGTGGCAAGTGTTAACTAGGTGTGTTTTGGTCTGCTTGTTAAAGGAAGCTAGATCCTATTTCCCTTAGAGTTAAAACTCTGTAGCTCTCTATGATCAATAGACTTGGTGCCTGCGAGGGGTTTGTGCTGGTCTTCTGAGGGAGGGGCCTACTGCATTCGTTCTCAGGCAGACTTGCCCCAATGGAGATGCACCTGCAGGGGGCAGGGGGTGGGGCTTGTTATAAATGGCTCCAGCCTCCACTGGGGGCACTGTGTTGCTCACTGAAGTTGGTCAGCTGATGGGCAGGGGGCAAATGGCACTGCCCCACTCTCTCATCCCTGGAGCAGAGAATTTGCACCTGCCACTGTTCAGGAAGTCCTCACAAAAGATCAAACTATCTCCTCTCTTGTGTCCAGCTTCCCAGTGTCTGAGCTGTCTGTCTGCCAGGTGGCACAGTACTCCTGTGTTTTATCTCAGATGTATGGCTGGTTTCAAAACTCATTTTAGAGATCCACTGGTGCAGACCTGTGCTGATCCTCTGGGGTAGGGTCCCACCACTCTGCAGCTGTTGCTGGTTTGTTCCAGAAAAGTAGTCACATGACCATGCAGTGGTTTGGAGTATATGGTAAAGTGCAGCAAAAAAGCCAGGTTTGCTGCCCTCCGTAGGTGTCTCTGTTCCCATGCCAATGAACATGACAGCATATTGGTGCATGCCAGCTCTTTGGTCCCCAAAAAGGCTGTGCCACTACTCCCAAATGCACTCTAAGATGGGGAACGGTTTCTCCCTGTGCCACCCAGGAGATCCTCAGGCCACTTGCTGCCTGTTCCCAAGTCTCCACCCTCCTTCCCCACAGGAGTACCGTTAAGCCTGCCAGGCATTATCCCAGGGATGGTGTGGACTTCTAAAACTTCAGACTTTGAGTTCTGCTGTTTATAAAAACTTGTGGTAATCAGTTCCTCTCCTTTTCCCAGCCAATGATTTGGGGAACAGTTTTTCTTGTGTAATCCCCTGTTCACTGCTTTCTCTCTCGTTCTCTCTTTCTCTCTTTCACTCCTCTCTATGTGATCAGCTCCCCCCCACAGCACCCACAATTCTTTTCTCCCCCAAATCAACTTTCTGCAGCTCCTACCTTCCATGATGTGGCCATTTTTCTACCTCTAGATGTGCAGTTTGTTTTCTCAGTTCTCAGATAGATTTCTTGGGTATTCAGAATGATTTGATATTTATCTAGCTGTGTTTGAGAGACTAAGCAAGCTTAGGGTCCCCCTACTCTTCTGCCATCTTAACTCCCCTGTAGTCTAATGTAAATTTAAAAAGTAAAACCAAACCAAAACTAATGGATAGGAAGTTAGGGATAAATATTCCACTTGTCATGTAAAGGATATTTCTGAGTCTTAGATTTTTTTAAATGAAATGTCATACATCAGTATGTAATATATTCTCTGTCCTATTATAAGCTGATAGAAATATTTTATAGAAAAATAAAATATTAACTGTGGATTGAACCAGAAGATAATCTCAGAAAGACCCTTACAAAACTGTAAGTTCTTCTGACTTTAATCCTATTTCTTTGTGTCTTCCCTCAAAAACAATAATTACCATATCCACCTTTCAAAACTTCACTACTCCTTGCCTTTCACAGTATTGATTATTTCAATTAATCTTTAAATATATGCTCTTATCCAATCCTTTCCAAACTCTTCAAGAGAGGTAGCAGTCAGCATCAATTTAACCTAGTAGATTAGTTAATTTTTACAGTTTCTCTTGCCATTTAATTTTTTAAAAATTTCAAAGTTAATTATCATCAGCTATCTCAGAAATTTACTAACCTGTAGCCTTTAACCATAAGACAAGCACATTCCTCTGTTAGTCATCTCCTGCTGGTCTTCCTAGAATACCCTGTATCAGCTATCTGCAGTCATATGTTACCCACACTCTGGTTAACATTTTTAAAAAATTCAATTTTCATGGACATGAGCTCTATAATCCCTATAGTCCTGACCACTCCCTACTCGTTATGTGTGACCTACTTCACTAATTTGTATTACTTCTTTGGTCCCTGTAGGTATCTGAATTTTACAAGAACATACTTAGACTGGGGAATCAAGTTCATACTCTGACAGGAATCAGAGAGCAAAATAGTAATGTGTTTTTCTTTTTTTCCATTTGTACCTTTTAGTTTTTTGTTAGAGATATTTTTAAGTTGTGGCTATGGGGATATTGTTGATATTGTATTGAAGATTTGATTTGTATACAAGTGGAAAGAAATAAACTTGGGATCAGTATATTTTATTTCCAGTCCCAAATTTTGCTATGTGAAATTAAATAAACAAAATTTCATGGAAGCTCAATTTTCACATCATGAAAAACAGGATACAATTTTACTTTCTTAATTTTTCTTCTAAGTTAACACTGAATTTATAGTACAGAATGTTGAAATAGTGCTATTTGATAATTAGTTGCCATTATTAACATTAGCAATGCTAACAGATCAGTAAATGCTACCTTCTTATAATCTCTGATCTTAAGTATTTATATTATTATTTACTTCATGTGGACCTAATCAAACCTTTTCATAAAGCTCTTCCACAATAGAAGCCAACCACTGTTCCAGGTATTAGAACCTATCCCCTTCAAATGGTCATTTGAAGGATCAAGAACAAAATTCTAGTCCCTTTTGTATACCTGAGGAACTCACCATGGGAAAAGCAGGAAGTTTGGGTTAACATTTATAAAAATGTTTTGGCATATTTAAAATAAAGTGCATTGAGGAAATAACCACATATTAATAGATAGAGAATTGGACTGACTTAACTAGAAATGAGACATTAATTGTGAACTATTTTAAGTAAACTATTAATTTTACTTAGAAGAATCTATAAAAATAAAATATTGACAGTATTTCACTACTCCCTTATATTCCTCTTTGCAAGGCTGGAAAGCCTTAAAAATATATTCAATTTAATTTCTAAAATAAAGATATTATAAAAAGCCTTAAAAAGTGATTTTCATGATTTCTGCTACCAACTAAATAGTTAAGTAAGGGGACTATTTTGTACCAAATTGTTCTTATAAATGTTCCTCTCCCGATAAAGTTCAATCCCACTGGGATATAGAAGAGAAAACTTTTAAAAGAGTCTTACTGCTCTTCATGAAATAGACTTAAACTGTCAAAGGCCAGAAGCAAGGGAGTTTACCACTTATTTTAATAAATAGTCAAGATATTTATAGAACTCTAACTTTGCCTTTTTGTGTATTCTAATTCATATAATACATGATGTGAGCTTTATGCTGAACTCATTTGAAAGAAGGTAGAGTAGAACTCCTCAGTAATAAGTAATATTTTATCAATGAAAAAAATAAGGTGATTTTTAAAAAAGATGAATTCAATCACACTATAAGATTTTCTTGAACAGAAACAATGTTAAACAGTGAGAGGCAGGTCCACATGAAAAAGAGTAGGAAATGCATCCTGATATTATGATTACATAATATCAAAACACCAATTTTAACTTGCTGCTTATTTTGAGGGGATGTTGAATATTATTAATGTATCAGCATTCTTCACTAAATCCAGCCATTTTTTGGCACAGCCTCTGTTAAAAGAACTAATCTTTATTTTTAAAGGTTGATTTTATAGCTATAGAAAGAGAGTTCTATAAGATGTTTGGAGTCAGAAAAGTCACATAAGTCTTTGAGTGTTTAAAGCATGGACATAATACTTAAAATTGTTTATGAGTTTAAGAATATTTATTCCATTATAACAAAAAAGCCTATATAAAAACAAACCTCCTATTAATAAAAGCAAGATAAAACACAAAATTGTCCAATCTAAACATTAGGTAAAATATAAAATGTTAAAAACAAAACAAAACAACTGAATTTGTCAGCTTTGGAGAGCTATTGAGACAGCTAGGACTTGAGGGACCAAGGTCCTCAAAAAAGACAACTCAGTGAGATGAGTTTCTAAGTTGTGTTTTCCTTTTCAGTGTTTAGAAGTTATTGCTTTTGGGCAAGAGTCTGAGAAGCCAGGAAAAGGTCAAAAGTTAGTAGGCATAGAAGCCATCCAACAGACACCGTGGACATCTATGGAGCTGTGAAATAAAAAATGGAATTCAGCACTGTCTAGAGAGTCTAGAGAAAAGAGCCATCATCTCATGTGGAATTCCCCTTGAAGAATTTGCTGCTTTTTAAGTTCTATAAACTGCAAAGCAGACTGAGGGTTGCTGGAGGGGAGGTGGGTGGGGGGATGGGGCAACTGGGTGATGGGCATTAAGGAGGGCAGGCACATGATGTGAAGAGCACTGAGTATTATAGACAACTAATGAATCGTTGAACATTATATCAAAAACTAATGATGTACTATACGCTGGAAAATTGAATTTAAATTAAAAAAATAAAGTTGCATTCTACACAGAAAAAAAAAATAAAAAATAATAAAAGCAGAGCAGAGTGTTTTGTAGTCTTACCATGTTGAGAATACAAACTGGAGTTCAAGACCTGCCAAAGAAGTAAACCAGATCCTAGAAACCAACTTATTCAGCTGGGAACCTCAGACAGCTACATTTTAGGAAATGGCCTAATTAGATGGGAATTCAAATTTATATAGACTATAATCTAGAATTTAGTTGTTTAAATCCCAAATTAGATTGAGGTAAACTGCCCTGAGGAACTGCCAGAGGTTAGATTAGGTATGCCATTTCTGTAAGGAGATCATGCCCTCCATAACCTTAATAGTTTTGTCACAATTTGTAGGATATTCAGTTAAAAACTACCAGGTGCAGCAAGAAATAGGATGAAGGAAAAAAGCAAAAAATTGAAACAGACCATAGATGATCCAGCTATTAGAGTCATCAAATAGGAAAACTAAAATAACTGTAATTTATATAATCAGGAAAAACTAATAACAAAAAGACAATTTTGTCAAAAACTCACATTTATAAAAAAGTCATATGGAAAATCTAGGAATAAAAATTATATATTGCAAATTAGAAATATATGGGTTTAAAAACAAATTGAACACAGCAGAGAGAAGATTCTTATATTGGAGGAAAATATCCTGATAAAAGCACAGAAAGAAAAAAATTTAAAAATAGAGAAAGACAGAAAACAGTCAAAGGTCTAATGTGTATAATTATAGACACCCAGGTAAGAGGAGAAAGAATGGAGTAGAATTAAAACTTGAAGATACTGGCTGAAAGTTTTCCAAAATTCCTGAAATACATCAAGCCACAGATTTAGGAAGCCCAAATGAGACCCAACATGAAAACACAACTAGCTACACTGGAAAAAAAAAAAGAAAGAAAATCTTAAAAGCAATAAGAGGGGAGAAAAAAGACATATTGTTCTAAAGGAACAATATAATGCTTCAAGCTAACTTTTCAATAGAAAGAATGGAAGCTAAAAAAGAACAGAAGGCTATCTTCAAAATATTAAAAGACAGAAACATGGAATTCAAAACTCAGTTAAAACATGTTTTGTTACAGTAAAATGAAACATTTTCAAATCACTAAAAACTGATAGAATTTACCACCAGCAAACCCATATTAAAATAAATATTATAGAGAGCTCAGCAGGGAGAAGGAACATGATCGAAAAGAGAAACAAGCAAATGGAAGAAGATATCAAGAGCAACAAAATCAGGAAATATGTATTAATACTGACTATATAAAATAATACCACATGTCTTGTGTGGAAGAAAAATACATGATGATAATACAAAAGGCAAGAGGTGGTGAATAGTGCTTACACGTTCTCAAAGGTCCTAGAAATGCCTGGGTATGGTAAGTAGTAATTTATAAGACAAATTATTTATACTATATTTTAATAAATCAAAGATTCATGTTGTAATATCAACTACCAAAACATAATAAAAACATGTATAACTAACAACAAATAGAGGAGACAAATGGATAGTAACAAAAATATTGATTAATATTGATTAATATAAAAGAATCCAAGAAGAGAGGAAGAGAATCCAAAAACATGAAAGAGAAAAAATTAGAAACAAATACTTAGATAATAAATTTAGTTATGAATTCATATATATTGGTAATTCCATTAAATATAAATGAACTAAATATCCAAAGAAAAGTCTAAGACTCTCCTAAAGGGAAAACAAACCAACCGAAAATCTACATGTTGTTTATAAGAAGCACACTTGGAATATAAGGCCACAGGAAGATGGGAAGCTAAAGATGGAAAATAACTTTCCATACAAATAAGTACCAAAAAAAAAAAAATCAAGCATTCCTAAGTCTGATAATATACACTTTAAGTAATAATCATTGCTAAAGATGACAGTAACCACAAAAAGGTCAATCCATGAAGAAGCAACAATTATAAAAGATATAAAATTATTCCTATAATAATGTGGATTCAGTTTATATAGAACTAAAATTAATACAAATACAGAGATATACATAAATCCACAATCAGAATGGTGGATTTTAATAGGCCTCTCTCAGTAACTGATAAAATAAGCATAAAATAGTCAGTAAAGTAGATAAAACAAACCCACCTATCTGGTACATAGAACATTCCACCTCACTCAACATAATACTTATTCCTTTCCAATATACAGGAATACTTGGCAATACTGGAAAATATTCTGAGTCTCAACAAATTTCAAAGGATTTTTCTTTTCTCAACAATAGAATGAGTACATAAATTGTGCTATATTTTGGCAGTTGAACACAATATAGAAATGAAAACAAGTAAACTACTATTACATATATATTAATATATATTCCATATATATTTCAATAAAAATAACTTTACTGGTAGGTTCTCAAGTAACCCCACTTCTCTTTTGTACTCACACTGTATTTGAGAGCCCAGCATTCAAAATATAGTTATAAGTACATATATATTAAGAATGATGACATTCTACTGTCATCAGATAGGATTGGTAAGTGTTATGCAGATATCTCAACAACAAACATAATTACATACTTGATAATATTAACTTTTTGAATGTTTTGAATGGCCATGATACTTCATTTATTGTCCTTTATCTTGGGTACCCTCATTACCTATTCTTTCAAAGTTTTGAGGACATGGGAATGGTAATTTTGCATACTGGTATATATGTGATAATCCACAAAATGGCACCATAACTATGGCATAAAAAATAAACATTCACCTTAAGGTTATGTATTTTTCGGACTTAAACTAGAAAATGAGTCTATATGTATAAAGCTTATATGTGAAAGATATTTTGCACCCAGAATAAGTCATGGTTTGTTTATACAGGGGATATTTAAATGGCTTATAAAAATGAAGATTCCAAATCTTTAATACTGGAAGTCCAATAAAAATATTAGAAGTCTCTATGAAGTAGGACACAATGATTAGCTACAACATATTAGGTAAGTAATATTCCCATACTGTACTTTATGTTTATATTTAAGTTGCTGAATATTTATGTAAGGTAAAATAAATATTTTGCAAAGAACTTTCTGCAAAAGAAGAAAAGTTATTTTATTATTACATTTTCTTCTAGTATCATACTATAATTTTTTTTAAAGATTTTATTTATTTATTTGACACACAGAGAGAGAGAACAAGCAAGGGGAGCAGCAAGCAGAGGGAGAAGCAGGCTCTCTGCAGGGAGCCTGATGTGGGGCTCAGTCCCAGGACCCTGAGATCATGACCTGAGCCGAAGGCAGATGCTTACCGACTGAGCCACCCAGGCACCCCTATAATTTTTATTCTTAACAGTAAAAGCTAAATTTTCTTTTTAAATATAAAATCCACAGGTTTCTTGCCACAAATTGAAAACTCACATTGTCAATTGTTTACTTTTCTTTATTAAGTAAACCATTTCTCTGCAAACATAGCCGTAAATAGCTAATTAGATTTCCTAATAGCACTAGAAACCACCATGGGGATAATGTACAAGAATTGTTCCATCAGCAAAATTAAAGGGGGAAACCACCTAATACTTTTGTTTTGTTTTGTTTTGCTTTGCAATTTAAACTTCAATGGCTTCCCCCCCCCATAATTTTAATATGGCAAATCATTTCTCTCTAGAGCTTACATTAATGGGCGGAGGACCAAATTGCAAGAGTAGGCTAATTTGTGCCCCAGCATTTCATATTAATGACATAGATTTTTCAGATATCAAGGAATATATACCTTCCTAAGTTATCCTTTCTCAATTCCTAGTGTAATGGCAAGTCCTATGGACTGAACCGTTTTCTTAAAACCCCTGACTAGATATAAGTATTAATATTCCCATGGGAGACACGGTGCTGGCAGCTGCTGTGAATATTTGTAGAAAGGTTCTTGTGGATAAAGAGCAAAAGAAAAAAAAGAAGGTATTGTAAGTATAAGATAGGAAGCAATATTACAAAGCTTACCTAAAGAATGTCTTTATTTTCATATAGAAGTGAAGAAAACGTCATCATGTGCAAAGCAGGAACATGTTTGCACGGTATGGTTGACTAATCATATAAACCATGTTACACATCCCTGTTGTCTTCATTATCAGCCACCAGAATGGCTTTGTTCATATACACAAGCTGCTTAACGAGAAGCAGGCCAGGGGGATGGAGGATGGAATCAAAAAGAAAGAAAAGATAAATGAGCCTGCCTGTGAATTCCCTTCAACTGTACACAGAATATCCTCTCCAAAGCACACTAAGACAAAAGTGATTTGCTGAAATTATGGTCATTCACTTATTTTCCTAAATAACTTAAAGACATATAAAGCAGAAAGATTCTATCAGTGTTCGGCCCAGTGCTTAATTGAACTACAAAGCAAATCTGTTTCTCCCTAGTATCGATGAATGTTTTTGCTCAAGGACAGTATAAAATACTTTATAGGTTTGCTTAAAAATGCTTTTCAGTTTCTCATAACTGTAAACCTACTGGTTGGAGCAATGGACTGAGCATCAGGGGACATAGCTTTCAGTAGCTTTTATGGCAGTCTTCTTCCCATAGAAAGAAGTGGTGATTAATGCAAGAGCAGTCAGGCAATGTATGAAATTGCTTAAAGTGTGCAATATTAAAATAAATTGTGAATTTGTCCAGAGACTCAAAAATTTAGTGTGAAACTCTTATAAATTACAAATTCCTTTGCTTATAACTGGAACTAATTGAGTTTGTTAACTCTTTTGATTTATTTACTAGAGTTATTAAAATGTTAAACTAGCATAAGTCTCATCGATCACCAAACATGCACACACAAATATTTTTTAAGTTCAAGAATTGGTATTGCATACAGTCAGTCTTGTGTCACTCATGTTAGATTCTTGTTTCTCATGTTAGATTTTTGCTTCCTCTCTTTTTCTCAGGGACCAAATTCAATGTCTGCTATGCAAATATCTCTCTCTCTGCCTCTCTCTCTGTTTCTCTTTTTCCTTCCCTCCCTCCTTATTAATCATCTATCAAGTGTCTAGCTATTAAATAGTTATGATAAAACAGGACATATATTAAATGGATCTCCCCAAATAAGTAACAACCATAAGGAAATTTCCATTGCTGCAATAATCTTTTTCTTACTATCAGCCAGAAAATGGTGTGTGGGGAGGTTTTCTTCCAGAAACAATGACCCTAAGAATATAACCTCTGGATACTTCCTTGCCTTCTTCATTAACCATCTCACTTTGACCCCTCTGAGCTAGTCTCACAGATAATGCAGGTCAGCAATGCACTGTGGTGCCAGTAAACTGGCGTTCTGAGGAGTACAAACTATATAAGCCTGGCCTACTGTACTAAGTCTGGCTTAGATTTAAAACACTCCGTGAATCTATTTTCGTGTACCTTTCCAGCACATAGGTCCTATCTTAAGACATAATTTTGTTTGTCTTTATATGATGTAACCAAGTCTTTATGGCCTTTACATAATTCCTTTGACTGAATCCATATTTCAATCAGACATTCTAAAGTCTACTTCTCTCTGATCCCCTATTCCTAGCCATTTATCCTTTCTTGCTCCTATTTCTTAAAATGTTGACCGCTAAAGCAAGAACTCTCCAAGTAGGATAATTTCATCCTATAATCTCTTCAGCTGCATTTTTAACCTGTAGTTTCCTCATCTTTATATTTTGGATTGACCTTCAAATATGGGTTGAGTTATAAAATCAGTGGAATAATCTGTAAAACCTTGACATGTTGAGCTGCTGATATATAGGTATGATATAGTCATCATAATCTCCAGAAAGTAGTGCTAACTGCTGTCAGGCAAGCAAAAACCTTATGATAATATCGTATAACTCATTTGAAGCAGAAATATAGCCAATGAGTAAAGAAACACAGCTTAAATTTCCTGGAAAGAATAGGAAATCATTTGTCCTTCTCCAAGAAAAATAAATTGATACTCATGTCCCATCTTTCATTCAACTGTAGGAAGAATAAATTGCATCACAGTAAGGAAACAAAGGTAGGACAACAGCCAAAATTACTATGCTACCTGAACAAGGGATAATGGAAAGACGTTATGCCATAACCAGTTACATGCACCGATCAACATACAGGGATCCAGAAAGCTTAATGATATTATGTTTGATGAAAGAAACTAAATGGAAAATTTGCTAATAGCAATAGTTACTGACAAAGTCCACTCTTCTAGTTACTAAATATTCCATTAACCTCATTACCATATGATAAGGACACTCACCTATTCCCCAAGGGAATAGTGACCCTGTTCAGTCACAGGATCAAGGTCAAAGTTCAGAATCTCTGGGTAATACATGATGGTCTCTATATCAGATTCAAATACGGTTCATTTTAATTTGGAAATATATGAACTAAAAGGATCAGTTTTAATTTGGAAATCTATGAACCAGAAATCCAGTGTATAATGGTAAAACAGGATCAAGATAACACCAATACTTTTTTTTCTCTTTCTAAGGAAAAGAATGAGAAACACACAAGAGTCACTGTTCCGTAGCAATTCTGAAATCCAGCTGCAAAGATGAATGAAGGTGCATCATCTTGAGCTTTCTCTTTTTGTTCTCTCTGGGCATCCCATCCATTGTTCTCTTGGCCTTCATTTCTACCCTCTGAAAGACATTTTCTTTTTTATGAACTTCCCTGGCTCCATCTAAACTGGCATTAGAGAATGTATTCCTCTGGAAGGACTGAGCAACTTTCTCAGCATGCTTCCAGTGAATCAATCTCTTTTCCTGAAGCTATTTTTCCAACTGAAAAGATTTACTGGGTGCTACATTAATTCATTCACAGATTTAATAGTGGGTGTGGCAGCCATACTCTATTTGATCTTTGCTATACAGTGAGTTCTAGTAGGTTTTTGTTACTCAATGGTCATTTTCATTGCATTTTTACTGGGTTGGTATGAGAAGTAACTGCTTTTAAAAACTACAGAATCATGAATTTCTGAACCCTATTTTCTTCCTTTCCTGCTTGTATATTGCTTTTTGAGACCTCTCATCATTCTTACAGCACTTTTTCAATGCCACCAACCTTAACATGTGCCAATAAATTTCTGGTTTCTCATCTCTTTTCCTGTGCGTTATTACATTTGTGAGTGTGTGTATAATACAGTGGATAGTCATATTTATCATTAGATGAATTACTTGCTTTGCAAGTTATCACAGGCTTCAGTTTTACTAAATATTTTGCCACTGCATAATACAATAACATGAATTTCCATTATTTAGTCATTCAGTATCAGTCAATAGAACCTACAGCCTGGTTTCTAAGCAAATGACTTACATTTTAGGGCTTTTTAAAAAAAAAAAGATTTATTTATTTTTAGAGAGAAACAGAGAGAGTGTGTAAGCATGGGGAGGGACAGAGGGAGAAGGAGATAATCCACAAGTACCACTCTCCACTGAACACAGAGCCTGATGTGGGGTTCCATTCCAGGACCAGTGAGATCATGACCTGAGAGGAAATCATGACTCACGAGTCGGATGCTTAACCAACTGAAGCATCCAGGCACCCCAATATCAGTGTTTTAAAAGAATACCCTTTTCTTGCTTAGGCTCTTTGTCTTTCTCAGGTTGGTAAGAGTACCCTACTCTATATAGTTCTACAGGTACCTAGACTAATGGAACTGTAACCATCTCCTATGTTCCCAGTCTCTGTGTCAGAGATCTCCAGAGATCTCCAACAGCTTTGGAGATCTCCTATAAGCAACTGAATGTTCTTTTCTAAAAGTGAAACTAGAAACTCATTGGTCAGAACTTGTTACATTGCCTCACACAACCAAAAGGGCTAGCAAGTGTAAATCTACCAAATGTGCAGAAGTGGAGGGGTCTGGGAAGAGCTTAGCTTCCTAGAGTTTAAACAACATGAAATTATATTTAGTTACTTGTTGGGGTTAATGTAGAGCATGAAATCAGCCATAATATCTGGCTTGCTAAAATGTAACACAGAGGACACTGGGGGCAAGGGAGGGTTTCGGAGAAGGGCGTAGGCCTTTGGAATACCGAGGCCCGTGTGACCACTCTGCGGTAGGAATATCACAGGGAGTTGCCTTCCCCAAAGCTCTCTTAGCCCAAACGGCAGCCCTGTGATCTAAGAGCCGTATACATTGTCCCTTAGGCTATGTTTAGTAGAACACGCAGATTAGCATATTTTATCTTTCCCATAAATCCTCCTAGTTTCAATAAGACCCCTTGTCACACATCACGGTACTTGAGAAATGGTGATAAGGATTTGTGATTATCCTGAAGGACCAGTAAAAGCTGGAGCACAGAAGAGCAAAGGGTCTTTGTCTCTGAGCGTTGACCCCCTTGCCTTCTCTCTTGCACGGCAAAGTTGGAGTCATCTTTCATCCATCCGTACAGGGAGTGCTGGCCATTCCTGGTAGTTACTCACTAGTTTTTTTTCAGGTCACTTTCACAAATAGTTTCTTAATTAGCCTAAGAATTTTTACTTCCCTAATTCATGATCCATGTCACAATTCCACATTTTTTTAATTGCAAGTGAGATAACCACCATCCCCTCTCTTAATTCAATCCAATGCAATGCAACAGAGCTCCAAATTTGAAGATTTTAACAGCACACATGTCACTGTATGTAGATAAAGATATTAGGATGAATATATAAGTACATTTTTAGAGTGCTGTGATACTTAGGCCTGTGTTCCTTTTTTTTTTTTTTAATTTTATTTATTTATTTGAGGAAGAGAGAGAGAGAGAGCACGAACAGGGAGAGGGGCAGAGGGACAAGCAGACTCCCTGCTGAGCACGGAACCCGACGCAGGGATCAATCCAAGGACCCTGAGATCATGACCTGAGCTGAAATCAAGAGCTGGACACTTAATGGACTGAGCCACCCAGGTACCTGTTAGACCTTTGGAACACTGCAAAATATGTTTTTTAATTGAATTTATCTCATATGTAGAGTGCAAAACAAGTGTTTCATTACTGATAGTTCCATGAACTACTTCATGAATAGAAATAACAGGTGTGTTCCTTTTAACTTATAGAGGCATCATGTCTTAAATGACTAATTTGATTCTTTTTTTTTTTTTAAGATTTTATTTATTTATTTGACAGAGAGAGAAACACAGTGAGAGAGGGAACAGAAGCAGGGGCAGAGGGAGAGGGAGAAGCAGGCTTCCCACAGAGCAGGGAGCCCGATGCGGGGCTCAATCCCAGAACCCTGGGATCATGACCTGAGCCAAAGGCAGACGCTTAACAACTGAGCCACCCAGGTGCCCCTGACTAATTTTATTCTTAATATACTTGTCAATCATGTTTTAGATATAATTCTGGCTCTACATGATCTAGGGCAGACAACAACCAACCCCACCTGCTGAGGCCTAACCATTTCTCCAGTTACTATTACATACAGCATGATGAAATAAAAAAATAGCTTCTAAAATCATCACAAATTATCAATTAAATGAAATCTAAGTAATCAGAATAAAAATAGATGAGAGATAGTGAGTCATTGACATTGTAAACTATTTCAAATCGACCTCAAAAAAACTGATTTTATACTGAGTTTCTGAATAATTGTTTTTGGTCAAATAAGCTGATAAGGAAATCATTGATAAACAGGTATATTATAGATGACTTCTAAAAACTTGTAGAAGAAAATATGTGATATTTAATATTTTTGAGATATCCATTACCAGAACATGCATGCATAACTCATGGGACAAGTTAAAGTAACTTCATTTTTTTCTTGGTTAGTTCCCAGTACTGCTTCTAGGGTTTGATTGAGAATAGAAAAGAAGTATAGCATCAGATTTTGTTCTAAAATTGGTTTGTTAATAAGAGTAGTTCACAGCAATGTTTTCTTTGCTTCAATTAAACATGTTGGAACAATCACACAAGGCATCTTAGATATTCCTATTAAATACAAGATTTTCCCACAGAATAAATTTATAGCAGTTATAATGCTGAAAGGAGGGTGAACACACATGTGTTGTTTAAAATAGCCGGCACTCTTTCCTTTTGAGTTGGAAAGGCAACATTTTCTAGTGGAAAACAATTTATTTTCAGTGAGGCCCTTTGGAAAATTCTGGATCTCATCTCAACTTTCAGTCAGAATGGAGAGAACTGTAAGACTTGAACTGAAAAACACACCAAAGAAAATTCAACATGAAATTTGGAGACAGGAAAAGCTTGTCTAGCTATTTACTAGTTGGATCACCCAGAGAAATGAATCTGTCTAAACTCCAGTTTCACTGTAAATTAAGGATAATAATACCTTTACTTATAAGGAATGATACTTGAGACTAAATGCAAGAACATCAGACAAGTGCAAACCGCATATCATGCCCACAAATGTTATTCTTCCCTCTTCTCTTTCATGCTTTTACCTACAGTTGCAAAAAAAAATATGGTGGATGATTCCTTATAGTCTATCAATATTGTACAAGATTATATAAAGCACTGGAAAAAGCAGCAGAACCTGATTGCATTATATGTTATTGACTTAAGTAATCACTGTTAGAGCTTTTTAAATTTTATTTAGCATATTCTAATAGTATTCAGGACTGTGAAGTTTCATCATACAGTTTGATTTAGATTATAATATAATGCCCCCCAAAATTACAAACATCAGTAAAAATGGTTACATATTTGTATGTACCTATATTGGGTGTGTATTTACACAAAGAATCTATATGTGTGTGGATATGCACATGTACACACAGATGAATATGAATTTTCCTGGGACCTCAGGAAAATTATTTACCCTGTCCATTCTTCAGTGTGTCTATTGGCACAATGGGAAGAACAAAAGTACCTAATTAATATGGAAATTAGGAAGATTTAAGATGGAATGAGTTAATATTTGTGAAGTGCTTAGAATAGTACTTAGTACGTGGTAAGAGTATTTTATTTTATTATTATTTTTTAAAGATTTTATTTATTTATTTGAGAGAGAGAGAATGAGAGATAGAGAGCTCGACAGGGAAGAGGGTCAGAGGGAGAAGCAGACTCCCTGCTGAGCAGGGAGCCTGATGTGGGACTCGATCCTGGGACTCCAGGATCATGACCTGAGCCGAAGGCAGTCACTTAACCAACTGAGCCACCCAGGCGCCCGGTAAGAGTATTTTAAATGAATAAATATTCTTTAAAAATTAAGCCATAATGTTAGAGAACCTGTTTTTTTTTTTAACTTTTTCACCTAATATATAAAACATGGAAATACCACTTTTATAACATTATTTTGATAATTGCATAATATTCAATTGGACTAAAGAGTACCTACCAATGTCTTCTTGTTGGATATACATGCCTTAAAAAATTTAACATTTAAATTATGGGATTCTTATAGCTCACGTTTTGCATATATTTGTCATAGTTTTCTTAAGATAAATTCCCAGAATTTCTGGATCAAATGTTATACACATTTACAAGTTTGAGCTATTTTGCCAAATTTCCCTTTCTAAAGACAGTATCAACTTGCACTCCTATCAACTATATGGGAGTATTTTTGCATAGAAACTATGCACACTAGGTTTAGAGTTTAAGTACTGACCATATTCTGGTCTAAATAAAACAATATTTTATTAAATAAAACAAAAAGTTAAAAATAAAATTTTAGAAGTTTTATATATATATACATATATATATAATCACTAAAAGAATAGATGTTGGTATTTTATCAGTTTTTATCCTTGGATGTTGTGATGAAAAGAAATGTGTGGTATTTTCCTTTGCTTTCTACTTTTAAAAGTTGCACCATTTGTAATAAAACTTGTAAAAGTGCAGACTCATATATTTTATCTTCTGTAATGCAGGAATTCAGTAATGCATGCAAATAGTATTTGATGATATTACCTATACTTTCAGCCTATCATTTTGATATATTTATGATAATTAGTCTGTAAATACCTAAAGCTGTATCATCAAGAGAGTGGCATCTTTCAGATGTCTTAATTATCATATTTTATGCATTTTTAAATTATGCTGCTTAATTTTCTTCTGAGATTTTTGCTTAGAGTTCTATTATTTTGGATGCATATTTTGTTCTTCATTTCCTTATGGATTTGTTTTATTTATTTTTAAAGATTTTATTTGAGAGAGCGCATGTGTGTGCTCACATGAGTGGGGGGAGGGGCAGAGGGAGAGGGAGAGAGAGAATCTCAAGCAGACTCCCACTGAGCACAGAGCCCAAAGTGGGGCTTAATCTCAGGACTCTGAGATCATGACTTGAGCCAAAATCAAGAGTCCGTCATTTAACCGACTGAGCCACTCAGGTGCCCCTGGATCTGTTTTAAAATGCCTAATTATTGGGATGCCTGGGTGGCTCAGTTGGTTAAGCAACTGCCTTCGGCTCAGGTCATGATCCCAGGGTCCTGGGGTTAAGTCCCGCATCGGGCTCCTTGCTCAGTGGGGAGCCTGCTTCTCCCTCTGCCTCTGCCTGCTACTCTGCCTTCTTGTGCTCTCTCTGTCAAATAAACAAATAAAAAATCTTTTTTAAAAAATAAAATAAAAATGCCTAATTATTGAATATCTCTTTAAGTTAGTTAGATTGACAAACATCTTGCTGTTCCTGAAGTAGATGACATGAATTCCATTGGCTAATAAGAACTTTGCAAGGTGTTAATGCCAGTTGTTAATAAACATAGGCCAGCATGTCATTGTTAATTTCATCTTTCTTCAGCCAGTTGTGAAGAAGTCTTTGCTGCTCCTATACCTTTTTAAATACCTGAGTAATTTTCTGGTGGAAAAGGATAGAAACTCCAGAAAACACTTTGCATCACAGCACATTTTCCTGGCCTTGAATAGACACAAGGTAGCCTGGACTTTCTCTGTTTGGCAGCAGGGTTCCAAGTGAAAGCAGAAGCTGCAGGGTTTCCTGAGGCCTGAGCTCATCACTTCTGCCACATTATATCAGTCAAGCAACCACAAGGCCAGCCCAGAGTCAGAGGCTGGGGAAACAAATTCCACCTATTGATGGGAGACACTGCAAAGTACTGGGGCCATTTTTGCAATCTACAATCTACCATCTTCCCCCATTCAAGTTTCTACACTTTCAATTTTTTTTTATATGATAAAAACCATTTTTGAAGTCTTAACTTGTAATACTACGAATTTTGGCTTTTTCATCTACCTCCCTCCATCCTCAATGCTTCTTCATTAATGTAATCTACAAATCTGAAATCTTTTTAAATTACCTGATTTCCTTTTTTTATAACAAAAACTTGGCCTTTTTTATATCAATAATTATGTCTATTAGTTAAGCCTTAGATAAACAGCAATTTATTTCTCATTAGTTGTTGGTGATTTTATTTACTTATCTAAGTACCTAAAAGACCTTGTAATAATCAGTAAAAACAAATGGATTGTTTATTTCTTCTTTAAAAGGGCACCCCATCAGGTATCTGAAGCTTGCAAATAGAATTGTGAGCTAAGTAACTTTCTGAAACCACAGATCTGAGAAGCTCTTACTCTTGAGTTTGGATATGAATGAGAAATGACTGGGTATAATAGTTGATGATTTTATGCAAGTCTGTTCTATTGTTTCTTGGTAAGCATTTACTGTCAAAGAATTCCAAGGTTGGTCTGACTCCACTTATTTTGGGTTTTGTTTCTTAAAGATTTTATTTATTTATTTGACAGAGAGAGATTGAGCACAAACAGGGGGAGGGACAGGCAGAGGGAGAGGGAGAAGCACTTGGTGAGCAAGGAACCCGATGCAGGGCTCCATCCCAGGACCCCAGGATCATGATGACCCGAGTCAAAGGCAGACACTTAGCCAGCTGAGCCACCCAGGCACCCTTCCACTTATTTTGAATGTAGTGTTGTAACGAGGATAAAATCTCTCTCTAGCTATATGTCCCTGCTCATATCTATTTGTGATTGCTGTTATTGTTGTAGTTGTAAATTGTAGAATTATCTAGTATGAGATGAGATTTATTTTTCAATACTATACAACATCTGTTTCATTACATTCTGCTAACTCGAATGTAATATTGATGTTTCTATGTTTAATTGATTTTAGGAATAACATACCAATAATTCCAATCTCTGTTGCAAACTTTTTTTCTTTTTTCTTTTTTTTAATTATGTTATGTTAATCACCATACATTACATCATTAGTTTGTTTTTTTTTGAAGATCTATTTGGCTTTATTAAGTAATTCATGCACTGGGCAGCATTTCATCTAGCAAGTAGAGGGGAGTTCTGGGGATGTACAAAATGGAGAGTTTTTATAGGAACAACAGTGGCATAAGAAATTATCAGCAAATGAAAAGAAAGGATTGTTCACAGCAAAGTTAGCCTCCCTTATGGGGAAAGACGGGGTGTTTTTGTTTTGTTTTGTTTTAATTTTTATTGTTATGTTAATCACCATACATTACATCATTAGTTTTTGATGTAGTGTTCCATGATTCATTGTTTGCGTATAGCAACCTTTAATGTTCTACAATTTTCAGCTTCTGACCTGTAGCTTAGAGATCACAGAGTTGGCCTGGTAATTCTGTGACATCATTAGCATAGATTGCTATGAAAAGTTTTCCTCTGTATGTATTGGGTTTTATACTTAATTTTTTTTAATATTTCTGCTCACATTGCCCTTCCACCTGTATATATACTTACTTAAATTTCACTGAGTTGTTTGTATTCCTCTCTGTTTACACAAGATACAAGATTCTAATTCAACTTCAATACCTGACCACCATGTATTCATTTGACTCAAAGTAATGGGTCTAAAACACCTTCCCACATAGACCCTTTCTGTTACTGATGGATAGCCCAAACATGAAGTAGTTTCACCATTTCCGAACACAAAACATGGACCTGTTTCTGTCTCTAAACTATGGTGTCATCAGGAATGCTCTCTTGGAAAAAAAACCCACAATGTTACAGTTTTCCTTGCACTGCAATGTCATTTGACAACTCTGTTCTTCTCTGGTTTAACTTTGGTGGAATTAAATGTCAGCAGAAAAATATTTTGTTGGTTTTTATTTCCCAAAGTACATATTAAGTTTGTTTTTAAGAAACTGCAGCATGATATTGTTTCAATTCATCCATAAAACAAATGACTCTCAAACATTCCATAAGATAAAGTAAAAAGCAATATCTGTTGTTGTTGTTGTTGTTGTTGTTTTTTTTTCCCTAGCATCATAGGATATTTTACAACATAAGCAGCAGAATGATGCTTTATATTCACAGTGTGGTGAAAACACTTCTGAAATAATTATTATTTATGGATTTAAATTCTTAGGAAATATAACTTGAGTATCTCAATAAATGTACAGGTGTCTAGTTATGATTAACAAAGAAAAGTCATAGGTAAACCCCAGAATGGTAACAAATGCTCATTTTGAAAGAATGTCACAATATGTTGTAGGATCATTTTGGCTCCAACTCCAACTCACTTGACATGAATTATCAACATAAAGAAGAGCTTAAATATCAATATCATTAGTATATTTGAGCCTTTCACTTACTTGCCTCTGCTAGCCAAATGTGTGTATGTGTTTTTTTTTTTTTAAGATTTACGTATTTATATTGAGAGGGGGACTTTGTGGGGGGAGGGAGAGGAAGAGACAGTCTTAAGCCGACTACATGCTGAACATGGAGCCCAACCCGGCTTGATCTCACAACACTGAGATCACAACCTGAGCCAAAACCCAGTCGGTTGCTGAACCAACTGTGCCGCCCAGGTGCCCCTGCTAGCCAAATGTTTGCTTCAGTTATGATGGCCACATTTGTGAAACCATTTCCTTAGGTAACTTAGATAATTTCCCTACATTGGCCTACGTACACGTATGGTGTTAACACTGGGTAAAATTTTACGAGGCAGCATGGCTAATCAAAACCTAATATATGATTTTGAGTCATTTGAATCGCTATATCCACTATTTCCACTTCTTATGTTAGGTTGTCCCAAGCTTGAGTTTTCTGTTCTGTGAAATAGGGTTACTAATAACTAAAATACAGGAATGTTCGGAAACACAAGCAGATATATGTATGTAAAATGCCTTCTATTTAGAAGCCATTATATTAGTTTCCATTTTGTCTTTCCCTATCCTTAGCTATCAAAACATTTTTATAAAGTCATTGTTATTGTAATATACTGGTATGTTGACTGTTTTTTCATAATGTACAAAGATAAAGTATGTAGCAGTGTCCATGTCTTTTCCTCCTATACTTCAGTTTATATAAAAGAACATTAAAGAAATTTAGGCCAAAAATCTTGTCAAGGAGAAATCAAGTAAATCATGTATTGAATTTTCACAAAAAAATAAAAATAATCTTTATTTTTTGTAACAGAAAAATGACTTGGAACTAGGTAGCATTTGAAAATGCTTTTAAATTAATGCACTCTTTTCATTTACCCAATTTTATTATTAAATACTGACATTGTGGTATGCACTGATCTAGGTATTGCTATGTAAACTGAAAAGTAAACCACCTATGCCCAAAGACATATTTAAAGGTATTTTCTTCCCCTGCCAATGCATGTGTACACACACACACACACACACACACATATACATATATATATATGTATACATATGTGTGTGTGCATATATACATACATATATACTGTATATATTACTACCAAAAATATAATTCCTTTTTTAAGTAAATAAAATATGGAAAAAAGAAGCCTGGTGGCATGGGCGTTTTTTATATGACAGGAAACATAGCTGGAGGCCAATTTGGTTCTCTATCCCTCTTAGTGTTTTCTCTGTGGTTACTTACGCAATGAAGCTAGCTTAGAACATTCAAGAGCTCTGATTTGCCAACGGAATACCATCCGTACACATTAACTGGCACTTAGGAATTTTCTTTATGTTGCCTCAGCTTTCTGTTCCAGATTTTTCTCTAAGAAATTTCCTCTAATCATGTAATCATTTTGTACCTACTAAATACGTGGATCTTTAAATAAACTCAGTTAATACTTAAAGAAATTCTAAAGAATACAAGTTTTCCTCATTTTATTGATAAAAACACTAAATTTCAGAGATATACGAAAACGGACTTAAGTACCAGAGATATAGAATGATAAAACTTGATTGTGTCCAAATTTTATATGAGCCAATCTTCTTTGTTTTCTCTCTTATTTCCCATCTTTATAGGAAACCCCACCTAACTTAATGCCTCTCTTGGCACTTATTAATATTTCAGTCTATCACTTATTATGCCTGTTTTACCAACCCACTAAGATGTAAATTTTTTAAAGGCAGCAATTGTGTATTTCTCATCTAATAGGCACTAAATAAGATGCATTGGAAGGATAAAGAAACCTAAAAATTATCACAGTTTTTGAGACAGCCCCAGGCAAAAAGAATAAGATAATAAGCTAAGTTCTTGTCAGATTTCTGCAAGCTCTAAAAAACAACCAATAATCAAGAATTGGTGACATATTAAAAAATATATATTCTAAAAATAGAATCACGGAATATAGTTTAAAAATGTGTCAGCATCATTTCAACAAATAAGTCTGTAAATATGCATCTAGATTCTAAATATATCAGAGAGTAACAGAAAAAGGTCAGCAAACTATAAAGCAGAAAGTGTAAGGCAGCACTCTCAAGAGAGAGAGGAAGCTGTTTGATTCAACAGCAACATTAATGCAAACTCTGTTTTTGTTGTTATTGTTTGATTTAGAGAAGTATGCAGAGCTGTGAGGGTTCCCGTGTTTTTATTGCTTAATTTGTTACTGGTCCTAATCTTCTACAAGATCTAAAGGTGATTCTCTGTTGCTATTTGCCTGGAGCTGATATGTAACCTTTGGGAAGTGCTCTGTGAGCAGCTCTTAGGTCTTTGACTTTTTTCTCTATTGTTTTTGCCTAAATGTTTCTCCTGTTTCTCTGCTGGCTCTGACTTTAATCTTTGTATGTGCTTACGTTATTTTGATGATTTCCATTAAAGGCCTGAGAATCTTTTTAAAAACCCATTTGAAGAAAATAAGAGATTTAAGTAGAATAAATGTATACTTCGAAGAAACAAACCACTCCTATTTTCAAGAGTCTATTTCATGTTGTAGATCTCAGAAAAACTCAGGTATAGGATATAAGTTGGAGACATAAATTACAATTGTGTCTCAAGCTTGTATACCACTGGTTAACTAAATCTTGTTTGTGACCAGAAATGGTTTTTCTTTTCAGCCCCAGGATAACTTGAATAAGCAGACCCGACTATAAATAGGCTGTCAGAGCTGACTGTGAGAGATTGGATCTACTCCATTTTATCTATTTCAGATATTTTGTGTTTATTTCCACAAAGAATTAGAGAAAATCAGGTGAGAAGAATCTAACACAATGGGTGATTATTTCGGTTTTTCTAACAGCTCTCCTACATGCATTTATGTATAATTGGTTAAAGGTTTTTTTTCTGAATTGTGTCTTCCAGTTTTCGACTTCTGTGGGATGCTAAAATTCTTAAGGCATTTTCAATTCCTATGTCAAGAATTTTTCATATATAAATAAAATTTAGTTAAATAAATGCATAGCTTATCCTTTTCATATGTATACAGATGACATTATGTTTAATAAAAGAGGAGACATTTAGGGGCACCTGGGTGGCTCAGTCAGTTAAGCTTAAGCACTTGCCTTCTGCTCAGGTCATGCTCCCAGAACCCTGGAATCGAGTCCCATATCTGGCTCCTTGCTCAGTGGGGAGCCTGCTTCTCCCTCTGCCTCCTCCCCCCTGCTCATGCTCTTGTCTCTCTCTCTCTCTCCCAAATAAATAAAACCTTTTTTTTTTTTTTTTAAGAGGAGACATTTAAAGCTATTAAATTCACAGTCATCTTCGGTCATTTTGTAATTTATAAATCAACAAATACAAAGAATACAACTACTGTTCTATCTTGTGGAGACTGCACTACTTTATTGAGGCCAAGTTTAAAAGGGCTCCTCTTATTTAAAATTACTAGGAAGCACAGGTCGAGAGAAATATATGCTTATTTAAGGTATTTGTGGCTTTGTAACTCAGCTTCAAGAATCAGCATCTTTGCTAGTATTTTTGCTCTGGTCAAAATATCTTTGTCTTTCTGTCCTGTTTGCATGTAGGACTTACTTGGAATTCCTTGTCTGCTATTTGCTTGTATTCTCTCAGGTCTCCATGCTGGCTGATGCAAAACAAGCTATTGAGGGGCACCTGGGTGGCTCAGTCATTAAGCATCTGCCTTCCACTCAGGTCATGATCCCAGGGTCCTGGGACCGAGCCCCACATTAGGCTCCCTGCTTAGCCGGGAGCCTGCTTCTCCCTCTCCCACTCCCCCTGCTTGTGTTCCCTCCCTAGCTGTCTCTCTCTCTCTCTGTCAAATAAATAAATAAAATCTTAAAAAAAAAATGCTATTCAATTAGTATATTTTTTAAGGAGTCAACAGAAGATTCTAAGTATGATTAGAAAGATTATTTGATAAAATTCTACTTCATCCATAATAAGGCACCTGGTTTGCCCATCTCTTATTGGCTGCTGTCTTAACACCAACCCCTTCCACAGCGCACACATAAAACTTGACATCTACAAGTAGTTAAGTCTTGTATAGACCCATATTGTGACTGCACAATGTCACAAATATTCTATTCAGTCTGAATGACCCTCTTTAGGAACTAACTCTCCACAGCATAGCACCTGGCAGAGGACGCAGGATTAGCATTGACTTTGTATAAAAGTGGCAGTGAGATCCAAGTATCCATCAAAGACATACCTAATGTTTCTGTGTGATTGGCATCATACCAGGCATTGTGTACATATGTACTTCTCAAAACTTATTGGGTGCTAATGTTAAGGTATCTACTTTGGAGGTAACAAATAGATAAATCAATGGCTTATCTTTGCATTTCAAAAGGCTTTTGCCCCTTCTAAAGAAAGCCACTGAAATCCCAAATGATTTAAGTCCTCCAGTAAATTTTGTTTTTATATTTTTTTGTAATTATGTGAGGAGCACCTAGGTAGCTCAATCGGTTAAGCATCCGACTCTTGGTTTTGGCTCAGGTCATGATCTCAGGGTCATGATCTCAGGGTCCTGAGATCAAGCCCCTAGTCAGGATCCATGCTTAGTGGGAGTCTGCTTGAGATTCTTTCTCTCTGACCCTCCCCCCACTTGCTCTTGCTCTCTCTCAAATAAATAAATCTTTAAAAAATAATTTTATTAATTAAGAATATAAATTTTAAGCTAATGGGTATGGAGGTAGTATTTAACTGAGGCTCAATAAAAGTGAAAAGAAATAACCTGAGAAATTATAATGTTAAATAAAAAAATATATTGAATTTGAAATGCTAACCAAGAAAAAAAATAAGGAAGGAGGAAAGAGAGGGAGGGAAAAAGAAATTCCATATGAACTAGGAGATTTTCAAGAGTTTTACAACAGCAAGAAGTTGCAAGATCTTAAACCTCAGAAAAAGCACCTTTATTAGGCTTATGTCTTATCCCCAAGTATGTTGGAGATTTTAGGATTTTTCTTGGCTCCACTGTAAAATTAAACCCTTGTTAAACCCAAAGTGTCTAAGAAAACACTCTAGGCTTCAAATAAATGTTTAAAGCCAATTCACTCTAAGTAAATAAATACCTTTATTACTTTCCTTGAAGGGGAAACATTTATTAGTTGTTTTTCTTCATCTTAATGATGTCAAACAGGCTTCTTTTCATTTCATATCTCAAAAGTTAACTTTTTAGTGTGATCTCCTTATCAAATACTATTCTATTATTCTTTAATAAATATAAATATTTCCAGGTTTCGGCTGATTTTGATAACATGATAATATGGTAGTGAGAGTTCTTGTAGTTCTAAACTACAGGGATTTTTTATTATGACAAATTAAAATAAGTCTTAACGAGATAAGCCTTTATAGCCAAGTTCAGGTAAAAGTAAACCTTGTCTAGGGAGGCACTGAACCTAGAACATATTCTAGGTCATCTGTTCTATAAGCCTAATATTTTTACACAGGTTAAATTTAGAAATTTTGTTATGGTGAATTTTTTTTTTAATTTTATTTATTTATTTGAGAGAGAGAGAGACAGAGAGAGACAGAGATAGCGAAAGAGCACGAGCAGGTAGGAGAGGGAGAAGCAGCCTTCCCGCCGAGCAGCAAGCCTGATGAGGGGCTCAATCCCAGGACCCCGGGATCATGACCTGGGTAGAAGGCAGACGCTTAACGGATTGAGCCACCAAGTGCCCCTGTTATGGTGACTATTTTAACCAACCAATAGTTAGTAACCACAGTCATCAAGAGCAGCAATTGGTCAGCAGGTAGAGGATTGGAGGGAAGAGGTAGCACAGAAGACCAAAGACAGCTGAGGCAGGCCTAGGGAGCAGGTTGCATGCTGATTCTAATTGTATTTTACATATTGACACTAATTATATCTTAGCCACCAGATGCTAGCTGCCTTTTTTTCCTCCTCTCATAGATCCTGCGAGTCTGTGGGCAATTGCATCAATTTGCCTTTCCAGGAGGACAACCCTGCATACAATTAAAGTCCCAAGTAATCAAGAAAATGAAGAGCTTTTAACAGAAAATAGATATGTAGCCTATGTAAAATCTATAAACTAAACCAACCTTTGACATTTTAAACAGAAACTGTGTAACGAACCAACCAAAAGATAGACTTAAGTTTTCTCCTCCTAATGCAAAATACGTTGAAAAGTGACTGATGTCATCAATGGTTATCTGGTTGTTTTATTATGTGCAACTAAAAATCAGAACTGATTCGATTGGCTGTTTTCACATTATGTAAACACAATGGAAGGGGACATAATTCCAATCATTCCCTTCTGGAATGTTTTATGGTAAGTGTTTCTTCTTATGATAATGTATTTTCCCACTAGGAAACATTTCCTACACCTCCTATCAGTACTTGTTCTCTCTTAAGCTTTATTCCCTCATTTTGTACTGCCAAAAACAGTCTTTCAAATGCTTTGTTGGACAATGAATTCTGAATAATGGGTCCTGAGTAACTGTAGAATTTCCACTTGCTATTTTAAATTAATTACTTTGATAGCAAAACAACTTTAAAGACCACTTTATAATTTTCAGCATAAAATAAAATTATTATGGTTTGATTTCTCTCTCTGCTCCATTCCTTTTCTGTCAGCAGCATTACTACAGCTCAGAGTAAAATACAAGTGTGAAGAGATGAAACAAACTTCTTTTGTTGTTGTGTACTGAAATGCCATCATTAGAATTAGTCTGGTGGCAATGCTGCTACTTATAAGCGTCTTTAGAGATTCTTTTCCTCCTAAATCTCTTCATGCTGCAAACATGTATTTCACATCATTTATTCCTTAGCACTTAGCACGTGCAACATTACCGGGTTCATCATAGGTGCTTAATAAATGAGTACTGAATAAATGAGTGGCACACCAAATGAATACTTTTATAGATTTTCATATATCTATCCAACATATGAGCTATGTTCTTGGGGCAATCTCAAGAACACGAGGCTAGCTCATGCGATACTTAGCCAGTTCTTAGCTAAATGATTGGTCTTCATGTACCCAGTTTGGGGAGGTAATGATGGTATAGAGGTGGCTGCCCCTTCATGCAAAGACTCCCTCATCCTCAAATGTCTACCTTTTAACAAATGCAAAACACAAAAAGATTAATTCTCTCAGAAGTTTCTCCTTGATTCAGACTCTATAACTTATCTAAACTCTCAAAGAATTCCCAGGGCATAAAGAAATCTTGGGGGGAAAAGACGAGTAAGCCTCGATTCATGGTGGTTTTAGACACACTGTAAGAACAAAGACTGTCAGAATAGGTAGGACCAGGCCATGTCTGAGAAACAAAAATCAGTGTTCGTAACTACCTGAATTGTCATGTCAGTAGTGATCTCTATGAGAAACCTACTACTGGGCACCGCATACCCGAATTTGATATCCACATTCAAGTGTTTCCAGTTAAATATGATAAATATCTCTGAAATTCTGAAATAGCGCATAGCGAGGTTTCACTGAAGATCATGAAGAAGTTATCAGCCTCTGAGAGTACCCGGGAGAAGGTCAACAATGAAAAACACCTCTTGCTCTCAAATTTCCCTTCCATTATTGCCCCAGGATAATTAAACTCACAATCAAGATTATCACTTCATAAAAAGTACCAGATCTCCATTTATCTTTTCTCAAGTGGAACCGTATTACCAAGATGATTATCTAAGTTAACAGTTGCCAAAGTAACACAGAGTTTACTATTTTAGTAACCATAGGTTGCACCTCATGAGTGGGTTGTAAAATCAATTTACAGACATTCACCCAGTATTTTTAATGGGATGAAATTCTAAATTCTAGTTAATGCTAAATATATTTCATCACACATAAGAAGGGTAAGTATTAATTCAAGAAAATGTTCTTTCTGTTATGAGTATGCACACTGAATTGCAAGGTAAATCTATATTTCTTACCGTAGGTAATAAGTGTTTGAGTGCTTCTATATCAAAATATTTGAGGCATGGGATGCCACAGTGTGTCTCACTGCACTCGACAGGTCAGTGCTAAAGTAAGGGTATCTGAAATACAGGAGGGAGATATTAAAGAGTAAAGCAAGTAACTCACCAAACCCAAGGTTACCCAGTGCTTTTTGCCTGAAGCGGTTCTATTAGGATAATGTAGGAGAAGTGAAAACTGGTAAGAAAAATGAACGGGATGAAATTATAATATAGTTGGAAGTTAACTGACAAAGTAATCTAGCTCGAACACCCTGTTTAATAAAGGAAGAAAAGGAATCTGAGACACTATGACTTAAACAGTTAGCAATTGGATTTAAAAATCAGATAATGTGTTAGCTCTTCAACTAAAATGGGAAGCTTTCCCCAGATAAAAGTAATTTTTTTGGAGGGGAAAGGCAAAAGAAATAGAGGAGACTGGAGTATGGCAAAGGGAGAGATCACTGGAGTAGAGTGGAAAGAAGTCTTCCCACCTCTGGTTCTAGTTTGCTCATATGCACCGTGGGGTGGTAGGACTGGCAAATCTCAAAAGTGCCTGTGCCCCAGTTTGCCTTTAATTTCTGTGAATGGAAAGTCTTCCTTAAAATTTCATGCAGTGATCTTTCAGCCTTTAATTTATACTTACTATATTTCTCTTGTCGTGCCTTGTAATTGATAAGTCTAGGGGAAAGAAGTTGGCCGGCACTTCATCAATACTTATTAAAGCTTTTGATATCAAAATAGAATTTAAAAGTCCAGGAAGCGTTGGCATTATTTTCTGCTATTCAAATATACAGACTTTACACTCATAAATAAGTGGAGGAGAATCAATCAAAATCATTCCTTTCTTAGTAGACCAAGCCACTTTTGACATTAAAGCTTTCAGACAGGCAACCATCCGCAGATTTCTCTCTCCAGTCATCAAGACTTTTTGTCTATAGTTCTTGAAACCCTGAACCAGTGCTTCATTTAAGCTTTTCCTTTTACCCTACAGGCACAAGGCAGCTGGACCTTGGACAGGTAAAATTCTCACTGAAGTCAATTGGAGTTTGGACTGCCTGAGGGCTGCAGCATCGGGCCCCAAGTCATCTATTATAAATATTTTTGACACATCAGATTCATACACATTCAACTCCAGCTGAAAGGTAAAAAGGTACAGACTCTTACCAGTTATTTCATGCCTTGAAGGAGAACAACTCCACTTAAATGATATTCTTTCCTCACCTCAGATCCTCTTGGGGGTTACAATGGTCACCAAAGACCTTGTCCACAAACTAGAAAGAGATGAGGTATTTCTTAGTAAAAAGAAATTCGTTTTCTACTTAGGAAGGCTGTGGTACAGCAAGCACATCCCACTCTTTACCATTTATTACTCACTTTATAACAATATTTCAGGTAATGAGTAGACATATTGTGTATGTGCATACTTTGATATATATTTTTGGTAATACAACTAAAAAAGCTTTCTGTATTTCTTGATGATTTACAGGAAAAGAGTGACAAATAAAAGAACAAAAGAAAAATACAAAACCTGAAATTGCACAAAGTTCCTCTTGGTGTTTTAATTGGACTTTTTATTGCCCGGAACTTTCCTTCCTCTTTTAAATTTCTTTTTAAGAGAGTTAATGCACCACTGATTTTTCAAACTATATAATTTCTCATTTAAGCTCTTGATATTGGGGAAATTCCTTGTGGTTTGGTCTATTTTGTATTACAGTTTGTATCACAGAACATCAGGAATAGTTTGGGGACAAAGGAGACATCTACATATTGATTCTAGTGGTATGGCTAACTGTAACCCCTAAATAAATATGAATTTAATGGGTTGTACATATTTGAATTCCCTTTAGTGGCAACTTTTATTTTAGGTGATTGGATTCTCTATAAAGTGCTTTTCTTATACTTCTATCCCTTCATTGATTATTATTGCCTTATTTGTGTAATTCTGAATGACAAGAATATCACAGTACCATGTTATTTAAATAAATAAATATGAGTGTTTGCCTTTCAGATATTTGAGAATATTTTTACTGGATACATAGACATATAGTCTGGATTTAGCACAGCAACAAAATTTCACTCTTTACCATTTATCACATTCCTTATAAGAATTTAAGAATATTTCAGGTAATAAGTATAAATGTGTATGTGTATATAGATATTTTACACATAATATGCACATATATATGTGCACAATTTGGAGACTTATGGAAAATATACTGTGTGGATATGTGCAGTCTCCAAAATCTAATACATAGTAATTTTTAAAAAAAATTTATATTATATTTTCATGGATGAAATACAATTAGATACAACAACAAAATGTTCTTGCTGTTAAAATTTTCTGCAACCTAACTACATGGTCCTGTGAATGGCAAGAAACCAGAAATAATTCTGTTGCTACTTATAGTTAATGAGTCATGACAATTCTAAACAACCAAATCATTTGGTAGCATCAAATCTGACCATTCCAGGCTCTATCTACCCAAAGTCCAATTATTTGAATAATTAAGTAAAACTGTGGCCAAACTAAATGCCTTGTACTGTGTAAACAGACCATTGGAATGAATAATTGCATTTTTTAATTGAATTGGCTTTTCTGTGGCAAGTTGACACAATGTAGGTTGTCAAACATATGGTTATTTTCCCCACATGATTTTAGGCAATGAGTAAAAATAAATTAAAATTTTATTTAGTTAAATGAGTTTTTAAGCTGAATTTCGTGAGTAAATTTGTAATATACATACAAAACTTTATACCAGAGCTTGTGTGTCTATATATGTAGACACACAATATAATTAGGATGATAAAGCAATAGTTAACAAGCTTAGTTTGTGCCAGGTACTGTTCAAGCCTGTTAAATATCTTATCTAATTTAATTTTCATAAAACATTAAGAAATTCATTCCATTATAATCTCCATTTTACATACGAGAAAACTGAGACAAAATAACAGTTATTTCTCGAGGAGGCAAGATAGAAAATAGAGGTTGTCTGACTCCAAGGCCCCCGTTAACTAGCTATGCTGCAGCTGTTCCCATACAAGCAAGTGTACAAAACCAACCCCAGTGTATTTAATCAATATACTGAAAGAAGATAAAACTCAAATTTGTTTTTGGACCAAATTGATCATTCAATTCAATGAGAATGGTCAATCTTGCAGTTGTGTTTATACACAGCCAAAAATCTATTCCTTTTAACTCAACAGAAGGACTCACCTTTGACTCTTCCTTTGTGTTCACCCTATAAGACATTACAAAGAAAGTGGCAAATCCCAAATAGCTCGTTGTGGTGCAAAGGGAAGCAAGAGAAGTCTATAGATTTTCCTAACTCCATAGAATGCTTTCAAATCACAGAGCTATAGCAGATATGAAACATAGCAATCAATCATTCTGACAACTTTACCTTTAACCATAAAGCCCACAAAAATTCCAAAGACATCTCCATAGTACCAGTATTTATCTCACATTTTCATAATACTATTAAGCTTTTTGTAACAAATATTAGTTGAGGGCCATCTCTGTGTTTCAGCTAAATATCCTCATTTATCCTGCAACTGTCCCAGTGGTATGGCTAGAGGAAAATTTGATAGCACACTGAAAAAATAAAAAATAAATAAATAAAAAAGCATTTTGCATTTACCAAAGAGATTTAGTTCACTATTTGTAATAGATAAGGAAGCATAGCACTAATTTCTATTTTTTTTCTACTTCTCATGGGAGAAAAACAAATATTTTCTAAGTCTGTGGATAGTATATGATCATCAATTTAAATCAACACGACAGTTACATAAAATGATTTATGACATCTGCATTCTTATCTCACAACTCCAAGCATTCCCAAGCTTTCACATATTTCACTAAAATTGTTGATGTCATTTTCACCAAAAAATTTATACACACTCAAAATTAAGCAAAATATTTGATTAACTGTATAAGGTCATTCTACAAATTGGTAGAGTTAATGCTAAAATTGTCTTCTCTATCCTGTGAATTAGTGTGCATTCCCAAAGTTTAAAAAAGATAAAGAGAAATAAGGTCTGAACTTACTCTTAGAAGTGTTCCTATTATTGTATGGAAAGAAATTTGAAAAGACAGATTGAACAGTTCTAAATACATAACACAGCTATATAGACTACTTTATCAACTCAGTGAACAAGATCTGTAGGCAAAGTTCTTTGCTGCCTTAACTTGAGAATGTTGACTAACCACACACTGAGGAGTAGGGTCTGACTGAAGAAGTCCAGGGTGGCCTAAGAGAAGGCATAGTTCAGGGGTTTAGGGCAGGTTCATTAGCAATAAACAATCAGATTACTACAGCTTTGTAGTATATCTTGAAATCTGGAATTGTGGTACCTCCAGCTTTGTTTATCTTTTCAAGATCCCTTTGGCTTTTCGGGATCTTTTGAGGTTCCATACAAATTTTAGCATTATTTGTTCTAGCTTTGTAAAAAATGCTTTTGGTATTTTGATAGAGATTGCATTAAATCTATAGATTGTCAACATATGGAAGCAACCTAAGTGTCCACGGATAGATGAATGGATAAGGAAGATATGGTATATAGATACACAATAGAATATTATTCAGCCATAAAAAAGATCCACATTTCTCTAAAACTTTGTTTAATGTTTGGGCGGTTAGATAAACTGAATTATTTTTAAGGTTTTATTTATTTACTTGTCAGAGAGAGAGAGAGAGCGTGCACACAAACAGGGGGAGGGGCAGGCAGAGGGAGAATCAGACTTCCTGCTGAGCAGGGAGCCCGATGCGGGGTTCGATCCCAGGACCCTGGGATCATGACCTGAGCTGAAAGCAGACACTTAACCGACTGAGCCACCCAGGCGCCCCCCCCCCCATCAAATGTGGTTTTTATTTCAACTGACAAGCACTTTTCTGGAGCTGCACTTGTGGAACATCACATGGCAAAAAAACTTGCCACTTGCAACCACATGGATGGACCTAGAGGGTATTATGTAAGTGAAATAATTCAGACTGAGAAATTCAAATGCCATATGATTCCATTCATATGTGGAATCTAAAAAACAACAAAAAAATCAAATTAATCAAACAAGAAGCAGAATCAAACCTACAGATACGGAGGGGAGGTGGGTGGGAGTTAGGCAAAATGGGTGAGGGGGGGTGGGAGATACAGGCTTCCAGTTATAGAATGAGTAAGTCATGGGAATGATGGGGACAGTATAAGGAATACAGTCAATGATATTATATTAGTGATGGATGGGGACAGATGGTAGCTACACTTGTAAGCATAGCCTAATGTAGAAACTTGTTGAATCACTATGTTGTACACCTGAAACTAAGGTAACCTTGTGTGTCAACTATACTTAAAAAAATAATCAGAAAGGCAAAAATCAACAATTCACAGAAATGATGAAATGTATTTTAGTTTCAATTATGGTAAAAGAGGAATCAGGATAATGTAGGTCTGAAAACAAATAGCCTTTTGAGTCAGTTAATTGAAATTTGGGGTATATATTTTTCTTATTTAAAAATGAGGGAGTTGATATTTGCAGGATTGTGATGTAGGTTAAATGAGAATCTTAGTATATGCCATGTAATATGTCTGACATAGTGAAAACTTAACAAGACTAATTTTTTATGTATCTTCTACTACTAATCCTGTGAAAATATGAGAAATGATGTGAAAATAAAGAGACACTATGGTATTGTTTTATATAAGAAATTGCCTGTTTCAGGTAAGTATACATGTCCATGGCTTTCAAAGAGGTTGTTTTTCTTAGCTAATATTTTATTAATTCATTAATTTATCAAATATAAGTTTCTTCAGGCTCTGTGTTAACACTGGGAATACATTAGTAAATCTGACAAACACCTGGGTTTGCAGCACAGTAGAGACAGACACAAAATAGCCTTCAAGGGCTAAGATAAAATAAATATATGAGCACGAATGAGGGAAATGTCACCTGCCTTCAGCAGGACCAAACTCTAATTATAGTCACTGATCCAATCAAAACCCAGTTTGGTTTTTTTTCAGACACATTACTCTGGATTTTTTTTTAAAGATTTTATTTATTTATTTGAGAGAGAATGAGAGAGAGAGAGAGAGCACATGAGAGGGGGGAGGGTCAGAGGGAGAAGCAGACTCCCCGCCGAGCAGGGCGCCCGATGCGGGACTCGATCCAGGGACTCCAGGACCATGACCTGAGCAGAAGGCAGTCGCTTAAACGACTGAGCCACCCAGGCGCCCTCTGGATTTTTTTTGACAGAAGATCACACATGGGTGTCCATATGTATATTCCTTTCTCAGCTGTGCTGACTTTTTTCCAACCTCCTGCCCAAAAAACATTTGTAAATTTTAGAATAGCCAAAATAAATCAGATAACTCTCCTCTTATTCACACATTGATATCTAAGTTTCTAACATCTAACTGCCCCACCCCTATTTAACTTGTGAATAAATTTCACCCAGAGAAGAAAGTGACTTGACCATGGTTTCACAGTGCTGCTTTGCAAGGTCCTTGGGAGCTTTCCAGGTGTAATCTGAAACCGGCCCCGGTACCCAGGGCAGGGAGAGATGCAAGAAAGAGGCAGGCCACTCCAGGTTGGTAAGTGGCCGTTTTAATAAGCAAGGGAACTTACGTATGAGGCTTGTCTCCAGGAGCAGCAAGACAGGTAGATCCCTACGCCTGCCCGCCAAATCTTCAGTTTATTTTTTTTTAATTTTATTTATTTATTTGATAGAGAGAAACACAGCGAGAGAGGGAACGCAAGCAGGGGGAGTGGGAGAGGGAGAAGCAGGCTTCCCGCCGAGCGGGGAGCCCGATGTGGGGCTCGATCCCAGGACCCTGGGATCATGACCTGAGCTGAAGGCAGCAGTTGAACCAACTGAGCCACCCAGGCGCCCCTAAATCTTCAGTTTAGATAGAGGTCTTCACTGGGTTCCATCACGTATACCATGCAGGTGATCTCAACACCACATCACCATCTCAAGGCTCTGTCCTTGGAGCAGCACCTGGGAGCAGGAAAGACTGGCAGAACTCTACTCCAAGGAGCTTCTGAGTACTTAGGCCCAGTGGTTAGTCTTTTTGATGACCTTCTCCAACATACAGTTAAAAGTGACAGAACTTGAAGTGGAAACCAGTGCTTTTTCTACAACACCATACTGTACATGCCTCATAGAGCTAAAACCACCCAAGAATCCAATTTTATTACACTTCTCAGATTTGCATGTTTTTTTAATGTATCCATTTTGTGCTTATTTTATTTTATTTTTTTTTTACTTTGTGCTTCTTTATGCATTTACCACCCTTTTCCACCATTACACAGGAAACAAAAATAAAAATTACTATATTTAGGAGAAAGGTAAGTCCTATTTTTATGCATATCTATACAACACAAACAAAAAAATGATTAAGTGAACAGATGTGTGGTTGTTATCATCAGACATGAAATAATTCCCAGATGCAAAGAGAGTTGTTAAGACGGAGTAATGATCTTTTGCTACCTTCTACACATTTACTAGAAGGGAATCTTCTAATGCTTTAACCGATAACAATGCGACCTTGAAAAACTGTTATAAACCAGCCCCTGCTTTCCTAGTTATAATTTCAAACCTCATCATTTCTCATCTTTACATCAGAATAACTGATTACTTGGTACCTTTCTCACTCTCTACCTAATTCAGTCCACCACCCTACTGCCGAGCTTCTGTTCCTAGAAAGCGAATGTGATGATGTCTCTCTTGTGTTCGGCAATCTCTGATGGTTGCTTCCTGCTGAGAGGATAAAATCCATAGACAACTTTTCACAAGGTGAGCCAGACAGCTCTCCCCATCCTCTCTTGTCATTGCTTCCCATAAGTAGCCCTATTAGTTAACCACCCAGATTTTGTCCATGTCCCCCGAATAGACAATGCATTTCTCTGAGAACTTAATGTTCTTTTCAGTCTTGATACTCTTCAATAAAATCTTTCTCAACTTGTTACAGGTGTTTTCTTAAGTTGTTTAAATTCCACATTCACTGTGAAGGCATCCTTGATCTTCTTAGTTGTAGCTAAGTTCTCCCTTACTGTCCCACCACCATTGTTCAGATTTCTATGCTAGCACTGATAGAGTCTAATCCAGTGGTTAAACTTTACCTTGCTCAGAATCACTTGGATGCCTTGTTAAAATACCAGCATGCTGGGTCCCACCTGAGTTTCTAATTCAGTAGATCTGTGGTGGTGCCAGAGAATTTGCATTTTTAACAAGTTTCCAGGTGATGTTGTTTCTACAGCAGGTCGGGGACCACATTTTAAAAAAACACTGGTCTAATGAGTTTAAGAGGCTGTTTCAATAGTTCAGGTAACTTGTATCTGCCTCCTCAATTGAACGTTTGTTATAGAATTGGAAAAGTTTTCCATCCAGACAATTTAACTTATTTTTATGAAAATGTAACTAAAAAGAAATAGCTGAGTAGAACAGTTGAGGACATGGATGAAGGCACATTAAAAGGAGAGTAACAAACCAAAGGCAGTTTCACTTTTCCAGCTGTATGCCCCAGAAATATCTCCCAATAGTTAATCCTCAAAGTCTGCAACAATAGAAAAACATACAATTTCAAAAGGAAATTCTAGTAAACTAAAGTTTCTTTTCAGTAATTAAGCTGTTTCCCTTTGCCAGAAACCAAGGGTATTTTACAAATTGTTTCATCATTATGACCATGTAAGACCTTACATACAGGTTTTGGGATCATTATATTAGTTGTCAGGAATATAAATGCTTTTCAGATAAAACCACTCTGTGGATAGATTTCAGGGTATGTTGCATTTCAGTTGCCTAGTGTGATCATTTGAAAACCTCAGCTTATTAGGAAAGAATGGCCCTTGCCATATGTGCAGCATTAAGAACATCTGGAAACACCATCAAAGCAAGAAATTTTTTACTTTCCACTGGCATGAAGAAGCCATTGGAAATTTCACAGATGTTTGAATCTCAGGATCCCTGGATAGTAGGAAATTGAACCAGACTGCTGGCATTGACCAAGTGATTTCTCCTAGGAACTGCACTGCTACTCCGTGGAGAAAAAATGAGAAGTTGTTTCTAATGGGAATAAGTTTCTTCCTAAATAAAGTTATGAGTGAATAATCTAATTTGTCTTTGAATGTCATTGTAATGTATATGAGGCTAAACTCATTAATGCACCCACAGTGGTTACAATTAGAATCACATAAACCATGGAATATTAGCAAAACTCATACATTTCTTGTGTTTAATGCAATATGGCATTTAGCTTCATGATTTGGGGCTTTTCTCTATTTTCCAGGGAGCCTATCTCCAATTTCTCATTTTATCAAAATCAGAATTACTCTATATTCATCCCAAATTTAGTAAAGCCATTTTGAACTTAATTAATTATAGGTTCACATCTGGATTTTGAAGATTTATAATTACCAAAGAATCATCTTAAACCCCCAGTGAAGATGCATCATATTAGAACTATTTGGACATTTTTACCTATTTTTATTTTGTTCAAAATACGTATGACCACGTCATCATCTCTGATATCACTGATAAACCCTCCACTCTCTTTGGGAAAGGAAGGAAGGAGAGAAAATGGGATTAGCTCTCTGCTTTTAAAAATAGTTCCTCAGGTGATTTGGTTAGTATCATTTAGTGAGAATCAACTGCTCTAAAGTGTCAATACTCAAAGTGTGCTCAATAGACCCGCAGTATCAGCATTGACTGGAAACTTGTTACAATGCGGGTTCTCGGGCCCTGAAGCATAATCAGCATTTTATGGAGAAACTTACATGATTTGTTTGCCCATTAAAGTTTTCACCTGAAAGTGCTACTGTAAAAAAAAATTATCTTTAATGTGAAGCTAATTGTTTCTCATTTCTTTTTGGCCACTGAAAGCTAAAGGCCTACAGTTAAATAAAAATGAGGGGAATATCCATGAGGATAATAATGGTCATAATTCCTATTGCACAGACATCCACTCTTCTAAGTTTGGAGAGCATAGTCTTAGTGGGGCTACAAATTTTACCTCACACTACAACTCAGAGAAATGCAACTCCTTTTTCTATTTCCAGTCTGCTTTACAACACAACTGCTATCTGCCAGGTTGAGGGAAAGAAGAAATGACTAAATGTCCACTAGGAGTTGGAGCAGTTTTTAGTAAGTCTGTTAAAGGATTTTTAAATTTCCCTTGGCTAAAAATGTTCAGCCCTTCAAGGTGCTTCAGACACCTTGTCCCTTCCTCATGCTTCTCTCCTTAGGATGCTACCATTCTTTTTATGCACCCTTGTGGATTTGGGGAGGTGGTGGGGTTCTTGACTACAATTCATCCGCTTCCACAAGTCTCCAAAGTGATGGCTTATCTCCTAGAGCTGCTTGCCCAGATGGCTCTGATGGTTAAAGTTAAAAGGTAAGTGCAACTCAAATTCTTTTCAATTATCTCAGAGTCCAGTAGCCTTCTTGGCTGCCTCAGATTCACCTCAACTCTCCCTACAGTTTTCTAAATACTCCAATTATTTCTAAAGAATATTCTGTGGAGAGATTGTTTTAATATAGAGTTTACTCAAGCAAAAATTCTCAATAATACCATGCACTGAAAAAACATAGGAATCCATCAAATTCATTTTATGATCCTAGCAAAGCCCTGATATTAAAATTTGACATTTATAGTTTAAAAATACAGTCTCCCTACTGAATTTTTATTTTTTTAATTTTTATGTACGATATTAGAAAAGAAAGTTCAATATTATATTAGAAGTATTACCCACCATGACTGAGTAGAGTATATCCCAAGGAAGAAAAGATAATTAATAGTATCAAAATTACTTATAGAAGAAGCCAATTTAAAAATAAATTATCCAATTAAAAATTGGGCAAGGATTTGAATAGATATTTCTTCAAAGAAGATATATAAATGTCCAATAACCACATGAAAAGATGTTTAACATCATTAGCCATCAGGGAAATATAAATCAAACCATAATGCAATAGCACTTCACATCTATTAATATAGTTATATAGTCAGATAATAATATTGGTCGGTATATGAAGAAATCAGTTATCATAAACTTTTAGTGGGAATATAAAATTGTATAACCACTTTGGAAAAGTCTTATAGTTCCTCAAAAGGTTAAATATAGTTCCTATATAACACACCAAATTGACCCCTAGGTGTTTTTTGTTTTGGTTTGGTTTTTCATTTGTTTGTTTTGTTTTTGTTTTTTTGAGAGGGAGACAGAGAGTAGAGGGAGAGGGGCAGAGGGAGACGGAGAGAGAAAATCTTAAGCAGGCTCCACGCCCAGCACAGAGCCTGACACAGGGCTCCATCTCACAACCCTGAGGTTATAACCTGAGCTGATATCAAGTCGGTCGTTTAACTGACTGAGCCACCCAGGCACCCCAGACTCCTAGGGTTTTGTTCAAGAGAAATAAAAATGTGCCCCCACAAAAAGATGTACAAGAATGTTTATAGCAGCATTATTCATATTAGTCAAAAAGTAGAAACAACTCAAATGACCAACAAATGATGAATGGATGAATAAAATTGTATACCCATAAGATGGAATATTATTCAGTAATACAAATGAATGAAGTATGATACCCAATATGGATGAACCTTGAAAACATGCTAAGCTAAGGAAGTCAGTCACAGAACACCATATACTGTATGATTTCCTTTATAGTAAATGCCCAGAATAGGATGATCTATGGAGACCGAAAGTAGATTAGTAGTTACCTGGAGCTGACATGGATGAGGGGAAGGGAAATTGATGAGGGTATGTTAAAGGGTATGGTCTTTTGTGTGTTTTTTAGAGTAATAAAAATATTCCAAAGTTTGTGATGATGTGATTAACTGTGATAACTATACTAAAACCCACCAAATTTTACAACTTTAATAATGAATTATATGACGTGTGAATTACACCTCAATAAACTGTTAAAAAAGAAACAGTGGTGATGTCACCAAGGTACTAAAATATTATATTCCCAACTTCAGCCCCCCTCATAAGGAGACTAACTAGCAACTATCCATAGGCAAGATGTCACTGTACAGATCCCAGAAGCTGAGGGTGAGGCTGAAGCCCTCCAACCCTACCACTACCACAGAGACCAAGAAGGACCACAGAGGAAAGTAAGAGGAACACTTCCATTTTGACTGCATGGCTCCACTCTCAGGCCAGCACAGCACCACACCAAGAAGTCTCCTCTGGGCCTACAGTTTCTCCAGTGGGAAAACAGAGCCCAAGGTAGACATCCAGCTTCCCCAGCATTGCAGGACACTTTCCAGGAGGCCCACTTGGGTCTCGCCTCACAGAAAACACTGGGGGAATCTAAAGGCCAGGCCACTGGGGATCGGTAGAGAACCAGCATTTAGTGCTCTTCGTATACTGCATTCTTGCAGACAGTAGTGCTCAAGAAGAGATCACAGTCAGCACATCTGCCCATTTGCAGAGCCAGGATGGTGGCCCCAACTGGCCAGGGAACTCATTCAGCAGTCTGCCAGGTTTGGGTTTCCAGCCAAACCGCCTTACAGGCCTTGGTGCCCATTCTATAGCCCTGGCCAGGCAGGAAAGGAAGTTTGCAGTCCAGCTTAATTGCTGAGCATAGCCACCAGTCCCACCCCACCAGGGAGCCTGCCTGAGACCATCTGTAGCCGCAGAGTACATCCTACGTCAACCTGCAGAAACAAGGTGGTAGTTCTATTTTTAAGTGTTTTTTTCGGGGGGCCTCCATATTGTTTTCCATAGTGACTGTAACAGTTTCATTCTCACCCCATGTACAAGGCTTTCCTTTTCTCTACATCCTCAACAACATTTATCTTGTCTTGTTGATAATAGATGTCCTAACATGTGTGAGGTGACATCTCATTCTGGTTTGCATTTGCATTTCCTTGATGATTAGGGATGTTCAACATCTTTTTGTATACCTATTGGTCATTTGAATATCTTACTTGGAAAAATGTTTACTCAGGTCCTTTTCCTATTTTTAATTGAGATATTTGTGTTTTTTGCTATTGAGTTTTAAGTTTTTATTCATTTTGGATATTAATCCTTTATCAGATATGTGCTTTGCAAATATCTCCTCCAATCCCATAGGTTGCCCTTCCAGTTTTTGATGGTTTCTTTTGCTATTTAGCAGTTTTTCAGTTTGACGCAGTGCCACTGGTTTATTTTTGTTTTTGTTGCCTTTGCTTTTGCTTTCAAATTCAAAAAATCTTTCCCGAGGCCAACGTCAAGAAACTGTTTCATGGTCTTAGTTCTTACATTCAAGTCTTTCATCTATTTTGAGTCGATCTGTAATAAAATGAATTGGTTTTCCACTTTAATTTTTTCATTGTCTCTTTACGTATACCCTACTCTTCTATGAAGGTAATAGAATATTGAATTCAAAATCTGTAACAATAAGAAAAGTTAATTATAGACACATCAGTGTAGAAGCAAAACTGAATAAAACAATGGCTGATAAATCCAGTATGTAATTAATAAGTGTGCATCATGATTAGATTTGGCTTATTGTCAGAATACAAAGATGATCTTACTTTAATGCATAAAGAGAAAAATAATACAATTTTAACTAATGATGCAGATGATCTTTTAAGTACATTTATTTATGTGAATATTTAATATACAATAAAAGTTTTATTGAATTATACAAGAAATCCTTAGAAAACTAAGAATAGAAGGTAAAAACTATATACCAAAAATATTATATAGGTAAATACTAGATATACTCTTTTTATGGATGGGAAAAATATAACAATGCCCAAGCTATCACAATTTACATAATACTAGACAATCTGGCTAATACTATAAGAAAAGAAAAAGAAATAACAAGCATAGACATAACATTTGGAAGGGAAGAAGTAAGTTGTCAATTTTTGCCACTACTATAATTTCCTAGGGAAAAATTACCAACCAAGTCAATAAATTATTTAAGCAAATAAGAGTTTAATAATTTTATTGATACATGATAAGTTAATAGGAATTAACAGTATTTGCTTACATCAACAGTAAACAACTAGAAAACATAGTAAAATATAATCAACAAATATTCCATAATATTTTGTTATTTTGAGAAATTTAATAAATTTACTCTAAAATTTTTATGAAAAAATATCTATAAGTAGCTGTGAACCTTGAGGATAAGATATCTCATCTTTTCCTCAGAAGATATTAAGACATATTACAAAGCCATTGTTATAATTAAATAAATAGCTCAAAGCAGATCTATGTATATGAAAAAAACTTGATATTATGATGAAGCTGGCTCTAAAACTCAATTGGAAAAAGAAAGCTTCCTTAGTATATGTTGTTTAAAAACTGACTCACTTTAGGGAAAACATAAACATGAATTTTAACGCCCTTGGGAAGAACTCCAAGGGCATTAAAAGACACAAATGCTAAAGGCAAAGTTAGGAGGAAAAAATATGATAGGAAAAGGATTTCTCAAATAAAACTTTAACATCACAGACCATATGATAAAAATACCAGTGAATTGTGAGTTCTTGCCAATCCACTCTTGCCAATGGATTGTGAGTGACTTCACATGCGCCATTTCTGGAATGGGGCCCACGAGCAGCGGATTGACTTCCGTATTCTCTTCCTCTTTCCTATAAGCAACAATCCCCTTAAGCCCCCTTAAAGTAAAAAAGGAAATCTCTGAAGAGGATGGCACAGAATCAAGATGGAAGAAACCCAGGTCCTTAAACATCTATTTTAAAACCTGGAATTCAGATCTAGAACAACCACCTGGACTGCAACATGAGAGAGAAAAATAAACTTCTATTGGTTTGAGGCATCTAGTTTTGTTTGTGATTGCTCTTGTTGTTATAGAAATTTAGCCTAATCTCATTAATACACATACAAGCAAACACATTTAATACATAGGTATAAACAAAAGGCAGTATAATAAAGGTGTTAAGATAGGCACTGACTGCATTAGGAGAGAAAAACAAGTGGTAATAAAAAGGAACCTGTATGTTGCTCACACACATTCTCAACAGTGAGCCATTATTTGGATGAAGGATAATTATATGCTATGTGTATGTATTATAACATAGACCTCTGTAACTAGGTTGAAAAAAGATGGAAGTGAAAAAGGAAACATGATAAAAATTATAAATGATAGCTATTTTTTTCCTCAAGATAAATCCTCATACTTTTTATTGTGTAACACTACAGTCAATAGATTATAATTAATGTGCATAGCATCAAAGATCATTAACAAAAAAACCAGCAACACTTCAGACGTATTGAAGGATAAGAGAGCAGGCAAGCTGGGCAGCATTGCGTTGGTTAACTTTACAGTAGCTGCAGATTCCAATGTGCTGCATAAAGTGTTTAGTGCCTGAGCATCCTATCTCCATGGACCATATCCCATTGTACCATACACTCTAGACCACTCTAAATTACTTTTTTTTTTTTTTTTTTACACTCAACCATAACCATGAAAGAAACTTTGTTCAGATGCTACATTCTTTATCACTGTCTTTCTAAAAACGTTTTTTTAGTCCTGGTAATCTCATTTTTCAGTTGGTGTTTTGGTGTTTTTAGGAACATAATTATAGTTGAATTCCTTTCTTCCAGTGGTTAAGACTAGTTACTTGTCAAAGATAAGTAATATTAATTAGTTTGGATGAATATAGACTGAGATACTTAACATAACTTTTTACCAAAGCCGAAATGCTACTAAATGAAAATTTGTTTACCAGAGTTTTCCTGGCCTTTCCTTTGAGAGTGTATCTGATGCTTTGGATTCTAGATTGTCATTATTCCATAAACCTCACTCCTAATTACATCTCAACAGATGCCAGTGTTTGTTTGTTTGTTTGTTTTTAATATGAAGGGAGACATGTGAAGCTAATCTGAATAGCAAATCTTTCTAGATTACAAATTCATCTTTTTTTTCTTTTTAAATGTATCATCCATACATATTTTAGCAGCATTTTTAAAGTAGTGACCTGTCTTTTTAAAGTCTTTTGAAATAATTCAACATTACTTTCAGAGTTAGAAGTCTCTCTTTTTTTGCATCCATTTTTTATTGTTTTATATCATTAAATAACACAATTATAGGAAGAATAAATAGACTTATGTACAAACTGACCTAGCACTTGTTAAGCATACTCAAAGGTATACCAGGGTCCTAATAGAAACCAGTCACTATTCATGGACATTAATTGTGTCTTGGGCACAGATAACTCACTGTAATTTTGTTTGTACTTACAACACTTATGCCAGTTTATTTTTAACAGTAATTATATAAGAGGAAAGAATGGTAGAACATCAGTTAACATGATACATTATTTCATTAGAGGCAATTTTTTTAAAAAACTTTCATTGAATCAATAACAATCAGACAATTTACCTATAGTACTAATTTTCACAATTTCTTCAGAAGAAAAGATAATGTTTTTGGTAGCTAAAATCCATCATTAGCTTTGATCATAAGTCTGTTTCTTTGAAAAAGTGGCAATCATAATTATTACATTAACACATTTTAAATATTTGAAAGTGTATCTTAAATGAATGACTTAATTATGCAATGGACTAGCTCACCATAATGATTTAATATTTGGTGATTGTAATTATCACAGTTCAGAACATATTTCTTCATTGGATCTAATGACTAAGATGTTAACTTGGTTCAAAAACTAAATAATTGAGTGATTTTTAATTTTTCTTTTATTTTTATCGTCTTTTAAGCATCTGATTTATTCATATAAACTGGTATTATGCTTGAAGTGCACATATGTGAATGAAATAATGAAATTTTCTTCCAGCTGATACTAAGAACCCCAACTCTAACACTGTTTTCTTAAACCACACATTGAGAAGTGTTGTTTGATCTTGTTCCCATATGTTCTCTTGTGATAAGTTGCTTTGTGGTCATTCCTACCCTGTGGAAGTACTTCCTTATAAGGATTTTTTTAGTATCCCATTTTATGCCCAGAGGCATAATGAACTTTATAATTGAATATATTACATAGGAAGTCTAAATCATGTCTTTCAAAATTATAAATCCTAGTTTTAGCAGTATATTAAAATTCTTTACATTACAAAGAAATAAATGCCACTTTTTTTTTTACAAAACTACATCAAAGCTTATGTTCAAGTAGGTTGCCCTTTATATAAATAATGTTAAATGTTATCTACTATTTAGCCTTACCATTTTCTCTCTTCTTATGCAGACTTCAGCCTAGAAAGGACCCCTTTCTTGTTTATTACCCCACTCCCAGCTCAACCAAATATTAATCATGCATTATTATCTAAGTGTAGGATTTCTATAAAATGCATTAATTTTAATTTTAGAAAGTATTACTCATTTGTTTACAGTTTACTTATTTATAATAGGGGCACTGCAGGCAAGACATTTTGCTATTGACTAAAATTATTAAAGGATAAGGGAAATGAGTAATATGACTTTATTAAAAAGTCACTGAAATTTCTAAGTGGATATGACAAACATCATGGGAAAGGGAGAATGATAACTTGTGTAGGTTGGGTGAGATGAGAGAGGAAGAAGTCTCCTCTGTGTTACCATTAAATATAAATTCCGGAATAGGGCGCCTGAGTGGGTCAGATGATTAAGCGTCTGTCTTCAGCTCAGGGCATGATCCCAGGGTCCTGGGATCAAGTCCCACATCCGGCTCCCTGCTCCACAGGGAGTCTGCTTCTCCCTCTGCCCTCCCCTGACTCGTTCTCTCAATCTCTCTCTCTCTCTCTCAAGTAAATAAATAAAATCTTTAAAAAAAAAAAACGCTTTAAAATAAATTCTGGAATAGAATCAAAGTGACCTCTTTGAACTTGCTTATGTTCAATTTTGTCAAGTATATATTTAGATCCTACTTACTTGCATATGATACATAATACTAAATTCTATTAATGTGCACTATATTAGCATGTCAACTAAATGTGATGAATTCCGTTTTAGGAGATTGGTAGTCGATGTACATCCATAGATAGTTAATTATAGGTCGTGCACATCTCAAATAACCAATAACATTTCTATAATTAAATTACATTTCAAACTTTTGGGTGCTTTCTCTATAATAGTCACGGTGCTGAGTACTTAATAGTTTGTATAGGAATACTAACCATAAGAAGAGGATAAGAACAAGTTGATAAATATATCATCACGAAATTAGATTACTTGTGTAACCTTTTATATCATTAGTCAACTTGCCACCAGCCAGCTCAAAGTTATTTTGGAAAACAGAAAAAAAGATTTAGGTCAACAAAATTCAAAGATAATCTCACAATTAATTTATGTTATGATTCATTCATATCCCTTTAGAACTTTTTCTAATCAATAAGAAATAGCATTTAATTGATTTCTTCTTTACTCTTTGACCTTCATTTTATGGACTTGGAGTCAGAAAACTTTTGTTTCAGTCTTGACATTAGCTTTTCTAAGCTGGAAGGCTCTGGCCTTTATCTTTAGAGTAGTCAATTTCTTAGTCTACAAAATTGCGTTAACGATATCCATCTACCTACTTCACAGAACTTTCATAGGGACTAAATGTAGTGACAAAAAGAAACCCATTTCTTGAATTATAAAATGTCATATAAATGTAATTTATGTTATCAATCAAGTGGGAATGTAATGAAATATTATATGATAGAAGATGAAAAGCCTAGATCCAAATATTCTGTGCATAATTAGTAACTGGATATCCAAAAATTATCTGCAACCTTCATTGTAAATTGAATTACTAAAAGTAGAGTCCTAATTTTTAGATTTTAGAAAATAGGTTTTCATTTTGCACCAGAGTAAATTTAATTATTAAATTAATAGAACTTCTGCTCTCCTTCTAGATTCCCATTATGCTGGTTCATGAAGATATATGCAGTCATCCAACACCTCTTTAGTTTGTATCTATAAAACTCTGTGTCTGCATATTACTTTTAAGGTGATAGAATAAAGGAAGTGTTAAACACACAAAGCAATTGTTTACCATTGCAGAATTTAGTTAATTCTTCAAAATAATGATTAGAATGATAAAAGAAGTATTTCCTTTTACATTGCAAACAAATAGAAGGGTTTCACATTAAAAAAAAAAACTGGCTTTTATTTTAGGAAGAAAACTCTTATGACATACTTATCACTGTCATCTCCCTATTGAGCTCCCATTAATATTAAAGGGAGTTCAATTCAATACATTAACATCTCAGTGAGGATCTGTCTCATTATAATTATCACCGACCTTGTCAATTTTAAATTTTAGCTTGGGTCAAAATTAAATCTAAGCTATTAAGAACAAAGTAAAAGCAAAGTGAAAGGTAGAACGTCCCTAACTGGGAGACAGAGGATTTAATATACTAACTATAGCACTTGAATGTAAACATTAACTATATGTGTGTATGGATGCACAGCTACATGCACTTATAATTTTGAAATGTATGCCACTTTCAATGACTTATATTTAAATTGCTCTCAATCCTATGTGTTTTAATACCTGCAGAGTTTTTAAAAATTAGAGATACAGGGGCACCTGGAAGGCTCAGTTGGTTAAGCATCAGACTCTTGGTTTAGGCTCAGGTCATGATTTCAGGGTCCTGAGATCAAGTCCTATGTGATCAGGCTTCCCACTCTGCAGGGAGTCTGCTTCCCCTCTCTCTCCCTCTGCCCCTCTCCCAGCTCTCTCTCTAAAATAAATAAATAAATCTTAAAAAAATAAATAAAAATTAGAGATACAAAGGTAATTCCTGAAGATACTGATTCAGTGAATATGGATGAATCTCATGCTTATTTGTTTTTCAAAACTGTCACAGATAATTCTCAACCCCCAGGGTTGAGAACCTGGGTTCTATGTCACAGAGGATTTAAGTACATCTACTTTAATATATGAATTAGAACGCTTTATCTGGTTGCAGTTTCAATACACCTCTCTAATTGTACTCAGAACTATCATTCTGGCAAGACTTGGGGGACACATATTTGCCATCAGCACACAAATCTTGCATTGACCTCAATGACGTTTAATAAAGTTGTAATTTTCAACCATTGCTACTAGACCAGATAAATAAATAACTTCTTACAGGAAAACTGTTGCAAAGCTACTATTGAGATAGACAATTCAACTGAATTCCAGGTTTTAGAAACAAGTAGGTTCAGTACTAAATATTTTTCTCCATTTCCCCTACATGATAAATGTTCACTGATTTCATTTTTATACCTATGTATAATTATTTGTTTGGCTTTAAGGAACCTTATGAGGAGTGAAAAACTGTGAAGAGGGAGAGCAGCAGGGAAGGAGGAAAGCAAGGCAGTAGGGGAGGGACCGATGGAGGAAAGAGAACAAAAGAGGAGCAGTTTGGTCTAATGCATTGCTCTTTATTGATTTCTTTGATTGTTTTCAATCTGAATGTTGCCAAGAGCTCCGTTGTAAGGCAGATAAAATGGAGCCACTCCTGTTGAAGTGTTCATGGGGAAGTTTGGGTGGGGTTGGGGTGTCCTGGGACTGGGATTCAGAGAACCACCAAGAAGTCTCTTGTTCACACTGAGGACTCTAGGGACCTACAGAAAATAACTGGAAAAAAAAAAGACCATGTCTTCAGAATAAAGGGACTTGTTCTAAAATCTTGGCTTCACCATTTAATAATTCCTTTAGGTCAATTTTCTTAAAAATTGCCTTGATTCAGTGTTGTTGTTGTTGTTGTTTTATAAAAGTATCATTTTAACACCCACCTTTACCATTTTGTAAATAGATTTAGTGTATACAAAGTTCCTAGCATATGATAAATTCTAATAAATTGTAGCTGTTATTATTATTGTCACTTCTAAGACATATGCTATGTATCTTTTAATACATGTCTTCTATGAATAAATAGTTTTAACTATTAGTGTCTGAGCATTGTCATCAATTTTGTCCAAACATCATTTTTGTTCTTCCTTCTTCTCAGAAATATGTATGTGGGAGGGAAATTTTATAAACAACACTTCAAAAACATAGAGTTGCTCTTCATCAATCAGAAACTCATCTAAATCTCACCTATCTGGAAGAGTTGATTCATTCCCCAAAAGTTCTATATAGATAAGTATGGGTCTATAGTTACCTGCATTTTTATGTCTAGGTATATTTGCCTATTAACATATAATGTAAAGGCAATAACAGAAAGCAAAGTTCATTTTGTAGATCTATCACTTAACTTTTTCTGAGGGGTATCAGTTAAACTAGATGGTGCTATTTGGTGTAGGGTTTCAATGTAATATTTACTGTTCCCTTTATAGCATAAAGACATAGCATTTAGAAAATATAGAAGTGTAGAAAAAAGAAAAATTATCTCAATCCTTAAGGTTAATTCCTAGAGGTAAACTCTGGGCACTTTTTAATACCTCTAACAAATGACAGCAATTTGCTTTTTGGAAAGATTATGCTGATTAATACCCTTATCATCATTCTATGAAAGTACATGTTCGTCTACCCCGTTTGACTGAAAAAATAGTTTTGTTTTAATTTTCAAATATCAGAGAACATTTATTCAGCTGTGCATCGGCCTTTTAGATTTATTTTTTTCTGTTCATTATTTGTTCATGCCTTTTGACTATGAATGTTAGTGCTTTTTTAATGCGTGGATCATATTACAATTGATTATCTGTTCTTTTGCTATATAGGGTGCAACTATTTTATTTAAGTTATTCTATTTTAGTTTAGCTATTCCATTTTCCAGAGCAGAAAATGTTTATAACTAATGCTCCTAAACAACAAATCGTAAGCAAAGAAATATTTCCTTCCTATCGTGTAACACATGTCCCTCTTCCATGACTGCAATATATCATGATTATATGTAGCATTTTACTTAGTTCTTTTCCTGCATTTGAGGGGAGGTATTGTTTTTCAGGAATAAAAGAGGAGCTACATTCCCCATTTTGTATATGATTTTTTGTTATTGTTCCTCATATTCCCCACCTCTAGATTGGTTAAATATTCACTTGTGATTTCTAAACATATTTTAAGACTTTTCAATTAACACTTATCCATCATTCTTTGAATTCTGTTAGGGATTATTTTGAAGTTTTTTAAAAAACAGTTATTCAATTTCCCATAGGCCATTTCTGAACATCTCATTTTTATGTTCTATAGTTTACTAAAGATAATCATGATGAAAGAAAGAAAGAAAGAAAGAAAGAAAGAAAGAAAGAAAGAAAGAAAGAAAGAAAGAAAGAAAGAGAATGAACCAGAGATATTGACTGTTTCTTTTCTAAAAAAGGAGACTTAAGAGCACAAGGGGCATTGGACAAAACCTTTTTGATTTGTTGATGGTAAGCACTAATGCAGTGCTTACTAGCATAGCCATTTCAAAATTTATCTCTTGTGACTAAAGAGTAAAAGAACACTCCTTTTATTCAAACAGACCTAATTAGAAACAGGAATACAGATACTACTTTGTATTAATAAAATATAATTAATGGTTTTATGGAAGGGGCTGTTGTTTACCAAATCCTAAATAAGGCAATCTTAGGTTTCTTTGCCCCAGGGCAGTAACCGTTTACAAATGTAACACTCTCATAAATAACCTGCTTTGGGTGATAAGTTTATGGTCACACAATTGTAATGCACTTAGAACTACTGAAAAACAAGCAAACCAAGTAACATTGGTTAAGATACAGTGAAAGATAGATAGACCTAAGTTGGAGAACTCATACACATATTGAACCAAGAGACCTAAAACTAAAAAGCCTCCTTCTCACCCTTCACTCTTGAGAAGTTTGGGTGTCAATAGGCATAGATTGTCCTGGTAAAATTTTCTCTGTGCTATCCAGCCAGAGTGCATCAAACTTAAGGAATATCCTAATGTAGTACAGAGGAAATCAAGCAAGAACTTGATTTGTTGTTCTGAGGTTTCTTGCAGGGGAGTACAATCTGCAAGGAGCAACTGAAGAAGCAAGGTGTGCTATAGGAGCATTAAACAGTAATGAATTTAAGCGGGCAAAGATAATTCTTATTCCACTTGAGTGTTTTGTTTTTGAACTCTGAAAAGTCTCATTGTGACGTACAGCTTTAACTATCCCTCTCATTTATAAACCATTATCAGTTAGTATTTTTTTAAAAAAATTTTGTGTAGGGGCGCCTGGGTGGCTCAGTCGTTGGGCGTCTGCCTTGGGCTTGGGTCATGGTCCCAGGATCCTGGGATCGAGTCCCGCATCGGGCTCCCTGCTCCGTGGGAAGCCTGCTTCTCCCTCTCCCACTGTAAATAGTTAAAATTTACAATGTCTGTCATAGAATCAAAATTTGACAGACATACAGAGAAGGAGGAAATGTACATGATAATGGGAAAATTAACCAATTAATCAACACTAATACAGAACTGATACTGATGTTGGAAGTAGTAGACAAAGGCATTAAAAGGATCATTATAACTGTTCTGTGTCCTTCAATTTAAGTAGACAATTGGGTAATAAAAGCTTCAAATTGAACACTTAAAGATAAAACTATAATGTATCAAATGAAAATATACTAGATAGGGTTAATAGCTGACTAGATATTTCTCCACTATTAAGAAAAGAATTGAAGACATAACAATAGAAAATAAAAATAAAACATACAGAGAAAGGAATTAATTTTAAAAAAGAGAGCAGATCATCAGTAAATTGTGACACAACTTTTAAACAATCTAGTATATGTGTAACTGTGATAACTGAAGGAGAAGGAAGAGAACAGAAGAAAATATATAAGGAAGTAATGCCATGAAAATATTCAAATTTAATGAAAAATATAAACAAACATGTCTAAGATATTCAGCTAACACAGAACCTAAAGAAAAATATAGTATGGTATGGTATGGTATGGTATGGTATGGTATGGTATGGTATATTATGGTACTGACACAAAAAAATAGACATATAGGTCGGTCGAACAAAATAAAGAATCCAGAAATAAGCCCACACTTATATGGTCAATTAACCTATGACAAAGGAGGCAAGCATATATAATAGGAAAAAAACAGTCTTTTCAATAATGGTGTTGGGAAAACTCAAAAGCTACATACAAAAGAATGAAACTGGACCACTTTCAACCCCATACACAAAAATAAACTCAAAATGGATTAAAGATCTAAATGTGAAACCTGAAACCACAAAAATTTTAGAGAAAAATCTTAGAACTAGCCAGAGGGAAAAAGGTTATGTTATGTACAGGGAAATGGAGTTGACAAATTTCTTACAGAAAATGATGTAATTAAGACAGTAAATAGAACTACATTTAAAATACAAAAAGAAAAAATTCTATCTCCCTAGAATTCTATACCCAATAAAAATACCTTTCAAAGATGAAGGTGAAATAAAAACATGTTCAGACATAAAAAAACTGGAAGAATTCATCATCTATCAATTCATACTAAAAAAAAAAAAAAAAGTTCATGGTAGTCCTTAAGGCAAAAAGACAATTATAGCAGATAGATATATGGATCTATACAAATGAATGCCAAGAATTGGGAATTGTAACTATGTGGGTAAATACCTGTGAGGTTTTTGCTTATTATTTATATCTCTTTAAAAGATAATTGGTAGTTAAACAAAAGTAATAAAAATGTAGCATAGAGTTTATTAAGTATAAAAGCAAGAAGTTTAACAACGCTTTTGGAGAAGAAATGAAAATATATTATCATAAGGCTCCTTTGAAGGCACTGTATTAAGTTAAATATGTATGTTATAAACCTTATTGCAACCAATAAAATAACAAAATAACTCAGCTAATAAGCCAAAAAAGTGAACAAAACTGATTCATTAAAATTACAATTAATTTAAAAAGAAGAGAAAAAAAGGAAATAAGGACCAGAGGGGACAAATAAATTTATAGAAAAATGATCAATTTAAACTTAACCAATCCAACAATAATATTAAATATAAATAGTCTAAACAGTCTAATTAAAAAACAGAATTTGTCTGATTGTATATAAAAGCAAGACCGGGGGGCCTGAGCGTCTGCCTTAGGCTCTCTGCCAGAGTCCTGGGATTGAGCCCTGCACTGGGCTCCCTGCTCCTCAGGAGCCTGCTTCTCCTTCTCTCTCTGCCTGTTGCTTCCCCGGCTTGTGCTCTGGCTCTCTCTCTCCCTGTCAAATGAATTAAAAAAACCTTAAAAAAAAAAAGCAAGACCAGACTATGTGCTAACCACAAGAAATGCATTTCAAATATGAAACTACAAGGAAGAGTATATAAAACTTATACCATGTTAGGCTTATAGAAAGAAAGCTAGAATAGTTATGTTAATGTCAGGAAATATGTTATTTTTAGAGCAGAGAACATTACTAGGAATAAAGAAGCTCTTTTCATAATGATAAAGGGGCCAATTCATCAGGAAAATAGAACAATTGGATGCGTTTTGTTCCTAGTATAAAAGCTTCAGAATACATAAAGCAAAGACTGACAGAACTGCAAGGAGAAATTAATAAATCCACATTGTTGTTAGAGATTTCATAACTCCATCTCTTAATAATTGATAACAGAATATCAAATATAGATGATTTAGCAAGACTTTCCACCAATTGGACCAAATTGACATTTATTGAAAAACTGCAAACTCAACTTATTCAGGAAATTCAACTAAAAATAAAACAGAAAAAACAAACAACAAAAAAACCCACATAATTTTCAAGTGTACATGAAATATTTATTAAAATAGATCATATCCTTGGCCATGAAACAAATGTAAATAACTAAAATACCTGATTTATATATAAATATTTTCTGGTCACAAAACAAATTAAATTGGTAATCTATAAGAGAAATTCAATGGAATAATTCATTGGTTGAAAAAGAAATCAACAAGGAAATTAAAAGTATTTTGAAATGAATAAAAATAAAAACACAATGTATTAGTATTTCTGAGATCTTATTAAAGCAACACATAGGGGAGAATTTATGTCACTAAATGTTGATGTTAGAAAAAAGAAAGGACACCAATTAATAACCTCAGCTTTCACCTTAAAAACCTAGGGTAAAAAAAAAGAGAGAACTGTAAGCCTAAGAATGAAGGAAATAATAAAGATCAGAAGAAAATCAATCATATAGAAAACCAAAAAACAATAAAGAAAAATCAGTGAAATCTAAAGCTATTCCTTAAAGATGAATAAAATTGATAAATAAACCTCTTTGCTGGTCAGAAAGAAGGAGGAAGAGGGTAAATACATGAATTTAACAAGGCTGAAGAATTGAAATTTTCAGTAGCTTTAAAGAACATGAAACACTAAGTGATAAAACTGACAAGGAATGTGAAATAGCTGTACACTGAAGACTACAAAGCATTGTTGAGAAAAATTATGAAAGACCTAAATAAATGGACATGTAGTTGTTCATTGCTTAGAAACCTCAGTATTGGGCTAGCCCAGTGATGGGTATTAAGGAGAGCAGGTACTGCATGGAGCACTGGGGGTTATACAAAAACAATGACTCGTGGAACACTACATCAAAAACTAATGATGTATTGTGTGGTGACTAACATAACATAACATAATAAAATTAAATTAAATTAAAAAAGAAACCTCAGTATTATTAAGATGTAAATTCTTTCCAAATTGATCTATAGATTTAAGACAATTCCAATCAAAATTCCAACATGTATTTTTTATGAAAATTGACAGACTGATGCTAAAATTCATATAGAAATATGAAAGTCCTAGAATAAGCAAAATCGGGCGCCTGGGTGGCTCAGTTGGTTAAGCAACTGCCTTTGGCTCAGGTCATGATCCTGGAGTCCCAGGATCGAGTCCCACATCGGGCTCCCTGCTCAGCAGGGAGTCTGCTTCTCCCTCTGACCCTCTTCCCTCTTGTGCTCTCTATCTCTCATTCTCTCTCTCTCAAATAAATAATAAATAAAATCTTAAAAAAATAGAATAAGCAAAATCATTTTGAAAGAGAACAAAGTGGATTAACACTGCCTAACTTCAAGACTTATTATAAAACTCCAGTAGTCAAAACAGTGTGGTATTTATCTAAGGATAGAGAAATAGATGAATGAAAAAGAACAAAGAATCCAGAAACAGAGGCTGCACGTATATGTCTTTTCAACAAATGGTGTTAGAACATTTGGATGTCCAGTGCAAATGTATGAGCTCAAATCAACACCTCATACCACATACAACATCAAAATAGATAACTGACCTTAATATAAAACATAAAACTAATATTTCTAGAGGAATGTAGAAGAAAACCTTTTGATCCTGGGTCAAGCAAAGGTGTTTTTGTTTTTGTTTCTTTGTTTGTTTGTTTGATACAACACCAAAATAACAATCCATAAAATAAAAAAATTGAGGGTACTTCATCAAAATTAAATACTTCTCTTCAAAACACACTAATAGAATGAAAAGATATGCTACAGAATTGGAGAAAATATTTGCAAAGTATGGATGTGATGAAAAATTTGTATCTAGAATATTTAACTAACTCTCAGAAGTCAATAATTAAGAAAACAACTCAATAATAAATGTGTAAATATTGGAACAGGAAGTTTACCAAAGAAGATAAATGAATGATAAATAAGCAATAAAAAGATGCTCAATATAATTAATCATTTCATAAACTAAATTAAAACCATAATGGTATACCATTAAAACTAAAATAAGAAAGACTGACCATACCAAGCCTTGATGAGGATGTGAAAGAACTGGAACTCTAATTCATCACTAGTGAGAATGTAAAAGTGGTACAACCACGTTGCAAAACAGTTTGGCAGTTTCCCTAAAAAGTTAAATGTACATCTATCATACGATACAGCCCTTCTACTCTTAAGGATTTATCCAAGAGATCAGAAATCATGTCTACACAAATACTTGTACGAGAATGTTTGTAGTAGTTTTGTTTATAATAGACCAAAACTGGAAACAATCCAAATTCTGTCAACAAGTTAATAATGGATAAACAAATTGTGATCATATAAAAATTTTTCCTTTTGCCATATTGTGTTAATGTGATAACTATGGACTTACATTGGAACCCATCCTATTCCTATTACATTTGATATTAATGGTAGAATTGTATCCCTTTTTAAAATAAAATATAAGGTCAGTCATTCTCAATAAATCATTTTGTGATTTCATCAAGTCCTGTGTTTAAAAGTCCTTTTAGGTATATTGGGATTTCGGTATTTCTGAATGGGCAGATAAAAGGACAGACTTCACAACCAGACAGCCTGGGTTCATTATGGCTCTGGCACTATCCAGCTGTGAGGCCTTAGGCAATTTACTTAACCTCTTTACCTTTAGTTTTCTCAGCTGTAAAATGATTAAAGTAATAGTAATATTTCTTAAGTTTACTGTGAGAATTAAATGTGTTAAAGCTTATGAAGAGCTTTTACAAGTGCCTGACCCATAACAAGCAATATATAAACGTTTATTATTATTCTTATTGTTATTCTGATAACTACTCCATTTTTCCATTTAGGTATAATTCCCCCCCACCCCAACCTCAGTCCATATGTGGTATAGACAATGTTCTTTCCCTTTCTCCAGGCATGTAACTTAGACCTAAGAAGTGAGAACATTCCATTCCTATGGCTAATGTGATTTGTTTAGGGATAGAAACAGGACCCAATCAGAGGTACTGAAATATAATGAAACTTTTGCAATCTTGGGAAAAAGAAATGGTTTATTCAAATTGTATATCATCTAAGAGTATTTAAGGTCTGGAGTTGCTATAGCCATCTTGTACAAGGAGTGTTGACAATGAAGCCTAAGCTGAGGTAGCAGGACTAAGAATTCAAGAAATCAGTTCTTAGTGTAACATTATTTCAGCCCATCATCACACAACTCACAAATTCAGGTAAGGACTGAAATGATCCAGATGACCCAGGTTCATAAACCAATAGGTCTCTCTCTCTCTCCCCTGCCCCATCCTAAGCCTGTCTGTGTATTGCCCACAGCTAATGGTGGCAGTCACATTTTTCAAATGTAAAGTAAAACTTAGAAGAATAAGGGATGGAGACTTTATGTGGCCAGAAAAGCCTAAACCATTTACTATCTGTCCAAAATGACAGAATAGGTGCTGTGGCCTGGTGACTACTGTGTTGCTTCCAATAACCCCCTATTTCAAATGGAGTTAATTTTATCACATTTAATTACTCTCTTTCTACCATGTATATTGGGTGCGATGGGGTGTCTGCAAAGACTACATGGCATGCTGTTGAAATCTCTGGCATTTGGATTTGTACACAGGAATGGAATAAGGCAGTTGTCTAGGTTAAGGAGTCAGCAAATGCTTTTTAGGGAAGTGAACATTTTTGGTGTATTTATGGGAAGTGTGTGTATGCGTGTGTGTGTTACTATAGACATGTACATGAGAATGTGTGTGTATGTGCATTTGTGTGTATGAGAGAGATAATAAAAATATGGACTCTAGGAATAACTTCTATTTGTGTCACATACCATTCAGTCTTCTCTTTCTTGTTCTTTAGTAGATTTCTCTTTGAAGGTCAAGTCTATCCCCATTCTGATCTCATGTGTTCTTGATGGAATTGATCTTATCCCAAACAATCAGAGCATTTCATATATTAATTTGATAGGGATAGGCAGATTACTAATGTGCTTCTTCACCAATGAAATTAAATGAGACTTTTGCTAGAGCTTCCGGAAAGAAGACCCTCACTCTCTGGTCACTAAATTTCAACCTAAAAGAACAATAGCAACAAGAGCTACACAATTCATTTTGTGACTGCCTGAGACCTAAAAAGGGTACTCAAACTGAATAGTGGGAAAGAGGGAGAGAGAGAAACCAGTTCCCAGTGACATCAGTTAAGTCCTGGATCAAGTCAGCTGAAGTCAAACAACCTGCATTCTTCAGTCACATGAGCCAATAAATCCATTTCAGTCTTAAAAGCCAGTTCAGTTGCAGTTTTATCATATGTAACATATTTACTCCCTGATGAACACAGTGAAGATTTTTCTGCTCAAGGCACATAAAAATAAATACATGAATACTTACATAGATAAACAAATAAATAAATAAAACCAATCAGCACTCCTTCCCTTACAGAATCCAATCTAATTTGTACTCCTCATTAATTAGGACACTCAAAATCATATTTTTCCACTGTTCTAAACTCTGTGAGTTATTTCCAATTTTCCAATTGACCTGATTACATCAGGTACAGTCATTATTAGAATGAGTTATCCACAGTAAGTGCTGAGGAGCTCTTACAGCCAAAAGGATGTTTGAAGTCTGGTCTAAAGCCAAGAAATCTACTCTAAAGAAGCTTTCCCAATTTTTTTGTCAAATTGTCTTGGAAAGAAATGTTCAAAGCAGTCAATAATAATGCAGAATTTTCCCACTGAATGATGGTTTATAACTATTATGTAATAAAATACATTATAAAAATAAACAAACTCCTGTGATTATCTGGCCTCTCAGAAACACCCAGAGATTGTCTTTTTTTTTTTTTTAAAGATTTTATTTATTTATTTGACAGAGATAGAGAGAGAGCACAAGTAGGCAGAGAGGCAGGCAGAGGGAGAGGGAGAAGCAGGCTCTCCACCGAGCAGGGAGCCCGATGCGGGACTCGATCCTGGGACTCCAGGATCATGACCTGAGCCAAAGGCAGTCGCTTAACCAACTGAGCCACCCAGGCACCCCAACCCAGAGATTGTCTTATGGGCTTGATTTACTGTGTTGATAAACTAAGAATACTTTACTTATTTGAACAATTCTTCAAGCATGTGTGAAGAAATGATAGAACCGGGGGTGATGGTCCGGAGGAAATTTAGTCTTGCTTATGTTGAAATTTCTGTGACAATCTTATCATATGGGACAGCATTTCAGATCACCATTTGTATGGCTTTTCATCAGCCAGTGTGAATATAGGAGTAAATACCACTGATATTCAGTATTGTCCACATTGTCAGACCTTTGATCTATGCCATCCACAGTTTTACTTAATACAATAGCTATCCTTCTCTTCTCTATACATTTAAGTGTCAAGAGGAATTTTTGCTCAAGAATGATAGTCACCAGGGCTTGACAATTCTATTCCCCTTTGCTCTTAAGAAGTTGAGAGTTAGGTGAAAAAAAAGATGGCAGAGGAATAGGGGACCCTATTCCAACTGGTCCCTGGAATTGAGCTGTATATCTACCAGACCACTCTGAGCACCCACGAAATCATCCTGAGATGTAAGAAGATAGATCTGGATCTCTACAAACAGAATATTGCAGGTGGTTGGTTTCAAGGTACGAATCGGGGAGCCATGATTCCACGGGCAGATATCAGAGGATAAAGACCAGCAGGAGGGAGCCTGGCCATGGGGATCCTACACCGCCGGTGAGTGACAGCCTCACATGCTGGGGATGGGGCGTAGACTGGCAGACCAGTAGCGGTGGGGAAAGGAATTTAGGGCAGCCCCTGGGGTGGAAACCTGGAGCGGCGGGGTTGCACGTGTGAACTGGGAGCAGCTGGCGGTTCTAGAAGCACAAAGGGCAGAGACATGCCCCCACCTGAAGGCAGGACTGGGGGCACTGCGGAGGGGCACGCAACCTAGGACGCTGCAGTTTATAGCAACACAGACAGAAATGGAGACGGTGTGGCCTGGAGAGCTCACTAAAGAACAGACTTCTCTGAGGCAGAAGGTTGGAAACGGTCTCTTCTGCTCTGATTCCACCAGAGAACAAAAGCCCCAAAAATTGGTTCCCACTGAGCCCATCCCCCACCACAGGGGGGCAGGGCAACTCTGCCCAAACAGGGCTGCCTGAGTAACACCAGGGCAGGCCCCATCCCCAGAAGACAGGCTGGGAGAACAAGAGGCCAGCAACCCTAAGGTCCCTAGAAAACAGGTGCATCTTGCTTGGGTTCTGGTCAATAATTTGGACTCTATACATTCCCTCAACCACCCATCAATGAAATGACTAGGAGGGGAACCCCCAAAATAGGAAAGACTCAGAGATTTTTACTTATGCCACAGATTTACAAATGGATGCAGATATAATCAAGATGTTGGAGATGGAATTCAGGCTAGCAATTTTGAAGACAATGGCTAGAATGGAGAAATCAATTAATGGCAACATAGAGTCTCTAAGGGCAGAAATGAAAGCTGAATAGGCAGAACTTAAAAATGCTATCAATGAGATCCAGTCCAATCTATATAATCTAACAGCTAGTGTAAGTGAGGCAGAAGAACGAATCAGTGACCTGGAAGACAATTTTTAATAGATAAAAGGAAAAGAGGAGGCCAGGGAAAAACAACTCAGAATCCATGAAAATAGAATCAGAGAAATAAGTGACACCATGAAACGTTCCAATGTCAGAATTATTGGAATCCCGGAGGGAGTGGAGAGAGAGAGAGAGGACTAGAAGATATATTTGAGCAAATCATAGCTGAGAACTTCCCTAATCTGGGGAATAAAACAAACATTCGTGTCCTAGAGGCAGAGAGGACCCCTCCCAAGATCAAGGAAAACAGGCCAACACCCCAGCATGTAATAGTAAAACTCGCAAATCTTAGAACCAAGGAAACCATTTTAAGGGCAGTTAGGGGGAAGAGATTCCTTATGTACAGAGGGAGGAACATCAGAATAACGTCAGACCTATCCACAGAGACCTGGCAAGCCAGAAAGGCCTGGCAAGACATATTCAGGTACTAACTGAGAAGAACATGCAGCCAAGGATACTTTATCCAGCATGGCTGTCATTTAGAATGGATGGAGAGATGCAGAGCTTCCAAGACCAGCAGAAACTGAAAGAATATGTGACCACTAAGCCGGTCCTGCAGGAAATATTAAGAGGGGTTCTATAAAAGACCCCAAGAGTGATATAGAACAGAAATTTACGGGGACAATCTATAAAAACAACATCTTCACAGGCAACATGATGACAATTAATTCATATCTTTCAATAATCACTCTCAGCGTGAATGGTCTAAATGCACCCATAAAATGGCACAGGGTTGCAGATTGGATAAAAAGACAGGACCCATCCATATGCTGCCTACAAGAGACTCATTATGAACCTAAAGATAAATCCAGATTGAAAGTGAAGGGATGGAGATCCATCTTCCATGCCAGCAGACCTCAAAAGAAAGCTGGGGTAGCAATTCTTATAGCAGACAAATTAGATTGTAAACTAAAAACTGTAGTTAGAGACACAGAAGGACACTATATCATTCTTAAAGGGTCTATCCAACAAGAAGATTGAACAATTGTAAATATCTATGCCCCCAACATGGGAGCAGCCATCTACATAAGCCAACTGTTAATCAAAATAGAGTCATATTGATAACAATACGTTAATTGTAGGAGACCTCAATACTCCACTCTCAGCAATAGACCATCTAAGCAGAAAATCAACAAGGAAACAAGAGCTTTGAATGATACACTGGACCAGATGGACCTCATAGATATTTACAGAACATTCCACCCTAAAACAACAGAATACTCATTCTTCTTGAGCACACATGGAACTTTCTCCAGAATAGAGCACATCCTGGGTCACAAACAGGTCTCAACTGATACCAAAAGACTGAGATTATTCCCTGCATATTCTCAGACCACAATGCTTTAAAACTGGAACTCAATCACAGGAAAAGATTTGGCAGAAATTCAAACACTTGGAAGCTAAAGACCACTCTGTTCAAGAATGTTTGGGTCAACCAGGAAATCAAAGAAGAACTTAAAGAATTCATGGAAATCAATGAGAACAAAAACACACCGGCCCAAAACCTATGGGATACTGCAAAGGCAGTCCTAAGGGGGAAATACATAGCCATCCAAGTCTCACTCAAAAAAATAGAAAAATCCCAAATTCACCAACTATACACCTTAAGAACTAGAGAAAAAGCAACAAACGATGCCTAAGCCATGCATTAGAAGAGAAATAATTAAGATTAGAGCAGAGATCAATGAATTAGAAACCAGAAACACAGTAGATCAGATCAACGAAACTATAAGTTGGTTCTTTGAAAGAATTAATAAGATCAACAAACCACTGGCCAGACTTATCCAAAAGAAAAAAGAAAGGACCCAAATTAATAAAATTATGAATGAAAGGGGAGAGATTACGACTAACACCAAGGAAATAGAAACAATTATTAGAAATTATTATCAACAACTATATGCCAACAAACTGAGCAATCTGGATGAAATGGATACCTTCCTGGAAACCTATAAGCTGCCAAGACTGAAACAGGAAGAAATTGACAACCTGAATAGGCCAATAACCAGTAGCGAGATTGAAGCACTGGTCAAAAACCTGCCAAAAAACAAGAGTCCAGGGCCTGATGGATTTCCTGGGGAATTCTACCAAACATTCAAAAAAGAAATAATACCTATTCTGCTGAAGCTGTTTCAAAAAATAGAAACAGAAGGAAAACTTACAAACTCATTCTTTGAGGCCAGCATTACCTTAATCCCCAAACCAGGCAAAGACCCCATCAAAAAGGAAAACTTCAGACTGATATCCTTGATTAATATGGATTCCAAAATCCTCAACAAAATCCTAGCTAATAGGATGCAACAATACATTAAAAGGATCATCCACCATGACCAAGTGGGATTTATCCCCGGGATGCAAGGGTGGTTCAACATTCTCAAATCAATCAATGTGATAGAACACATTAATAAGAGTAGGGAGAAGAACCATATGGTCCTTTCAATTGATGCAGAAAAAGCATTTGACAAAATACAGCATCCTTTCCTGATTAAAACTCTTCAGAGTATAGGGATAGAGGGAACATTCCTCAAGGTCATAAAATCCATCTATGAAAAACCCACAGCAAATATCATCCTCAATGGGGAAAAGCTGAGAGCCTTTCCCTTAAGATCAGGAACACGTCAAGGATGCCCACTCTCACCACTATTGTTCAACATAGTACTAGATGTCCTAGCAACAGCAATCAGACAACAAAAAGAAATAAAAGGTATTCAAATTGGCAAAGAAGTCAAACTCTCTCTTTTTGCAGATGACATGATACTTTATGTGGAAAACCCAAAAGACTCCACCCCCAAATTACTAGAACTCATACAGCAATTCAGTAATGTGGCAGGATACCAAATCAATGCACAGAAATCAGTTGCTTTCTTATACACTAATAACACAACTGTAGAAAGAGAAATTAGAGAAATGATTCCATTTACAATAGCACCAAAAACCATAAGATACCACAGGATAAGCCGAACCAAAGAGGTAAAGGATCTATACTCTAGGAACTACAGGACACACATGAAAGAAATTGAAGAAGACACAAAAAGATGGAAAAATATTCCATGCTCATGGATCGGAAGAATAAACATTGTTAAAATGTCTATGCTACCCAGAGCAATCTATACCTTCAATGCCATCCCGATCAAAATTCCAATGACATTTTTCAAAGTGCTGGAACAAACAATCCTAAAATTTGTATGGAATCAGAAAATACCCCAAATCACCAAGGAAATGTTGAAAAAGAAAAACAAAGCTGGGGGCATCACGTTACCCGATTTCAAGTTATATTACAAAGCTGTGATCACCAAGACAGCACGGTACTGGCACAAAAACAGACATATAGACCAATGGAACAAAATAGAGAACCCAGATATGGACCCTCAACTCTATGGTCAAATAATCTTCGACAAAGCAGGAAAAAAACATGCAGTGGAAAAAAGACAGTCTCTTCAATAAATGGTGCTGGGAAAATTGGACAGCCACATGCAGAAGAATGAAACTCGACCATTCTCTAACACCATACACAAAGATAAACTCAAAATGGATGAAAGACGGGGGGCGGGGAACCAGATGGCGGAGGAGTAGGAGACCTAGATTTCGTCTGGTCTCAGGAATTCAGCTGAATAGGGATCAAACCATTCTGAACACCTACGAACTCAACAGGAGATCGAACAGGAGAGTAGCAACAACTCTCTGAACAGAGAAGCGACCACTTACTGGAAGGTAGGGCGTGCGGAGAAGTGAATCCGAGGCGATATTCGGGAGGATAGACGGCGGGGGAGGGGCCTCCGCCGGCCGCTTCTGGCAAGTGATAGAGCCGGGGAGCACAAAATCGGACCTTTTAGAAGTTGGCTCGGCGGAGGGACGTCGCTGCAGTGGCTAAGCGGGAGGTGGAATCCTCCTGGGACAGTGTGGTCTCAGGACCCTTGGGGTCACGGAGAGACCGGGGGTGCCTGAGTGCGCCAGAGCTCCCAGGTATCAGAGCGGGGAAGCTGGCTGCAGAGACGGAGCAGAGTAGCGGGCTCTCAGCTCGGGGTTGCCATAAACTGTGATCTGCGGCCCAGTCGGGGCACGGCTCCCCCAGCAGGGACCCAACAAGCAGCAGATCCGGGGAGACTCCCCTTCCTTCCCGGGGAGGAGCGGTGCGGGAACGCACTGCAGGGATCTGCTGGGTTTGGAGACTCCGTGCGGGGTCGGGTGCCAGAGATAGCAACGCTCGATCACAGGCCAGGTGAGCACGGAGTGCGGCCGGAGACCGGGGACACGGGAGTGACTGCTTTTCTCTGGGGACACACTGAGGAGCGGGGCCCCGAGTTCTCAGCTCCTCCGGGTGGAGATTGGGAGGCCACCATTTCTGCCCTGGTCCTCCAAAGCTGTACCGAGAGCTTGAAGGGAACAAAAGCTCCTGAGAACAAACCGGAGCAGCTTCCTTAGCCCTGACCGACAAGGGCGGGGCAATTCCGCCTCCGGCAAAGACATTTGGAAACCACAGCAACAGGCCCCTCCCCCAGAAGATCAACACAAACAGCCAGCAAGCCAAGACCAAGTTGATCGATCAGGGAGAATGGGAGAACTCCAGCGCTAGGGGAATACTGCACATAGATTCATGGCTTTTTTTTTTTTTTTACCATGATTCATTATTTCATCAAAGTTAATTTTTGTTGACTGTTTTTTTTTTTATTTTTCTTTTTCCCTTTTTCAACCAACATCTTATCAATCCCTTTTTTAAAAAAAAAAAAACATTTTTTATTTTTCATTTTTAGAGTCATATTTTATCCCTTCATAGTAGTTACCCTTATTTTTGGCATATATATATAAGTTGTTCTCTCTTTAAAATTTTGGGGTACAGTTTCTTCTAACAGATCAAAATATACCCTAAATCACTAGTGTATGGTTTTGTTCTAGTCTCCTGCCTGATCACATTCTCTCCCTTTTTCCTGTTTTTTTTTTTTTCTTAAATCTTCTTTCTTTTTTCAAACAACTTATCTTACCAAGTCCTTTTATATAATCTTTTATAATTTTCATCTTTACAGTCATCTTCCATCCCTTCATTGTATCAACCCTTATTTTGTACATATATGTCTTTCTTCCTTTAAAATTTTAGGAGGCACTTTTTTCTAACAGACCAAAATACGCCCAAAATCTAGTGTGTGGCACTGATCTATGCACTAGCCTGATCATATTTGATCACATTCTGCTCTTTTTGTATTGTTCTGTTTTTGTTTTTATCCTTTTTTTTTCCTTTTTTTTTCTCTTTCTTTTTTCTTTCTTTCCCTTTCTTTTCCCCTGGTTTCAGGTCTTTTCTGATTTGTATACAGTATATTTGCTGGGGACGTTGTAAACCTGTTAGCATTTTGTTCTCTCATTCATCTATTCTCCTCTGGACAAAATGACAAGACGAAAGAAATCACCTCAGCAAAAAGAACAAGAGGTAGTACCGTCAGCCAGGGACCTACTCAATACGGACATTAGTACGATGTCGGACCTAGAGTTCAGAATCATGACTTTAAAGATACTAGCTGGGCTTGAAAAAAGCGTGGAAGTTATTAGAGAAACCCTTTCTGGAGAAATAAAAGAACTAAAATCTAACCAA